>NC_053041.3:87239293-87544293 GCF_002575655.3 Aegilops tauschii subsp. strangulata | reverse complement strand
AATATAAGTGATATGATATGGCATCATCATCTTGTGCTTGTGATCTCCATCTCCGAAGCACCGTCATGATCCCCATCGTCACCGGCGCGACACCTTGATCTCCATCGTAGCATCGTTGTCGTCTCGCCAACTATTGCTTCTACGACTATCACTACCGCTTAGTGATAAAGTAAAACAATTACATGGCGATTGCATTGCATACAATAAAGCGACAACCATATGGCTCCTGCCAGTTGCCGATAACTCGGTTACAAAACATGATCATCTCATACAATAAAATTTAGCATCATGTCTTGACCATATCACATCACAACATGCCCTGCAAAAACAAGATAGACGTCCTCTACTTTGTTGTTGCAAGTTTTACGTGGCTGCTACGGGCTTAGCAAGAACCGTTCTTACCTACGCATCAAAACCACAATGATAGTTTGTCAAGTTGGTGCTGTTTTAACCTTCGCAAGGACCGGGCGTAGCCACACTCGGTTCAACTAAAGTTGGAGGAACTGACACCCGCCAGCCACCTCTGTGCAAAGCACGTCGGAAGAACCAGTCTCGCGTAAGCGTACGCGTAATGTCGGTCCGGGCCGCTTCATCCAACAATACCGCCGAACCAAAGTATGACATGCTGGTAAGCAGTATGACTTATATCGCCCACAACTCACTTGTGTTCTACTCGTGCATATGACATCTACGCATAAAACCAGGCTCGGATGCCACTGTTGGGGAACGTAGTAATTTCAAAAAAAATCCTACGCACACGCAAGATCATGGTGATGCATAGCAACGAGAGGGGAGAGTGTTGTCCACGTACCCTCGTAGACCGAAAGCGGAAGCGTTAACACAACGTGGTTGATGTAGTCATACGTCTTCACGATCCGACCGATCAAATACTGAACGTATAGCACCTCCGAGTTCAGCACACGTTCAGCTCGATGACATCCCTCGAACTCCGATCCAGCCGAGTGTTGAGGGAGAGTTTCGTCAGCACGACGGCGTGGTGATGATGATGATGTTCTACTGACGCAGGGCTTCGTCTAAGCACCGCTACGATATTATCGAGGTGTAATATGGTGGAGGGGGGCACCGCACGCGGCTAAGAGATCAATGATCAATTGTTGTGTCTATGGGGTGCCCCCCTGCCCCCGTATATAAAGGATCAAAGGGGGAGAGGTGCGGCCAGCCTTGGGGCGCACCAAGAGGAGTCCTACTCCCACCGGGAGTAGGACTCCCCCCCTTTTCCTAGTTGGATTAGGACTTGGGAGGGGGGAAAGAGGAGAGGGAGAAGAAGGAAGGGGGGCGCCGCCCCCTTCTCCTTGTCTTATTCGGACTAGGGGGAGGGGCGCGCGGCCCAGCCCTAGCCGCCTCTCCTCTCTTCCACCTAGGCCCACTAAGGCCCATTATGTTGCCGGGGGGTTCCGGTAACCTCCCGGTACTCCGGTAAAATCCCGATTTCACCCGGAACACTTCCGATATCCAACATAGGCTTCCAATATATCAATCTTTATGTCTCAACCATTTCGAGACTCCTCCTCATGTCCGTGATCACATCCGGGACTCCGAACAACCTTCGGTACATCAAAACATATAAACTCATAATATAACTGTCATCGAAACGTTAAGCGTGCGGACCCTACGGGTTCGAGAACTATGGAGACATGATCGAGACACGTCTCCGGTCAATAACCAATAGCGGAACCTGGATGCTCATATTGGCTCCCACATATTCTACGAAGATCTTTATCGGTCAGACCGCATAACAACATACATTGTTCCCTTTGTCATCGGTATGTTACTAGCCCGAGATTCGATCGTCGGTATCTCAATACCTAGTTCAATCTCGTTACCGGCAAGTCTCTTTACTCGTTCTGTAATATATCATCTCGCAACAAACTCATTAGTTGCAATGCTTGCAAGGCTTAAGTGATGTATATTACCGAGAGGGCCCAGAGATACCTCTCCGACAATCGGAGTGACAAATCCTAATCTCGAAATACGCCAACCCAACAAGTACCTTCGGAGACACCTGTAGAGCACCTTTATAATCACCCAGTTATGTTGTGATGTTTGGTAGCACACAAAGTGTTACTCTGGTAAACGGGAGTTGCATAATCTCATAGTCATAGGAACATGTATAAGTCATGAAGAAAGCAATAGCAACATACTAAACGATCGAGTGCTAAGCTAACGGAATGGGTCAGGTCAATCACATCATTCTCCTAATGATGTGATCCCGTTAATCAAATGACAACTCATGTCAATGGCTAGGAAACATAACCATCTTTGATCAACGAGCTAGTCAAGTAGAGGCATACTAGTGACACTTTGTTTGTCTATGTATTCACACAAGTATTATGTTTCCGGTTAATATAATTCTAGCATGAATAATAAACATTTATCATGATATAAGGAAATAAATAATAACTTTATTATTGCCTCTAGGGCATATTTCCTTCACCCAATGCCCCGCCAGGCTTTTCCGGCTCCTCGGGCTTAATTGGGAAGCGCTAGTTTAAATATGCTACTAGCTGATGAGGAAGCTGCAAGCGAGGTGCGGCTAGGGCGAGCACGCGAGCCATGAGATGCTGGGAAGGAAAACCCGTTCACGTGGCTAGGCTATCCAGTGCACCTAGATTGTGGTGTCGCACGTCCGTTTGGCTTCAAAACTCAAACTACCCGTGTAAAATATTGGCTCGCGGCGAAGTTACTATTTAAAAAAAGACCGCCGTGCGTTCGGCCGGGATCGAACCCACAAAACGAGGTATACACTCCCGTGACCACTAGTAGTACTCGTTGGAGTACAACGCAACCTAGAATCGCCTTTTGTCGCTAGTAGTACATTGTTCCTTACAAGAAACCCTAATAATGCAAGAAGCCACTAATAATGCCAAGAAACTACTACCACTTGCATACATGGCAGACTTAAGATAAGACTACCTTATCAACTATTGTACATGCTCTTACCAGCCAGCCCTACCAAGAAACGACTACTCTACAAAGTGCCGTTATAGGTACGTTTCAACCCATGGCCCTGTTTGGATACATTTGTTGTCAATCTAACCCTGCCATCCAAACACCACTTTGGTTAGAGTTAGTTCAGGGTTAGAATCTAACCTCTGACTTAGAGTATCCAAACAGGGCCCGTGTCGCCCATTAAGTCAACGCCTTCTATTCGACCGGGCGTTATGACTTGTGGGACCTACATGTCAGTCTGCACAAAGATCCCCGAGTGACCTCCTACCTCCGGCCCGTCCACCTAGTCATCCTCGGCCAAGGGACGCAGCTACCGCCGCCGGCAGAAGGCGAGGTCAAAACCGCCGGTGGTGCGGAACCCATCTTGCGGCAGCCCGGATGCCAGCTCCGTCCGGCACTCGCAACCATTAACTAGCCAAGATAGCTCCGTCCAGCTGCTTGTCTGCAAGGTTTGCTAGCTAGATTGGCACGGCGGCGCGGCGGCTTGCTCGCGCGCGCCGCGCTAAGGCCAGCCATCTGGCTCGAGCGAAGGCCAGCGCGGCGGCTTGCTCACTCGTGAGTCACGCTCGGGCCAGCCTGCCAACCCGTGCGGAGGCCAGCGCAGCGTCCGGCCTGTCCGGCGGAGCGGCGGTCAACTCGCTCATCACTGGCGCCACCGACGAGCACGCATCAGCACTGTTTGAAGTAATGTTCAGGAAAAATAATGATTTGAGGGGAAATAACAGGATAGAAGGTCAGATGTGGGTCCCTCGTGTCAACGGTCAAACAAAATGTGTTGGTTTAAGCTGCCTCGTCAGCACGGACGTGTGGGCCAAGCCTGTCATAAATGGGTTTAAACTAACCGAATCAGTAGGTAGTAGTTTTTGGCGTGGATTAAGAAATTTTGGGTATGTTTTTGCTATTTTTTGTACAATAGATTCTTCCTAGGGCTGGTTGAAAGTGGTAGTTTTTTGTTAAATACTCTACATATTGTAAGTAGGAGTGAAAGTTAAGCTTTGGAACCCAATAAGCAAGGCTAGTTACATAGTGCATATGTGTACATGATTGAAAGTAAATATCAACCATGAGTGACTAATATCTTGATGGAAAACTCGAAACTATGGAATACTAGGGAATTTTTTTTGCATGGTTGGAAATACTAGCAATGTTCATGTGCATTGCAACGAATCATAATTAGAATAATACTTATTCACAAACTTGATACAAAACACTCTAATTTTGATATACATATATCACTAGAGATATATTATGTTTCAATTAGAATATATTCCTTGGGCTGTTTTGGTGAGGTCAGGGAGGGATGTGGTTGGTTTTAAGATACTAATTATGGGTTTTTCTGCAAATTGGTAGACAAGTGGGATGTTTGTGAGAAAAGGCAACAACTTACCTCACAGTCGTTAGATGTTGATCTAATGGTCAAAAATGACGGATGGCAGACACACCATCATCACCAACTTAGTCTTCTGTAGGAGTACTAGCAAGATCCGTGCATTGCACGGAACATCAAGATGCATTTTTTTATAAAAAGACTCGTTGTGATTGACCCATGCGGGAGTAATCCCATGTGTAAAAACTAATAATATCTCGAGAAATAGGAGATAAGGTGAAGAGGAGTGGGGCGTGGTGGTGATCGGTGGTCGGACTGAGCGGAGGCATGGGGATTGATGACGCCGGCAGCGGCCACTAGGCCAGTTTGTTCCAGAGGCTTCCTTTCTTAATTGCTCAACAATGAGGTTGTTGGAGATAAGGATGAACGAGGGAAGGCCTTGTCTGCAAATGTGGAGAGGGGTGCGGGTATCTTTTAGTTTAATTTCCATCAGTCAGATATAGATCGGACGGTCTATATTGCAAGATGGCACGCGTACCATCATCACCAACTCGGTATTTTATAAGAGAAGAAATATAAGTATGGAGATACAAACGTATTATCGATACTTGTTTCCATAAACTAGCATCTACATTCTATTCAACGCCTCAGCATGTGAGGCCTTAGCACAATGACTTCTCGACTGTGTAAAACAAAGGTTTTCCCGTCGTCGATAAGGAGGGGGTGATGGCGGCGCGCTTTTTGGCTTGCTCTAGTCCTAGTAGTCATACTAGGTGGTCTAAGCACGTGTAGATTTATTCTTTTTCACGTCTCGTGTTCGCCGTACTGCCACGACTGTTGATGAATAGACGGTAAGTTATTTACGGGAAACCCTTGTTGAGCATGTTTGCGAGAGAGAAAGACAGTGTGCGTGTGTGATATGTCTAGAGACTGAGGCAATGATAACAGATTCTTTGTGTCTATGTGTGTGGAGGATAGAGAGAGACATGTACATGGGGCTTTGTGTTGACGTGGAGACACATATACATAATTAGAGAGTGAGCGTGCGAGATACACATGCGGACATGGGGAGAGATGAGGATCTAGATTAATGGGTGTTTGTGCGTGTCTGTGTGTGTTTGTGCGCGCGTTTGTGTGTGAGAGGGAGTGTGTGTGTGGAGTAGAGAGACCACTAATTATGTAAACCTAGTATAAGGGAAGGGGGAATGGTGTGACATGTGTAGTAGCGGGATAGCATGGGTGCGGGCGGGGGGAGCAGACTATTTGGAAGAGACATCGATTGTGTGTGGGAGAGGGGTGTGAGAGCGAGAGAGAGACAGGGGGCGAGAGAGGGGGCGTTTGTGTCCATAAATGGCGTATAGATAGGGAGACAATGCTGATGTTGTTTGAAATTAGCCTATGTACGGAGACGCAAGGGAAGCGAGTCATCGTGTGTGTGATAGGGACTTCATGAGAGATGTAGAATAGATGGTGTAGAGAACAACGTGCGAGATCGAGAACGATGATACATTAGGGAGCTATGGAAAGAGTCACGACATATATGTATACAGGGAGGAGCTGGGGCGGGTCCGCATGTGGGAGAGATAGAAAGAGGAGAGTGGTGCACAAGGAGACAAAGTGTGCTTGTTTTGCAGTGGGGGTGGTATGTGAGGTGAGTGTGCGAGAACCACATAACTAGGGAGATAGACGTTTGGGGGCGACGTTTTGTGTCTATGGGAAAGATACACTCTACATAGTGTGTGTGCTTGGGAAAGAGAGATGCCGGGAGACCTAGCTAGAGAGTGGGGGAAGAGATGTGTGCATGCCCAAGAGATAAAGTGATAGAGACCTATATTGGGGTCCAGACTTTAGAAGAGAGAGGGGTGTTAATGTGCTCGTGTGTTGGTGTTTGGGGGAGAGAACGACTTCTATGTGTGTGGGGGGCGACGAGGGGGGGGTTGCTTCAGATAAAGAGTGAGGTGTCTATATTTGAGGGACTTTAGCGTAATTGAGATATACATGGTCAATAGTGTGTGCACTCAGGGTTGATCAATTTGTTTCACAGTTTGGACTATGAGATAACGATACTTTTGAACATGTGTGATATACTTTGATGTACCAGAATTACAAACCTAAGATTGGAATTTTGGAATTCGACTCCATCATTAGCTTTTGTAATTCATTTAAACGGAGGTACATTTTTAAGCCGGGATATTGTGATTTCAAATTCATATATCAAACCTAGAGGTATACACATACGGGCATGTTCAAACTTTATAATCATCCACTTTATTCATACACATACACATTTTTTCTTTTTTCATCATATTTAGGATAAACACATTTGGAATTTCATTTGAGTTGGACCATATGATGGTATTTGCTTGTAGTAGCTCAATGATCCATATTTGAATTGAATGGACAATCTAAGTTTCGAGTTGGAGACATTGATTTTCAAAACTTGCACTTTTTTTGCGTGCAAAACAAACAAATTCTCGGCCATGATATCATAGTCGGCCGTACAAGAGCAGAATATAATTTCAGGCGCCAAAAGCTTTCAAACTTCCCGCTCACATCGAAATATCTCGCGCCCGAAAGTTTAGCCCTGCGATATTCCTGTTTTACCCCTGCCACATGAACGGAAAAGGGCTGCTTTGGTAACTCCATTGTTTTCCCCTCTTTGCCCCCAACATTCTTCCCCAGAGCCCCTCCCCTTCCCCTCCCCGACCCCCCCAACCACGGCAAGCCGCCGAATCTAGTCCTCCGCCACAGCGGTGGACCTCACACCCCGACGGATCTACCTTCCGCACCTTGGAACCCCCAACTGCCAACTCACCACTTCACCGGAGCCGCTTCAGCGACTGGCTTCTACACCGCTCCAGATCTCCTTGACCGCCATCATGGTCCACCGCACCGGATCTTCTTAACCGGCGCCCTCGTCCACCATAGTGTAGGCCCTTCACTGACTCCCTCGTCCGTCCCTTCATACAAGCCCTCGTCCGCCGCAACAGATCCGCCTCACCGAAAGCACTGTACAACGCGCCCGCCGAAGCCTTCGTCCACTGCACCGAACCCGCTCCACGGACTCCATATTCAACTCCACCGGCACTGCTTTACCGACACCGCAGCCTCATCAGGTTATTTCGATCTGTACTCCTTTGGTTTTTCTCTTTATAGTGCAACTGTTCACTTACCACATATGAGCTTTCTTGTATGTCGACAGGCGCCGCAACCGTAGCACCGGAGCCGCTTCAGCGACGGCGACAGCCGGCCCAAACTCAACCACAACACGAGCACCATCGACGATCCTTAGCTATCAAGTATGCCAACGATACCCATACGCCGCCGAGAATCAGGTACTATTATCCAATGGCCGGCGCCTACGTTCACTTTCTTAGCATAAGCACCGCACCTTTGAATTTCTTTAGGGCATCATTCAGTTTTTCATGAGACGCGTTATTCTGCTTGCACCTGTAGGGCCATACTTCTGGCGGTGAACATGTTACATGTGCTAAATTACATACCAGTGCACATATAGTTAATATGCTTTAGTTTTGTCCTAAGTATTACTATACTTCCTAGATATCACCGCCTACTATTTTACTTCTTGCATGCTATATTTATGATAATGGTGTTGTTCTGATGCCACATGTTGGTTCCATCAGACTGCTTCATGTTCTCTATGCTCAATTACACATTAGCAAACTAGCATGTGGTTCCGCTGGTTTTTGCTCGTTTTACCCTACATTTTCTGATGCTAGCTATTACATCACTGCTACGAGCCTTTGTTCATTACTTTTTTGTGTGTTCTTGATCTTCCCAGGTTGCATGACTAATTTGATGCTTCTATTAATTATGGAGCTGCCAACCCCATCAAGCAAAATATTTGTTCTTTTGGGGCTGGCACCTCGAACAAGCATAAAAATAGAGGGAAGCAGATATATTGTTGTGTATGCACACACCCTTCTTTCATTAGTTTAGGTGAACCATTGATGATCAATTCGAACTAGTGCATGCGATTAAAAATTAATTTTACCTAAATAGAGGGTGCAGAATAAACTACAACAAGTAGATTTGCAACCACGGGATGCTGACGATATCTTCAAAGAACATTGCAACAGCAGTGAGGCTTCACAGCAACATATGGTAAGCCAGTGTGTTTTAGTACATGTGAAATGTAATGCGTGTGGGCTGCTTTCTTGGCTTGTGCCCTCAACCTGTAATCCTACAGAATAACAAATAGTTCAGTTGTCTGCTTTGCTGTATTGCTTGATTCGAATGCTTGTTTGTTACTTGTTACGCTATACCTGAGTTGGCCAATATGTCAGCAATGCCTGTTGTACTATCGTAAAGAAATGCATGCCTAGTTCATTTGAGTCCTTAACTTTTCCTCTGAACTTCATCACAAGACTGTCTTCATAGTTTATATGAGGCCACACTGTTAAGTGCTTCCTCAGATTATTTCAACTGCTTAGATGCCTTGGCAACTTAGCGGTGGTACACTCCCTTTCAACTAGGGATGTCAACTGGGTCCCGTTTAATGCCGCTTAAAGTCCACTAGTGGTATGATAGTTGATACGTCTCCAACGTATCTATAATTTTTGATTGTTCCATGCTATTATATTATCTGTTTTGGATGTTTATGGGCTTTATTAAACACTTTTATATTATTTTTGGGACTAACCTATTGACCCAGAGCCCAGTGCCAGTTCCTGTTTTTTCCCTTGTTTCAGTGTTTCGAAGAAAAGGAATATCAAACGGAGTCGAAACGGAATGAAACCTTCTGGAGAAGTTATTTTTGGAAGGAAAGCAACCCGGGAGACTTGGAGTCCACGTCAAGGAAGCAACGAGGGAGGCACGAGGCAGGGGGGCGCCCACCCCCCATGGGCACGCCCTCCACCCTCGTGGGCCCCTCATGGCTCCCCTGACGTATTTCTTCCGCCTATATATATCCATATACCCTAAAACGATCGGGGAACAGAATAGATCGGGAGTTCCGCCGCTGCAAGCCTCTGTAACCACCAAACCAATCGGGACCCTATTCCGGCACCCTGCCGGAGGGGGGATCCCTCACCGGTGGCCATCTTCATCATCCCGGCGCTCTCCATGACGAGGAGGGAGTAGTTCACCCTCGGGGCTGAGGGTATGTACCAGTAGCTATGTGTTTGATCTCTCTCTCTCTCGTGTTCTTGAGGTGATACGATCTTGATGTATCGCGAGCTTTGCTATTGTAGTTGGATCTTATATGTTTCTCCCCCTCTACTCTCTTGTAATGGATTGAGTTTTCCCTTTGAAGTTATCTTATCGGATTGAGTCTTTAAGGATTTGAGAACACTGGATGTATGTCTTGCGTGGGATAACCGTGGTGACAATGGGTTATTCTATTGATTCACTTGATGTATGTTTTGGTGATCAACTTGCGGGTTCCGCCCATGAACCTATGCATAGGGCTTGGCACAAGTTTTCGTCTTGATTCTCCGATAGAGACTTTGGGGCACTCTTTGAGGTTCTACGTGTTGGTTGAATAGATGAATCTGAGATTGTGTGACGCATATCGTATAATCATACCCACGGATACTTGAGGTGACATTGGAGTATCTAGGTGACATTAGGGTTTTGGTTGATTTGTGTCTTAAGGTGTTATTCTAGTATGAACTCTAGGGCTGTTTGTGACACTTATAGGAATAGCCCAACGGATTGATTGGAAAGAATAACTTTGAGGTGGTTTCGTACCCTACCATAATCTCTTCGTTTGTTCTCCGCTATTAGTGACTTTGGAGTGACTCTTTGTTGCATGTTGAGGGATAGTTATGTGATCCAATTATGTTATTATTGTTGAGAGAACTTGCACTAGTGAATGTATGAACCCTAGGCCTTGTTTCCTAGCATTGCAATACCGTTTACGCTCACTTTTATCATTAGTTACCTTGCTGTTTTTATATTTTCAGATTACAAAAACCTATATCTACCATCCATATTGCACTTGTATCACCATCTCTTCGCCGAACTAGTGCACCTATACAATTTACCATTGTATTGGGTGTGTTGGGGACACAAGAGACTCTCTGTTATTTGGTTGCAGGGTTTCTTGAGAGAGACCATCTTCATCCTATGCCTCCCACGGATTGATAAACCTTAGGTCATCCACTTGAGGGAAATTTGCTACTGTCCTACAAACCTCTGCACTTGGAGGCCCAACAACGTCTACAAGAAGAAGGTTGTGTAGTAGACATCAAGCTAGTTTCTGGCACCGTTGCCGGGGAGGTGAGTGCTTGAAGGTATATCTTTAGATCTTGCAATTGAATCTTTTTGTTTCTTGTTTTATCACTAGTTAGTCTATAAAAGAAAACTACAAAAAATGGAATTGAGTTTGTCTCATACGCTTCATATTTTTAATATCTTTCGTGAGTATGATGGAAAGAAAAATTGTGCCAAAGTGTTAGAAGAAGAATGCATTAAAATGTTTGGCACTAAATCTTTGAATGATGAGAATGATTGCAATGTTATTAGTATGAATTCTTTGAACATCCATGATGCTAATGATATGCAAAGCCACAAGCTTGGGGATGCTATGTTTGATGAAGATGATATGTTTAGCCCCCCAAGCTTTGATGAGCAAATTTACTATGATCAAAGCATGCCTCCTATCTATGATGATTATTGTGATGACATGTATGCTTTAAAGAATAATGATAACCATGAAAATTGTCATCTTGATCTTAATTTTCAATCACATGATAGTTATTTTGTTGAGTTTGCTCCCACTCTTGTTGATGAGATTAAATTTGCTTATGTGGAGAGTAGTAAATTTTCTATGCTTGTAGATCATGAAAAGAATGCTTTATGTGAAAGTTATGTTGTTGAATTCATTCATGATGCTACTGAAAATTATTATGAGGGAGGAACATATGCTTGTAGGAATTGCAATAATATCAAGTTTCCTCTCTATGTGCTTAAAGTTTTAAAGTTATGCTTGTTTTGCCTTCCTATGCTAGTTGATTATTGTTCCCATAAGTTGTTTGCTCACAAAATCCCTATGCATAGGAAGTGGGTTAGACTTAAATGTGCTAGTCATATTCTTCATGATGCTCTCTTTATGTTTCAATTCTTATCTTTTATGTGAGCATCATTGAAATCATCATGCTTAGCTAGGGGCGTTAAACGTTAGCGCTTGTTGGGAGGCAACCCAATTTTATTTTAGTTTCTTGCTTTTTGGTTCTGTTTAGGAATAAATAATCATCTAGCTTCTGTTTAGATGTGGTTTTGTGTTTTAGTTAGTGTTTGTGCCAAGTAGAACCTTTGGGAAGACTTGGGTGAAGTCTTTATGATCATGCTGTAAAAAACAGAAACTTTAGCGCTCACGAGATTAGCTAAAACTTTTTACTGGAGAGTGCTATTTAGTTGATTCGTTTTGCAGATGATTACTAGACAAATTCCTCAGGTCCACCAATTTATTTTAGAATTTTTGGAGTTCTATAAGTATACGTTTGATACAGATTACTACAGACTGTTCTGTTTTTGACAGATTCTGTTTTCGTGTGTTGTTTGCTTATTTTGATGAATCTATGGCTAGTAAAATAGTTTATAAACCATAGAGAAGTTGGAATACAGTAGGTTTAACACCAATATAAATAAAGAATAAGTTCATTACAGTACCTTGAAGTGGTGATTTATTTTCTTATACTAACGGAGCTCATGAGTTTTCTGTTGAGTTTTGTGTTGTGAAGTTTTCAAGTTTTGGGTGAAGATTCGATGGACTATGGAATAAGGAGTGGCAAGAGCCTAAGCTTGGGGATGCCCAAGGCACCCCAAGGTAATATTCAAGGATAACCAAGCGTCTAAGCTTGGGGATGCCCTGGATGGTATCCCCTCTTTCGTCTTCGTTCATCGGTAACTGTACTTGGAGCTATATTTTTATTCACCACATGATATGTGTTTTGCTTGGAGCGTCATTTTATTTTCTTTTGCTTTGCTTGCTGTTTGAATAAAGTATCAAGATCTGAAATTCTTAAAATGGGAGAGTCTTCACATAGTTGCATAATTATTCGACTACTCATTGATCTTCACTCATATCTTTTGGAGTAGTTTGTTGTTTGCTCTAGTGCTTCACTTATATCTTTTAGAGAACGATGGTAGTTTTATTTTGAAGAAATAGATGAACTCTCATGCTTCACTTATATTATTTTGAGAGTCTTTAGAACAGCATGGTAATTTGCTTTGGTTATGAATTTAGTCCCAATATGATGGGCATCCACGATGGGTATAATAAAAACTTTCATATAAAGTGCATTGAATACTATGAGAAGTTTGATTCTTTATGATTGTTTTGAGATATGAAGATGGTGATATTAGAGTCATGCTAGTTGAGTAGTTGTGAATTTGAGAGATACTTGTGTTAAAGTTTGTGATTCCCGTAGCATGCACGTATGGTGAACCGTTATGTGATGAAGTCGGAGCATGATTTATTTATTGATTGTCTTCCTTATGAGTGGCGGTCGGGGACGAGCGATGGTCTTTTCCTACCAATCTATCCCCCTAGGAGCATGCGCGTAGTACTTTTTTTCGATAACTAATAGATTTTTGCAATAAGTATGTGAGTTCTTTATGACTAATGTTGAGTCCATGGATTATACGCACTCTCATCCCTCCACCATTGCTAGCCTCTCTAATACCGCGCACCTTTCGCCGGTATCATACACCCACCATATACCTTCCTCAAAACAGCCACCATACCTACCTATCATGGCATTTCCATAGCCATTCCGAGATATATTGCCATGCAACTTTCCACCGCTTCGTTTATTATGACACGCTTCATCATTGTCATATTGCTTTGCATGATCATGTAGTTGACATCGTATTTGTGGCAAAACCACCGTTCATAATTCTTTCATACATGTCACTCATGAGTCATTGCACATCCCAGTACACCGCCGGAGGCATTCATATAGAGTCATATTTTGTTCTAAGAATCGAGTTGTAATTCTTGAGTTGTAAGTAAATAAAAGTGTGATGATCATCATTATTAGAGCATTGTCCCAGTGAGGAAAGGATGATGGAGACTATGATTCCCCCACAAGTCGGGATGAGACTCCGTACGAAAAAGAAAAAAAAGAGGCCATAAAAAAAGAGAAAAAAAGAGAAAGGCCCAAATAAAAAAAATGAGAGAAAAAGAGAGAAGGGACAATGTTACTATCCTTTTACCACACTTGTGCTTCAAAGTAGCACCATGATCTTCATGATAGAGAGTCTCTCATTTTGTCACTTTCATATACTAGTGGGAATTTTTCATTATAGAACTTGGCTTGTATATTCCAATGATGGGCTTCCTCAAAATGCCCTAGGTCTTCGTGAGCAAGCAAGTTGGATGCACACCCACTTAGTTTCTTTTGTTGAGCTTTCATACACTTATAGCTCTAGTGCATCCGTTGCATGGCAATCCCTACTCACTCACATTGATATCTATTGATGGGCATCTCCATAGCCCGTTGATACGCCTAGTTGATGTGAGACTATCTTCTCCCTTTTTGTCTTCTCCACAACCACCATTCTATTCCACATATAGTGCTATGTCCATTGCTCGCGCTCATGTATTGCGTGAAGATTGAAAAAGTTTGAGAACGTCAAAAGTATGAAACAATTGCTTGGCTTGTCATCGGGGTTGTGCATGATTTAAATATTTTGTGTGATGAAGATAGAGCATAGCCAGACTATATGATTTTGTAGGGATAGCTTTCTTTGGCCATGTTATTTTGAGAAGACATGATTACTTTGTTAGTATGCTTGAAGTATTATTATTTTCATGTCAATATTAAACTTTTGTCTCGAATCTTATGGATCTGAATATTCTTGCCACAATAAAGAGAATTACATTGATAAATATGTTAGGTAGCATTCCACATCAAAAATTCTGTTTTTATCATTTACCTACTCGAGGACGAGCAGGAATTAAGCTTGGGGATGCTGATACGTCTCCAACGTATCTATAATTTTTGATTGTTCCATGCTATTATATTATCTGTTTTGGATGTTTATGGGATTTATTAAACACTTTTATATTATTTTTGGGACTAACCTATTGACCTAGAGCCCAGTGCCAGTTCCTGTTTTTTCCCTTGTTTCAGTGTTTTTGAAGAAAAGGAATATCAAACAGAGTCGAAACGGAATGAAACCTTCTGGAGAAGTTATTTTTGGAAGGAAAGCAACCCGAGAGACTTGGAGTCCACGTCAAGGAAGCAACAAGGGAGGCACGAGGCAGGGGGCGCGCCCACCCCCCCTAGGCGCGCCCTCCACCCTCGTGGGCTCCTCGTGGCTCCCCTGACGTATTTCTTCCGCCTATATATATCCATATACCCTAAAACGATCGGGGAACATAATAGATCGGGAGTTCCGCCGCTGCAAGCCTCTGTAGCCACCAAAAACCAATCGGGGCCCTATTCCGGCACCCTGCCGGAGGGGGATCCCTCACCGGTGGCCATCTTCATCATCCCGGCGCTCTCCATGACGAGGAGGGAGTAGTTCACCCTCGAGGCTGAGGGTATGTACCAGTAGCTATGTGTTTGATCTCTCTCTCTCGTGTTCTTGAGGTGATACGATCTTGATGTATCGCGAGCTTTGCTATTGTAGTTGGATCTTATGATGTTTCTCCCCCTCTACTCTCTTATAATGGATTGAGTTTTCCCTTTGAAGTTATCTTATCGGATTGAGTCTTTAAGGATTTGAGAACACTTGATGTATGTCTTGCGTGGGATAACCGTGGTGACAATGGGTTATTCTATTGATTCACTTGATGTATGTTTTGGTGATCAACTTGCGGGTTCCGCCCATGAACCTATGCATAGGGGTTGGCACAAGTTTTCGTCTTGATTCTCCGGTAGAGACTTTGGGGCACTCTTTGAGGTTCTACGTGTTGGTTGAATAGATGAATCTGAGATTGTGTGACGCATATCGTATAATCATACCCACGGATACTTGAGGTGACATTGGAGTATCTAGGTGACATTAGGGTTTTGGTTGATTTGTGTCTTAAGGTGTTATTCTAGTACGAACTCTAGGGCTGTTTGTGACACTTATAGGAATAGCCCAACGGATTGATTGGAAAGAATAACTTTGAGGTGGTTTCGTACCCTACCATAATCTCTTCGTTTGTTCTCCGCTATTAGTGACTTTGGAGTGACTCTTTGTTGCATGTTGAGGGATAGTTATGTGATCCAATTATGTTATTATTGTTGAGAGAACTTGCACTAGTGAATGTATGAACCCTAAGCCTTGTTTCCTAGCATTGCAATACCGTTTACGCTCACTTTTATCATTAGTTACCTTGCTGTTTTTATATTTTCAGATTACAAAAACCTATATCTACCATCCATATTGCACTTGTATCACCATCTCTTCGCCGAACTAGTGCACCTATACAATTTACCATTGTATTGGGTGTGTTGGGGACACAAGAGACTCTTTTTTATTTGGTTGCAGGGTTGCTTGAGAGAGACCATCTTCATCCTACGCCTCCCACGGATTGATAAACCTTAGGTCATCCACTTGAGGGAAATTTGCTACTGTCCTACAAACCTCTGCACTTGGAGGCCCAACAACGTCTACAAGAAGAAGGTTGTGTAGTAGACATCAATAGTTCAAAAGAGTTTTTGTTTTTTGAGGAAAATGAACCTGGGAGCTAGCAAAAACTAACTAGATGGGACTGGCGGATGTCGTTTATTTGCCACTTACATCCCTAGTTTCATCTTACCATTTTAATTTCTTTTCGGCTGATGCAGCTTCGAACCATTTAAATATAGCTTGCCATGCTCGGCAATAATTCGTATGTCGTTTACCATGTAAGCTTACTGCCTAGATCATGCGATAACTATCTCTTACTTATGTCCAGCGGAAACCTTTCAGGATGCCGTTCACACTAGGACACAATGTACAACCCCAGAATCTATTTGTGGAAGCAGTGCGCCATCCATGTTACCAGATGGTAGCAGTTCAGAGGCAACACCGCCGGAGAGCAGTCTGAGCACAGATATTGTAGTTCTTGAGGCTCTACTAGAGGTAGAAAGAGATGGTGTGGCTGCCATGAATGAGGTAATCTCGATCTTGAAGCTGGAAATTATGCAATTAGCTGCACGCATTATGCAAGCAACCCAAGAAATGGAGGAAGTAAGAATGTTGCATTTAAAGACGGAGGAGGTCATGCTGCTTCTGCTATCTGAAGCCCAGGGTAATCCCAGTTCTTCATTAGATAGCAGTTGAAATTGTCATTAGATTATTGTACTTGCATGTTGTGTCATGTTTTTGAATGGATTATGTTGTAAGACCCCCTATGTTGTCCATGTGTTGTAATGATCCGAATTTTTTAGGCGAGGTAATCCTCAGTACTTGTATGATTGACATAAGGTGAACTGTTTTTTGTGTGAGCATATTGTATTGAATGAAATAACTGTTTGACTCAAAGTGTATCCAACCTACTGAATTCGAAGATCACGACATTTCTAAATCATAATCATATATAAAGGTGGAATAAATCTTTGTTGTGGTTTTGAAGAAATAAATAACAAAACGTAGAATTATCTGTGGATATTTGTAATCGGATAAAAATTGGATTTGGATTTAGTTGCCAGGGCCCAGGGCAAACGTGAATGCTAATTCTCCCAAGTTTTGAACGAAGCAGCTAAACACCCACTATCATTTGTGGGCTGCCCGAAGCAAGTGTTTGCGAGATGGAAATTACTGTCTACCCCTGACATTTGACATCCTTATCGACCGGATTTACACTGCTGTCGATAGGGGTAGACTAGTAACTTCAATCAGACATGACACGACGGCCTCTGAGCCCATTCAGACACGGTGGGCGCCAAACGTGGGCGGCAAAACACATTTGATTCAAGCTCGTCCGAAAGACATGTGTCTCTCCCTCCATTTCCCCATTCATCCACGGTGGACGGCAAAACAAACTCTCCTCGTCCAAAATCGATGTAGGCTAATATTTTAAATAGGGGCAGATGTGTAACTTCCCTCAGACGTGACACAACCGCCCTACCTGTCAGCCCCGTTCATACACCGTGGGCGCCAACCGTGGGCGGCAAAACACCCTCTCCTCGCCCGAAATCGTTACCGACAAATATTTGGGAGATGCGAGATTACCGTCCTATCCCCAACCGACATGATGTTCGAAATTTTAAACGGGGGATAAGTTCGTAACTTTCCCACATTTCAGACAAGCGCGTCCCAAAGTTTGAGATCCCCCCCTCCCCCTCCATTTCCCCATTCATACACCGTCGGCGCCACGACAACCTCCCCACTGCGGCCAGCCTCCTCCGTCCGCCACCCCATCCTCCACCTTGCCGGAGCCGCTACCCCTGCCCCGTTGTCCACTGCAAGAGATGGACGTCTCTCATCCACGGCGCCGGACCAGGATCCTTTCATCGCGTCGTCTCGCTTCATCGGCGCCGTCGTCCACTTTGCCGTTGCCGCTCCTACGACCGCCTCGTCCACGGCAACCGGATTTATCCCCCAACCCGGCCGTCTGCCATCTAAAGTCTTCTTCCCCGCCGCCGACAGCCATCGCACCCGCAGCACCCTCAACGTATCAGCAGGGGCCTACACGGCGTCGCAAGAGAGGTGGTACTCTTCCATATGTGCTTAAGTTATTGATCTCACCCGGAAAATAGATCTTAAATTGTTTATTGTACTTTTCTTGTCCGTACCAAATCGTAGTGGCTAGTTGAATGCAAACATTGGTTGCGAAGTAGCTTTGTCCGGTTTGCACCTTCAGATCCGCCATGTCACGGTCACTATACTCGTAAAGCTTATGGTTTCCCCCCTTTATATTCAGTACCATCATCGTAGGTGCTTCCCTGCTTCGTGTCGTGCTAGCACTGCTCCTCAAGACCTCAACCCATCAAGCGAAACAACATGCCACTCATAATTCCAAAGCTTACGTGTTGAAATATGAATCTGATATGATGCTCATATTACTAAAACAGAGAACGTATAATTGGTCACCTAATGTTCCTATATTCGTTTCGAAAATCATGTGTGCCACCCACTGGTCTAGCTAGTTCCACTTTCCTGATTTTACTCTTGATGCTTAGGGTTTCCCCTTTTATCTACTCTACTATGATCTGCGTAGGTGCTTTCTGTCATACTAGCATTACTCCACCCTTCAAGCTAAACAACACAACACTCAAAATTCCAAAGCTTAGTTGTTAAAATATGATTGTGATATGATACTGATATTAGTTAACAGACACATTTAATTGGTTAGCTAAAGGTCCCACTTGAGTTTCCAAATGCATGTCGTGACATATAGAGAGACAACAGAATTGCATTTCTTTGTCACTTGTTGACTGTACTTTCTTGTTCATACCAAATCTTAGTTGTTACTTCAAAGCAAATATCGGTTGCTAACTACCCTTTGCGCGGTTTGCAGCTTCAGATCTGCCATCCCACTGCCACGGTCAACACTATACTCATCATGCTTACGGTTTCCCCATTTTATGATGACCACGATCAGCCTACGTGGTTCGTGTCGTAATAGCACTGCTCCACCCATAGCTTAGTTGTACAAATTCAAATATGATATTATGCTGATATTAGTAAAACTGAGAGATGTTTAATTGGTCAGCTAAATGTTCCTACTTTAGTTTCGAAATGCACGTGAGCCACATATGGAGAGACCGGAAGGAATAGTATTTCTCTGTGCGCTCTGGTTCATCATGGGTGGCCAACCGACATTGTATAGAAATACTTGTAATATCTTCAATCTGCTTGCTCTTCTGCTCTTCTTTAAGATGGTCCTCTTCTCTTGCAGTTGACTGGTCAGGTCGAGTTATTCTCCCTTAGTATATTTTGAATCTGTCAGGTCAGGTCGACTTGTTCTCCTTTACTATATGTTGAAGCTGTCATGTGCGAAGTATCATCACTTCTGGAGCTCTCATATTTTGAGTAGTAGGCCACATTATATTAATGCACACACCAAATTACAGCATGCATGGCACCTCTTAGAAGTTGCAGAGATAGCACAAAGGGGTTTACAGGGAGGAAGTATTGGATTAGAATCACTTCTGCATTACAAAGATAATCTCACTTGTTTTTATGTTTTCATGCATGTCAAGTATTGAACATTATCAAAATGAATATGAGAATGGGCGCACGAGAGGGATATTGCGGAATGATCCACTGGCTAACAAACTTGGCATGGTGGAGGATGACCTATCTTATTCACCCATCAAGGTGCATGCTCTAACTTGGTAAGGTTGTATTGGTCGCACATATTTTGCATCTGACCTCTTGCATTACGTCTACTTTGTTACACCATCTGCTTAGTTTAAGCATCATATATGAGTATATGCCATACCTATCCATTTTTTGTACCTATTCCATGTGTCGTCATACTATGTTTTTCCAGTCAAATGGTGTTCTTTCGTAATAGATGTCCAAAAGGAAGAGAGTGATTGCAGATCCTCAAGGAGTACAAACTAGGTATTTGGAAAAGGCAGTGATACCTGTTAAATCAGATAGATCAGCAGCCACAGAAAACACAGGCCCAACTATAACAGACTTTACCCCTACTCCAGTGGCCAAACCCCTATTAGAACTGCTGACAGCCCAGCGTCAGGTACTGTCTATGATATCAATTCAAAATTTGAACTCCTAAAGTTCTGCATGTGCCTTACCTTCTCTCTTGTATGAAAACTAATTTCAGATGAATCTCCTTGCTCAAAGGATCATAGGATCTCACGACAATGGGCTCTGCATTGCTCTTGTCAGTACCTCTTGCGCTTTGTCAGCATACTTACACTCATTGCTGTTTGATTATGTAGCATCACTGTAAATGTTCGCTTCTTTATCCTCCCTTTGCTTGAAATTATAAGATCTATATTCACTCTTAGATAAATGCAGAATTAACACAATGGTTATGAAGTTTTGGATTGCTCATGTAAGTACCTGTTGTCGTGTACTCCCTCTGTATCGAATTAATTTTTGATCAATTGGATGTATTTAGAACTTAATAGTTCTAGATACATCCATTTGAGCGACAACTAATAACGGACGGTGGTGGTATTACTGTACATGCATCGCGAGATAGTTGATTGTCTAGCATTACTCTGCATCTTATCTGTCCTGCCCTCCACTTTCTCCAAATTATCATATCTACATTTACTCTTACAAAAATGTTGAATAAAGCCAATGCCACTGCACACGTTGATGTCTGCATTCCTCTTGTCAGTACCTTTTGCCTTGTAACGCTGTACTTAATTAATTGCTATTTGATTATGTATCATCAGTCTGCACCTGAGCTTCATTATCCTCTATTTCTTCCAATATTATTTGATCTATATTTACTCTTTGCAAAATGTAGAATAATGGCAACGCTTATAAAGATTTTTCTTCGGGGAATTTATTGAATTATCTTTCCATCAACATGGAGAAGGGCTTTGTCCAGACCGTGTTAACATGTAATGTAAGTTCATCCTTCTCAAGCCTTCAAACTTTGTTCTAGTATAGATTTGGATAGGCATCATTTCCTCCACTGCTGTTTACATCTGATTGGATGTTTGCAACAACTACCAGTTTTAAATTGTAGTTGTAAAAACATGTTCCTTATGCAGAACAGATCCATTTATTTGCTTATATAATTGTGAAACCTGTTACGTGTCTCCTTGTTTCTCTTTCAGAGTCGTATCTCTTATGCCAGGCAGAACTTTAGGAAAGATAGTGAGCCAAACCATCTTGAGGATAGCGAGATGACCCCAAGATCCTGTCTTGATGAAGACAGTGAGTTGAAGCTACTCACCAGCAGGTGTGAGACAACCTCTGTGCAGTCGCTGCCTCAATCAGTTCAACTTCTTCAGTCTCAACTTAAAGCGGAAAGGCTTGCTTCAGCTCAGCTCCGACTTGAAGTCAAAGATGTAATGAAGATGTCAGGGGACTGCCTTGCGCACTATGGTGCCATACGTCTAGGGATGAAGCATCTATCGTTGACACAACTAAGGTCTCATCAGCTTGTTCGGCTGCTTGCAGGGGCCCGAGCTTGCCAGGTCTAGTGCCTTCTGAAGTGCTCTCAGTTTTGTATATTCTTTTGTCGGCGCGTTTATATGCACTGGTGGCGACCTTTGATGCCCAGTGTATGTAATCCGCGGTCATGTTGCGCTTTATTATCACCGAGTAGCGAACTTTGATTCCTAATATGTCGTAATGTCTTTGTTGTATAGTCTAGGTTTATTCTTTGGTCGGTATGCTGTAATTTAGGCTGGAAAGTTTAGTGGATCTCAGTGTTGTCGGTCTTCAGGCCGACTCGTTACTCATATGGGCCAAAACGTGGGCCTATAATCATCTTGGGCCATTAGCAGGTCTAAACCTATAGTAGTTTCCCGCCTTTAACAGGCCATGGTCTACATATTTACTGTAGTGACGCTGGGCTTCCTACGGGGCGTAGAAACAATGGGCCTTCTACGGTCCGTAGAAACAATGGGCCTTCTACGGACCGTATCATCAATGGGCCTTAGACGTGCCGTATGATCGATTGGCTAAACATGGGCCAAAAACAGACTGCATTATGGCCGTAAACGGGCTAGAGTTGGAGTCGTCCGTTCATGGGCCGACCATAACGGGCCGTCGTTAATAGGCCGTATTTGATGACGCTATGAAAACGGCCCAACGTATTAACGGGCCACAAACGGGCCGACCGTAACCACGGGCTGAATTTGGCCCACAAGCAGAAAATGGCAGTAACGGGACGTAAGTAACCGAATGCTGGAAATGAGCCCAAGAATAAATGGGCCTTGAGAAGGCCGAAAGACAACATGGGCTGCAAACGCCCAATGGATTAATGGGTCGTTAATGGGTATAAAGTGATACACTGTTCATTACGGGCCAGTTTCACCATGGGCCGTTAATGGGCTAAGAGTTACAAAGGGCCTCATCTGGGCCGAAAGACGTCATGGGCCATATATGGGCCGGAACTTAAAATGGGCTAGAATCATATTGGACGGCCCAGATGACGCTACTGGGCCTAATTCGGATAGGTCGTAACGGGCCCTGGGTTAGCGGGTTGTAAATGGGCTATATGCGAACAGGCCGTTAACAGGCTTTCCGTGGGCCGGCCCGCCACCTTTTGACCAAGTCAAACGGGCCGGCCTTTTCATAGGAATGGGCCTCTGTTGGGCCGTGCCACGTGTCGACGTATCATAGGCGCCTTCTGTCCAATGAGTGGATGACATCTGTCCCAATGGTGAGCTGACACGTGTTTCCTCCAGCCAATGATGATTTTACACGTGGAAAATCCCCATTGGTCGGGGCTGTTAGCGGGTTATCGGATCCAAAACCGGACCCGATAGCTTAACGGTGTTCCGTTACGGTGAATGCCACGTGTCGGTCACCCTTGACGAAAGCACTTATGTGACGCGTGATTTATCGTCATGGAAGTGGACACTTCCATGATGATAATTTTGGTAATGTCATGGAACACTTCTACGATAGCACAGGTATGACTATCTTGATTCTGTCATAAAATTGTCATGGATGTACATGCATGACAAAAAATGCGACTACTGTGACAAACACGTATCATCACGGAAGTGTATTTTATTTGTAGTGCGCAGATTGCGCATTCTGTGGTGCAGCACTCCCAAACAGCTTTCATGCCAGACAGAAACATCCTAGAAGGGGTTGTGGTCCTTCATGAAACGCTCCATGAAATTCACACGAAAAAACTAGATGGAGTGGTTTTCAAGGTGGATTTCGAGAAGGCGTACGATAAAGTCAAATGGCCTTTCCTTCAACAGGCCTTACGCATGAAAGGTTTCGATGAAGCCTGGCGACGCCAGGTAGAATCTTTCACACAAAAAGGGAGTGTTGGATTTAAAGTGAACGACGACATAGGTCATTATTTCCAGACACATAAGGGCCTGAGACAAGGTGACCCGATGTCTCCTATTTTGTTCAACATTGTAGTTGATATGTTGGCAATTCTAATAGGAAGGGCCAAGGAGGCTGGTCAGGTGGGGGGCCTGGTGCCTCACCTAGTGGATGGAGGTGTCTCTATCCTACAGTATGCCAATGATACGATCATCTTTATGGAGCATGACTTGGCAAAAGCGAGAAATATGAAGCTGGTGTTATGCTTATTTGAACAATTGACCGGGTTAAAGATTAACTTTCATAAAAGCAAATTGTTCTGTTTTGGAAGAGCCAATGACAAACAAGAGGCTTATAAGCAATTGTTTGGGTGCGAATTGGGGACTTTACCTTTTACGTATTTAGGTATACCAATTCACCATCGTAAGCTGACAAACAGAGAATGGAAGTGCATCGAGGATCGATTTGAGAAGAAACTGAGTTACTGGAAGGGCGAGCTCATGTCATACGGAGGCCGATTAATTCTTATTAATTCGGTTCTCACGAGTATGCCTATGTTGTTGGAAATATGCCCTAGAGGCAATAATAAAATGATTATTATTATATTTCCTTGTTCATGATAATTGTCTATTGTCCATGCTATAATTGTATTAACCAGAAACCGTAATACATGTGTGAATACATAGATCGTAATGTGTCCCTGGTGAGCCTCTAGTTGACTAGCTCGTTGATCAATAGATGGTCATGGTTTCCTGACCATGGACATTGGATGTCGTTGATAACAGGATCACATCATTAGGAGAATGATGTGATGAACAAGACCCAATCCTAAGCATAGCACAAGATCGTGTAGTTCGTTTGCTAGAGCTTTTCTAATGTCAAGTATCGTTTCCTTAGACCATGAGATTGTGCAACTCCCGGATACCGTAGGAATGCTTTGGGTGTATCAAACATCACAACGTCACTGGGTGACTATAAAGGTGCACTACAGGTATCTCCGAAAGTGTCTGTTGGGTTGGCACGAATCGAGACTGGGATTTGTCACTCCGTGTGACGGAGAGGTATCTCTGGGCCCACTCGGTAATGCATCATCATAATGAGCTCAATGTGACTAAGGAGTTAGTCGCGGGATCATGCGTTACGGAACGAGTAAAGAGACTTGCCGGTAACGAGATTGAACAAGGTATAGGGATACCAACAATCGAATCTCTGGCAAGTAACATACCGATGGACAAAGGGAATTGTATACGGGATTGATTGAATCCCCGACATCGTGGTTCATCCGATGAGATCATCGTGGAACATGTGGGAGCCAATATGGGTATCCAAATCCCGCTATTGGTTATTGGCCGGAGAGGTGTCTCGGTCATGTCTGCATGGTTCCCGAACCCGTAGGGTCTACACACTTAAGGTTCGGTGACACTAGAGTTGTTATGGGAAATAGTATGTGGTTACCGAAGGTTGTTCGGAGTCCCGGATGAGATCCCGGACGTGACGAGGAACTCCGGAATGGTCTGGAGGTGAAGATCGATATATTGGACGAAGGGTATTGGAGTCCGGAATTGTTCCGGGGGTACCGGGTGACGACTAGCGTGTCCGAAAGGGGTTTCGGAGGCCCCGACAAGTGTTGGGGGGCCTTATGGGCCAAGGGGAGGGGGCACATCAGCCCACTAAGGGGCTGTTCTCCCCTCCCACCCCATCTCACGTAACATGGAGAGGTGGGGGCGCCTCCCCTAGGGCAGCCACCCCTCCCGGCTTGGGGGGCAAGTTTCCTAGGGGTGGGGGTGCCCAAACCCATCTAGGGTTTCCCCTGTGGCCGCCGCCCCTCCCCTAGGGAACCCTAGGGCGCCTCCTCCACCCCCCTTCCCCCTATATGAGTGAGGGAGAGAGAGGGCAGCCGCACCCCTTCCCTGGCGCAGCCCTCTCCTCCTCCAACTGCTCCTCCTCCTCCGTAGTGCTTAGCGAAGCTCTGCCGGAGAACCACGAGCTCCATCGCCACCACGCCGTCATGCTGCTGGAGTTCTCCCTCAACTTCTCCTCTCCCCTTGCTGGATCAAGAAGGAGGAGACGTCCCCGGGTTGTACGTGTGTTGAACGCGGAGGCGCCGTCCGTTCGGCGCTAGATCGGATCTTCCGCGATTTGAATCGCCGCGAGTACGACCCCATCAACCGCATTCTTGTAACGCTTCCGCTTAGCGATCTTCAAGGGTATGAAGATGCACTCCCTCTCTCTCGTTGCTAGCATCTCCTAGATTGATCTTGGTGACACATAGGGAAATTTTGAATTATTGCTACGTTCCCCGACATATGTTTCTCTTGTCTTTTTTTGAGGTTCCAGTTGGAGTAAGGAAAAGGCTGGACTTCTATCGATCCCGTTTCTTCTGGCAGAGTGATGAGCTAAAAAGAAAATACAGACTCGCCAAATGGGATACCATTCGTCGACCAAAAGACCAAGGGGTCTTGGCATTGAAAATCTTGAAGTCAAGAACAGATGTCTTCTCAGCAAGTGGCTGTATAAGTTATCTGTTGAGACTGAGTCCACATGGGCGCAGATTCTCCGTAGTAAGTATCTTCATTCCGAAACTTTGTCCCAGGTGACAGCGAGGCCGACGGACTCGCCTTTTTGGAAAGGGCTCATGAGAGTTAAATCAACATTTTTCAATAGGACAAAGTTTATTATCGGAAATGGCGCCAACACGTGATTCTGGGAGGATACTTGGCTAGGAGAGACACCCCTCATGCTTCAATACCCGTCTCTTTATAGTATTGTTCAACGACGCGATGCTTACGTTGCAACGGTACTTCAGTCCGTCCCCCTTAATATTCAATTCAGAAGAACGCTAGTTGGCAATCGTTGGGAAGCGTGGCTCCATTTAGTGAGTAGACTGATGGAGGTTCAGCTGTCTCAACAGCCCGATCAGTTGCGCTGGAAGCTTACTAGGACTGGGGAGTTTACAGTTAAATCAATGTATCTTGATGTTATCAATTCTAGCTCCATTCCTAGTTCCAAATATGTTTGGAAAGTCAAGGTTTCGTTGAAAATTAAAGTGTTTATGTGGTTTGTACATAAACAAGTCATCTTAACTAAGGACAATCTGGCAAAGCGTAACTGGACAGGACCTACTAGGTGTAGCTTTTGTGATCGGGATGAAACTATCAAACACCTCTTTCTGGATTGCCCGTTGGCCAAGGTTCTATGGCGGACGGTGCACATAGCTTTTAACATTACTCCTCCGAGTTCTGTAAGCACGTTATTTGGAATGTGGCTTAATGGGATAGAGTCCGAAACAGCGAGCCACATTCGCGTAGGAGTATGTGCTTTATTGTGGGCAGTCTGGAACTGCAGAAATGATTTGGTCTTTAACAGAACATCAAATATTCATTTTCTGCAGGTTATCTTCCGGGACACTGCGTTGATCCGTACGTGGTCGCTACTCACTCCGACGGAGGCCAGGGAGCGTTTGGTTACTGAATCTATCCGGTGGGAGATGGTAGCACGGGATATATTCAACCGGTTTGGATGGCGTTCATGTAATAGGATAGGCAATTAGTTTTCCTATCTTACTTGTGCCAGCCGGTTGTGGCTTTTTTGGCTTTTTTATTTGGCTCTTTGTGAGCTTTTCTTTACTTTTTCGAGACTTTAAGACCTTTTTGAACCTATTTGCTTTTTATTAAGGTGGCCGTATGCATCGTTCTGATGCAGAGGCCGGGGAGCTCCCCCTTTTAAAAAAACGTGAAAGATAGATAAAGTTGCATGTATATAATGTGGGTACACATGAATTGCTAATCCATATTTTTGGGTTCATCCTTTTTTCTCATCTTCTTTTATCTTGTTATTTGTGCGGTTTATGGCCCGGTTTCCCTCATAAACGGGGCCAATTTGTTCAGGTTTTCGATTCATTTTTCCTTATAAACTGGATCAATCTCTTGGCGTTATGGCCATTTGAGTGGTAATTTATTCGGGTGGGAAAACTCGACCATTCAAAAAATCGACATAGATTTTCTTAAGTTACAAATGACTTAACAAAGTGAAACTTTATCTTACTATAGGAAGTACATTTTGCACATTCTCACTTAAGAAATTCCTATCAACTTAAATTTAGCAAAATCGACTACCTTTTTGTGAAGTACATGCATCATTACATGTTTTACTCTGTCGTTTTTTACACCTTTTTCAAGTGGTAAGATACATGTTCAAGAAAATGTTTTTCATGTATTCTTGCAAAAATAATGTTAAACTAGATGTAGACCCTCATGCCATAGATACTGAAATATTTTTTTAGAAACACCTGTAACTTTATTCATACTGATAACAATTACAGGTATACTGTTTTGGACCTAAAATCGAAGAAAATACAAAGTAACTCCTATGACTAAGAATTGCAATGAAATCTCTTGAAATCGCCTTCTTCGCGGTATCAATCTTTGCTCGAAGAAATACTCCAGAGACTTTGGTAAAGAAGCTGCAATTGGACTGGGGCAACGGTGTTGTCACTCTTTCACCCACACGAACATTACCAATAATGATTTTTGAAAGCGCCTTGAGTCGCCCATCCAAAAAGACGGGAAGCCTTGATCGATGAGCGTACTTGGGCCGGGGATGATCCCCTAGAAGTGCAGGCCACCGAATCACTATATCCTCACCGTGGTGTCGATACAAGATTTTGCCTCAACAAAGAATCAGACCAACAAAAAAAGCTTGACACAGCAACATAAACTCATCGGATTCGAATAATTGGATCTGCGAGGACAGAAAACTCTCAAACCTCATGGCACCACCAAAAGGATGAGAGGAAATTTATTCTCGCAAAACTATCATGATCACTGGAAGTTGACGAAGAACATAAAGATCTTGAAGATCCGAGGTCCCCCCACCTCTCAGCGCTAAGATGGCAGCCGGAGGCAAGAAGACCTAAATTTCACAGATGGCGGCGACGACAGCGACACGAGAAAACCTTAGCAGATGTTGATGTCAAGGATCTTTGATACTAAAATATGTTATATGTGGACATACGAGGGCTTTAACCATTAAAGTAACAAGTTGTGTCTGTTGTATGGTTACCTAAAATATGCTTTGCATGGTTTCTATACATAATAACTCACCTATTAGGAAATAAAAAGCACTTGAAAACAAAACATCCAATTCACTTTGTAGACTCGTGAAACCCTCGACATCTCTGTAGAAATACCATATCCATGCTACTGAGATTATCCGCATGTTAAGGTCACCTCCTCCGAGCCCTCTTGTAACAAAAAAATCTTGCACACATAACATGGATTTATTTTGTAATTCTTGGGAGTTATGATTCAAAAGTTGATCACAAGAACGTTGCATACTGTTGCAAGTAGATATAAGAACCACCACAACATAAATGACTAGCTGGTAGTGATGTTTAGATACGTGTTGGGAACATAGTAAAAGTTACTATACTTACCATCAGCGTATTACCTTTGTGTTTATCTTCATACTTTATTTTATAATTTAGTAAATTGTTCTATACTCTAGCTTATTTGCATCATGTTTGTTGCAAGGAGGTTGTTCATAAAACAACAACTATTGTTCGATGTTATGAATAACACAAGGGACATACTCCCATTCTGGATGGGGCACGTGTTATAAATATGTATGATAATATTAAACATTCATAGTACTGGTGCTGAATGTTGCAAGGCTGAAAAGATTACTATATATGTGTGGCACTGCATTTAGTCACACAGGAGAAACCCGTTGGAGAAATTCCATAGTGATGGGTTTGTTTAAGTCATTTAATTAAGAATTATTTTACACTTGCAACTTTTGTTCAAAAGTAAAGTGACTAAAATGCTGATGTGTGTAGTCTGATAACCCACAAGTGTAGGGATTGCAGCAGTCTTCAAGAGAAGTATTGCAACCAAAAGATATTGATTGGCCACAAGGGAGTCAATTTTTTTTGCTCTCTGACTAGGTGCACTGGATGTTGATGACACAACTTAAAAAGGTAAAATAGAAAGACCCTTCTGATACGTCTCCAACGTATCTATAATTTTTGATTGTTCCATACTATTATATTATCCATCTAGGATGTTTTATATGCATTTATATGCTATTTTATATGATTTGGGATAGAGGGAGTAGATGACTTATTATGGAGGGCTTATTTCTACCGCGGCTTCTCAAAGACTTATTTCCACTGTAGCTTATGCACAAGTCGGAGCTCAAAAGGTCTGGCCATAAGTATGGGGCTAGTACTTCATCGAGCATCAATAAAAGAAATCTATTTGATGAAGCATGTACGTATAACTTTCTCAAGTCCTTAATTATATACTCTAGTCTTTAATGAACATCAATAAAAGGAATGCATTTTTCCATTTCAACCAAAAATATTAGTCGGTGGCGACATTGAGCTATTCTTGTGACGCGCTGCCGAGGGATGTCAGAGGAAGAAGACTTCGCCCCCCCCTTGAGATTTTGAATGTATTTCTATTTTTTCTGCAAAGATGTGTTTGTAAGGACTTGTGAAACTTAATATGTGGCCTGAGGCCTTTTAGGAAAAAAGAAAAGCTACACACCGTGGGGCTTTTGGTTGAACAGCAAAATTGCGTGGAACCCTATGTTTAGAAAGTGTGCAACTATCTTTCCAAACATTGCAAAACTATAACCATCCTTAAATTTTGAAAATATGTAACTATCAATTTTCGTTGAACAAAAAATCAATGCACGAGATGGCCAATCTGTAAATAAGAAACTAGACTTATAAATACTCCCTCCTTTTCAAAAAGCATTAGTTTTTTGAATAGTCAAATAAGTACGAGTATATCAACATTTACGTGTTCAAAAAGAAGTATATCAACATTACAATATCAAATAAATAAAATATGAAAATATATTTCATGAAAAATATAATGATAATGATTTTGTATTGTAGACATTGATATTTTTGTCTATAGACATTGTCAAAGCAAGACAAGTTTGTCTTTAAGAAAAGTTAATACCACACCTTATATTTTGAAACCAATGAAATACATCATATCCTACTAAACGAATTGCTCCCGTATAAAATATTTCTGTGATAGTGAGAAAACCTTATGAAGGTCCCGAAATATATTTTTTCTGAGTGGATAAGAGACCCGCCATCACACAGCCGACCTTTTTTCAGGATAGCCGACTTGAGAAAAAGATTATTATTATTTTGATTTGAGGGGAATGAGAGGAAGAAATAAGGAAAAGTGTGAACAAGAGACCCCGTGTAGGTGTAGCCCACCACAAAGCCGACTTGAGAACCAAAGCCTGGCCCAGCACACCAAAGTCGGCTCGAATCTCCCCGCCACACCGCCATAGCCCGCAGCCAAGCCCACCTATAAAAATATCCGACGCATCGCCAGCGCCTTCGGTTTCCCCCTCTCCCCTTCTTTTTCCCCTTTCATTCACTCTAATCCCGACACCTCTGGAAGTCGAACCCCAACCCGTCTCGTTCGAGACTCAAAACCCTCGCAGCAGCAGCGGAGGCCGCCACCGCCGCCCTGATGTGGAACGGCGGGCCGCCGCCGCCGCTGCCGCCCATGGCGGCCGCGCCCCCTCCCCCGGGCACGGCCGGCGCGGGCCTGCCCCCGCCCCCTCCCCCGCCGGCCGCCGCGCCCCCGCAGGCCGGCCAGCCGCTCACCCCGGCGGAGCTCGAGGCGCAGCTCGTCGAGAAGGCCCGCAAGTGGCACCAGCTCAACACCAAGCGCTACGGCGACAAGCGCAAGTTCGGCTTCGTCGAGGCGCAGAAGGAGGACATGCCCCCCGAGCACGTCCGCAAAATCATCAGGTATGGAACCTCCAGATCCGCGCCGTATGGTTTTCCTCTACCGCCTGCGGCTAGGTTTCGGGGCCTCTGGCGCTCATGGCGGGCTGTGATGCTTAATTGCTTGTGGTCTTAGGTCGTTCCGTAGCCGTGTGTTGCGTTGAACTAGTGGCGTGGATGTGATAGGCGTCTCGACTGAAGTCAGTTGTTGTGCGAGCATGGTGTTTGGTGTAAGTTTATGGTTGTAACTGTGATTCGATAGGGTTTAGGTTTTGATTTACCCATGTTATTTTCTGCGCTGCATCATGTGCTCGTTGTGGTTCCTGCTTACGATTTGTCGCTGGAATTAGGCATGAGTCTGCTGCCTCTTGCTCTGGAGCCCTGAAATTAGGATTCACGATATTGTTTTGTATTTTATCCTCATAGTTACGGTGAACATGTTAATTTGCTAGTAGCTCAACTGTAGGTTGCAGGACTCAGGATTCTAGATATATTGAACTGTTGATGTGCTAGTTGCTGTAGCTCAGCATTGGTAAACCTTCATGTGGTCTAGATTGGGGATCTGCCTATGTTTCAGTAAATTTATGCATCTGTCTTTTTGAACAGGGACCATGGGGACATGTCTTCGAAGAAGTACAGGCATGACAAGCGTGTTTATCTTGGAGCACTCAAATTTGTGCCTCATGCTGTTTACAAACTACTGGAGAATATGCCGATGCCCTGGGAACAAGTAAGCCCTTTAGTTGCGACTTTTTGATATGAACACTGATAATCTTATGGTTGCTGAGGTTAGCTGTTCCATGGCCATAGACTAAAATAACTCCTGTTTTCAGGTTCGTGATGTTAAGATCTTGTACCATATCACTGGCGCCATAACCTTCGTAAATGAGATCCCATGGGTAGTTGAGCCCATTTACTTGGCGCAGGTGATGATCTAGACTTGATTCTTCTTTCATTATTACCACATTATTCTTTTTTGTCCCTTTTATCTCTTATCTCATGTCATGTGTCTTTTTAGATATGCTTACAATATATCTCTTGTCATGTGTTTTTCTGCAGTGGGGCTCTATGTGGATCATGATGCGAAGGGAGAAGAGAGATAGGCGGCATTTCAAGAGAATGCGCTTTCCTCCATTTGATGACGAGGAACCTCCACTGGATTATGCTGATAATTTGTTGGACGTTGAACCACTGGAGGCTATACAACTGGAGTTGGACCCAGAGGAAGATGGAGCTGTGTATAACTGGTTTTATGATCACAATCCCCTCGTGAAGACCAATTTTATAAATGGTCCCAGCTATAGGAAGTGGAATCTGTCTCTTCCCATCATGGCAACACTTTATCGCCTCGCTGGTCAACTTTTGTCAGACTTGACTGATCGGAATTATTTCTATTTGTTTGACATGGAGTCTTTCTTTACTGCCAAAGCACTTAACATGTGCATCCCAGGTAACAAGATTTACCTTCTTCTTTTGTAAGCAAGTTTGATGTAGCAAGTTCAAAAATACTACCACAACACATTGATTAGCATAATAGTTGTAGCTTTTGATTTGATGATTAAATAAAACAATTTCCCACCAGGTTTCTGAATACTGCCAAGGTTTTATGAAAGTTATGAAAACATAAGCAACCATTGCTTGTAATTTCTCCAATGTATTTTCTTATGCTTTATCAAAAGGGGGAACACATTTGTATATTTGGTTTACAACATATGTTTTCTTATCACTGATATTAAAGTTTTCAATTGTAGGTGGTCCAAAGTTTGAGCCATTGTACCGTGATATGGAGAAGGGGGATGAGGACTGGAATGAATTTAATGACATCAATAAACTCATCATCCGTCAACCACTTCGGACCGAGTACAGAATTGCGTTCCCCCACCTGTACAATAACAGGCCAAGGAAAGTGAGACTTTGCATATATCATACTCCTATGATAATGTATATCAAGACAGAAGATCCAGATCTGCCTGCATTTTATTATGATCCTCTGATAAATCCGATCACTTCAACCAGCAAGGTTGATCGTCGGGAGAAGAAAGCAAGTGAAGATGACGACGAAGATGACTTTAGTCTCCCTGAGGGTGTGGAGCCTCTTTTGAACCATATTCCACTTTACACTGACACGACAGCTGCCGGCATTTCATTGCTTTTTGCTCCAAGGCCTTTTAACATGAGATCTGGTAGAACACGCCGTGCTGAGGATATCCCACTTGTCTCTGAATGGTTCAAAGAGCACTGGTAAGTACTACAACGAGTTAACAAATAACAATCCCTTTCCATATTTTTTTTCGTTGGTATACTTTCGTCTCATGTTGCATCAACATCTGTTTTGCAGTCCACCAGCGTATCCAGTTAAGGTCCGGGTGAGCTACCAGAAGCTGCTGAAGTGCTATGTGCTCAATGAGCTACATCATAGGCCTCCTAAAGCACAGAAGAAGAAACATCTGTTCCGTTCACTGCAAGCAACGAAGTTCTTCCAAAGTACAGAGCTTGATTGGGCAGAAGCTGGGCTGCAAGTTTGCAAGCAGGGCTACAACATGCTTAACTTGTTGATTCACAGGAAGAATCTGAACTATCTTCACTTGGACTACAATTTCAATTTGAAGCCTGTGAAGACACTCACAACAAAAGAGAGAAAGAAATCTCGTTTTGGAAATGCTTTCCACTTGTGTCGTGAGATTCTGCGACTTACGAAGCTGGTTGTTGATGCAAACATCCAGTTTCGCTTGGGAAATGTTGACGCCTTTCAGTTGGCCGATGGTCTGCAATACATATTCTCCCATGTTGGTCAGTTGACCGGTATGTACAGATACAAGTATCGTCTGATGCGGCAAATCAGGATGTGCAAAGATCTGAAGCACTTGATATACTATCGTTTCAACACTGGTCCTGTTGGAAAAGGACCTGGCTGTGGTTTTTGGGCTCCTATGTGGAGAGTGTGGCTGTTCTTCCTTCGTGGTATTGTGCCCTTGCTTGAAAGGTGGCTAGGTAATTTGCTGGCCAGGCAGTTTGAAGGTCGCCATTCAAAAGGAGTTGCTAAAACAGTAACCAAGCAACGTGTCGAGTCTCACTTTGATCTGGAACTTCGAGCTGCAGTTATGCATGATGTCCTTGATGCTATGCCAGAGGGCATCAAGCAAAACAAGGCCAGGACTATACTGCAGCATCTTAGTGAGGCATGGCGCTGCTGGAAGGCAAATATCCCCTGGAAGGTCCCTGGCCTGCCAGTTCCTATTGAGAACATGATACTCCGTTATGTGAAGTCCAAGGCTGATTGGTGGACAAATGTTGCTCACTATAATCGTGAGCGTATCCGGCGTGGTGCTACAGTTGACAAGACTGTCTGCCGCAAAAATCTTGGAAGGTTAACTCGTTTGTGGCTGAAGGCAGAACAAGAGAGGCAACACAACTACTTGAAAGACGGGCCATATGTGACACCTGAAGAAGCAGTTGCTATTTATACAACCACGGTCCATTGGCTGGAGTCAAGGAAGTTCTCACCGATTCCATTTCCCCCACTCTCATACAAGCATGATACCAAACTTCTTATATTGGCACTGGAAAGGCTGAAAGAGTCATACAGTGTGGCAGTAAGATTAAATCAACTGCAGCGAGAGGAACTGGGTTTAATAGAGCAAGCATATGATAATCCACATGAAGCTTTGTCAAGGATAAAACGGCATCTTCTTACTCAGCGTGCTTTTAAAGAAGTTGGTATTGAGTTTATGGATCTGTACAGCTACCTGATCCCGGTATATGAAATTGAGCCGCTTGAGAAAATTACTGATGCATACCTTGACCAATACTTGTGGTATGAAGGGGACAAACGCCACCTCTTCCCAAATTGGGTAAAGCCTGCTGATTCAGAACCACCTCCTCTACTTGTTTACAAGTGGTGCCAAGGCATAAATAATTTGCAGGACATATGGGACACTAGCGATGGGCAGTGTGTTGTGATGCTGCAGACAAAATTTGAGAAGTTCTTTGAAAAAATTGATCTGACTCTGTTGAACAGGCTTCTACGGTTGGTCTTGGACCATAACATTGCTGATTATGTCACTGCAAAGAACAATGTTGTGCTGTCTTACAAGGATATGAGTCACACAAATTCTTATGGGCTTATTCGGGGTCTTCAGTTTGCATCTTTTATTGTGCAGTACTATGGGCTGGTGCTGGATCTCCTACTTCTTGGTTTAACCCGAGCTAGTGAGATTGCAGGGCCGCCTCAGATGCCAAATGAGTTCCTTACATATACTGACACTAAAGTTGAGACAAGGCATCCCATCAGGCTGTATTCTCGATATATCGATAAGGTGCATATAATGTTCCGGTTCACTCATGAAGAGGCAAGGGATTTGATTCAGCGGTACTTGACAGAGCATCCTGATCCTAATAATGAGAACATGGTCGGTTACAACAACAAGAAATGTTGGCCTAGAGATGCAAGAATGAGGCTCATGAAGCATGATGTTAATCTGGGAAGAAGTGTATTTTGGGATATGAAGAATCGCCTGCCAAGGAGCATTACAACATTAGAATGGGAGAATGGCTTTGTCTCTGTATACAGCAAGGATAACCCAAACCTGCTCTTTAGCATGTCTGGGTTTGAGGTCCGTATACTGCCAAAGATACGTATGACTCAGGAGGCATTCAGCAACACAAAGGATGGAGTATGGAACTTGCAGAATGAGCAGACAAAAGAAAGGACAGCTATTGCATTTTTGAGGGTTGATGATGAACACATGAAGGTGTTTGAGAACCGTGTCAGGCAAATCCTTATGTCATCAGGGTCAACGACATTTACCAAGATAGTCAACAAGTGGAACACTGCTCTCATTGGCCTCATGACATATTTCCGTGAAGCAACTGTTCATACACAGGAACTACTGGATCTGCTTGTAAAATGTGAAAACAAGATCCAGACTCGCATAAAGATTGGCCTGAACTCAAAGATGCCTAGCAGGTTTCCACCAGTTATCTTCTATACACCCAAGGAAATTGGAGGTTTGGGTATGTTGTCAATGGGTCACATTTTGATACCACAGAGTGATCTTAGGTATAGCAAACAGACAGATGTTGGTGTGACACATTTTCGAAGTGGTATGAGTCATGAAGAGGACCAGCTTATCCCCAACTTGTATCGCTACATCCAACCATGGGAGAGCGAGTTCATTGATTCTCAGCGTGTTTGGGCTGAGTATGCTTTGAAGAGGCAGGAAGCACAATCGCAGAATAGGCGCTTAACACTTGAAGATCTGGAAGATTCATGGGATAGAGGCATACCCCGTATCAACACTTTATTCCAGAAAGACCGCCACACTTTGGCCTATGACAAAGGGTGGAGGGTGCGGACAGACTTTAAGCAGTATCAAGTGCTGAAACAGAACCCATTCTGGTGGACACATCAGCGACATGATGGAAAGCTGTGGAATCTGAATAACTACAGAACTGATGTCATCCAAGCACTTGGTGGTGTGGAAGGTATCCTGGAGCATACCTTATTTAAAGGAACATATTTCCCTACTTGGGAGGGTTTGTTTTGGGAGAAGGCTTCAGGTTTCGAGGAATCAATGAAGTACAAAAAGCTGACAAATGCACAGCGTTCTGGGCTTAATCAAATCCCCAACAGAAGATTTACCCTCTGGTGGTCGCCAACCATTAATCGTGCAAACGTATATGTTGGTTTCCAGGTTCAGCTAGATCTGACAGGGATATTCATGCATGGTAAAATTCCAACCCTGAAGATCTCTCTGATTCAGATTTTCCGTGCACATCTTTGGCAGAAGGTCCATGAAAGTGTTGTTATGGATCTTTGCCAAGTTCTGGATCAGGAGTTGGATGCGCTGGAGATTGAGACAGTACAAAAGGAGACAATACATCCCAGGAAGAGTTACAAGATGAACAGTTCATGTGCAGATGTACTCCTTTTTGCTGCACATAGGTGGCAGATGTCCAAACCAAGCTTAGTTTCCGAGTCAAAGGATGTCTTTGATCAGAAAGCGAGTAACAAGTACTGGATTGATGTGCAACTACGATGGGGAGACTACGATTCACATGACATAGAACGTTATACAAGAGCAAAATTTATGGACTACACGACAGATAATATGTCCATCTACCCTTCTCCGACTGGTATGATTTTGAGTATCCATTAAATTTCAATTTCTTGTCTTGTCTGAATCCTCTGTGCTTAATGTTGAATAATTTTTATTGCAGGAGTGATGATTGGACTTGATCTAGCTTATAATTTGCACTCTGCTTTTGGCAATTGGTTCCCTGGGTCAAAGCCCCTCCTCCAGCAAGCCATGAACAAGATCATGAAGGTAATAACCATGCTAACTGTAACATATCTAGCTCAATTGCTCTATCTGTGTTGTAGTAATTTTTTTGCTTATTTAATAAATGACATTCTTGTTTATTTTCTCTTTTGACAGTCAAATCCTGCTCTGTATGTGCTGAGGGAGAGAATAAGAAAGGGTCTTCAGTTGTATTCATCTGAACCCACCGAGCCATATTTGTCTTCGCAGAACTATGGAGAGATATTCAGCAATCAAATCATATGGTTTGTGGATGACACAAATGTCTATCGAGTTACCATTCACAAAACCTTCGAGGGTAACCTGACCACCAAACCTATCAACGGTGCTATCTTTATTTTCAATCCAAGAACTGGGCAACTATTTCTGAAGGTTTGTTCCTTTTCTTTTGCTTTTACCTCTAGTTTTGTTGCAATTATTGCATAACTGCACAGCATCACAACTTGGAAGACTTATTAAATGAAAATGGATTATAATCTGCAGGTCATCCACACAAGTGTATGGGCAGGACAAAAGCGTCTAGGGCAGCTGGCCAAGTGGAAAACTGCCGAGGAGGTTGCTGCGTTAGTTCGGTCTCTTCCTGTAGAAGAGCAGCCAAAGCAAATTATTGTGACAAGGAAGGGTATGTTGGATCCATTGGAAGTCCATCTGCTTGATTTCCCTAACATTGTTATCAAGGGCAGTGAGTTGCAGCTGCCATTCCAAGCTTGCTTGAAGATTGAGAAGTTTGGCGATCTTATTCTCAAGGCTACGGAACCACAGATGGTTCTTTATAACATATACGATGACTGGCTGAAAAGTATCTCGTCCTACACCGCATTCTCTCGTCTTGTGCTTATATTACGAGCATTACATGTCAATAATGAGAAGGCCAAGATGTTGCTGAAGCCTGACAAGACAATTGTTACGGAACCACATCATATCTGGCCATCTTTGACCGACGAGCAGTGGCTGAAGGTTGAATGTGCGCTCAGGGATCTCATTCTTTCTGATTATGCGAAGAAAAACAACGTTAATACTTCTGCACTTACGCAATCTGAGATTCGTGATATAATACTTGGTGCTGAAATAGCTCCACCATCACAGCAGAGGCAACAGATTGCTGAGATTGAGAAACAGGTAAACTTTCTATACCACCCTTTGTGTCTAGTTTCTATGCATAGTAATTGCGTCAGTTTTCCTCATTCTTGGATTTGCTTGAATTTGCAGTCCCGAGAGACAAATCAGGTAACTGCACAGACAACAAGGACAGTTAATGTGCATGGAGATGAGCTCATCGTCACAACAACCAGTCCGTATGAGCAAGCAGCGTTTGCATCGAAGACAGATTGGCGTGTCAGGGCCATCTCTGCTACGAACCTGTATCTCCGTGTCAACCACATTTATGTTAACTCGGATGATATAAAGGTCAGTACTGCAATTTCTTTTCTTCGATTTACCCATAAAACCACCAAATAACAATTGTCCAATGGTTACTTGCTGCTTGTATTATGTGTACAGGAGACTGGCTATACTTACATCATGCCAAAGAATATATTGAAGAAGTTCATATGCATAGCAGATCTGCGGACACAGGTTGCAGGTTTCCTGTATGGGCTGAGTCCACAGGATAATCCCCAAGTCAAGGAGATCAGATGCATATCCATTCCGCCACAGCATGGAACTCACCAGATGGTGACTTTGCCAGCGAATCTCCCAGAGCATGAGTTCCTTGCTGACTTGGAGCCGTTGGGATGGATGCATACCCAGCCAAATGAAGCTCCTCAGCTATCACCTCAGGTTTGTCTCCTACCATTTGTATCTTCAAAACTAACCTTGTGATTCTTATCCAAAATCTAAACTAAGTAGCTGAAATTTCAGTGCACAATTCCATAATGTCCGATCAAGCAGATTTTGTCTTTCCATGAGCGGTTAATTGTCTCCTTTGTGACATTTGAATTCTGAATGTGAATATTAAAATGCATGTTTAATCTTTCCAACCCACAATGCACTATACATAAAAATTATAGCTGTTGGTTCTTTTGATTCTTGCACATTTTATATAGCGAGTTTTTTATTTTGCCTGTGTCAGTTTCTGTGCTGAATTGTTGGTTCTGTTGTTTTTGGCACATTCTGTAGTAGTCCTTTTTTTGCCTGTGAGCCAGTGTCTCGCTACTGAATTGTTGGTTCTTTTGTTTCTTGCACATTTCAATTGCGTGGTGCCTTTTTTGGGTATGATATGTGAGTCTCATATACTGAACTGTTGGTTCTGCTGTGCTTTGCAGGATTTGACATCACATGCTAAAATTTTGGAGAACAACAAGCAGTGGGATGGTGAGAAGTGCATCATTTTGACCTGCAGCTTCACCCCAGGATCGTGCTCGTTGACTGCATACAAACTGACACCAAGTGGTTATGAGTGGGCCCGTGGCAACAAGGACAACGGGAGCAACCCACAAGGGTACCTCCCAACTCACTACGAAAAGGTCCAGATGCTTCTCAGCGACCGCTTCCTTGGATTCTACATGGTATGTGTACTCATCTTAATAGGAATATTTGTAAGGTGTTCTTTAGAGCTAACTCAATTTTGGAAACTCACTTCACTTTTGTGTCTCCCACCAGGTTCCTGACAACGCTCCATGGAATTACAACTTCATGGGAGTCAAGCACGACCCGCTGATGAAGTACAGCATGAAGCTGGGCACACCCCGTGACTTCTATCATGAGGACCACAGGCCGACGCACTTCCTGGAGTTCAGCAACATTGAGGAGGGCGAGGTCGCGGAGGGGGACAGGGAGGACACCTTCTCGTAGTTGTAGCCACCTTAGCACGCCCCTCCGCCCTATGCTAGCATATCAAAACCTGCAATGAGATCGGCTCAGTTTTGGATGGAGATCTCTGTAACCTGTAAACTTTGACGTGACATGTTGTATGATGTTTTCCGTCTCTCAAGACCAATACCATGTGTTGTAAGCCTCCTTCAATCACGGTGCTGTATAAGTGCATAATGATAACAGTTGAAACATTTTACTTGGTGGCCTAGATCTCATCATGTAATTCTGTCCCCAGTTTTTTGCTTGGACTTGACCAATTTATGCTCTTCTTCACCATAGGGGTTGTACTGACCTGAAGGCAAAGATTACTAGTTCGGGGGGTGGATTTGCATTCCGAAACCCCTTGCCAGGCTTTTGGCCAAGAGAAGAAATGATCGCTTGTCTAGTGTCCACGTGGTTGTGAAGATTGTAGGCTTTTCAACAAACCTCTAAATTGCTTATATATATAAAGCGAAAACAATTCAAGTTGGACAAGTGAAATTAAAGCATAGCTCTGTCGAATTCATGGGGGTGTAAACATAAAAATGAAGTTTTTTTCTTGAATGGAACTCATTACATTCCTCTGGATCTTGAAAATGGCACCATGCCCTTATCCACCTATGTTTTGGCGGTTGAAATAACCTCTTTTACAGCATCTCTAGCAAGTCCCTTGTCATGCATCACTTTGAGAAGCAATTGACAAAAAGAAGAATTTTTTTACCTTGTGGGCATTTCCTTGAGCATGTTGCTGTTGCTCGTGGTATCAGCTGAATCCACCTTGTCCTCAGCCGCCAAAGGTGAAGGGGATGCCGGCGCGGCTACAGGAGGCTGCATCGCCGACACCAGTGTTGCCCGCCGCCTTGACCGACAACCGATGACCCCTTTTGCCGGTCGGCTCGGGCAAGGGCGGTATAGTTGTTGCGGTGGAGTGACTATCGACGACTGCGAGTGACGATGTGCTACTGCTGATGTTCCTTCCTTGCTACTGTCGTCTCTGTGGCTGCCGGTGGGTCTCCGGCGCTGACGAGGTGTCCAAGGCTGTGACAGGGGACAACATTTCCATTTTGCTGGTCATCGGGGGAAGGGGACCATCGACAACAAGGATAGGGGTCGGGGTGGGTGGCTTTTTGCTCAGACTGCCCGCGGCTGGACTAAAATTAACTTGCTGAGGGAAACTTTTGAGAGAAAAGAGTCATACAAAGGATATGCTAGCTATCGCTTAATCCACTGAACAAAACTTTTTGTCCTCAAATATAATTTAAGGGTTTTGCTGGAGATGCTTGTTTCTTGCAGATCCCGTAGAAGGCCTCGCCTCTTATAATAACTGTTAGTTTTTGGTTTTTGTAAAAAAAAACTGATTTGAAAAGATCCTGTGTATTCGGTCAAACCATAATTTTTTAGGGCCCCCCTCTATATGAGCGCCCAACTACTTCGTATCTTCTATTTTCGCGACCTTTTTTCATATCCCCTGATACCAGAAAAGTGTTGGCGAGTAGCCATGATGGCCTTCCCTAAAAAAAAAAAAGTGTTGGCGAGAGAGAGGGGTTTCACGTCAACCGCCTCCATGTGCATACTAGCTAGCCGCCGTTGCTGCGCGTGCGTGCCAGGAGCCGCTCGGCATCGTTGCCATGGCACTGCCAGGACCCAATTGCAATCTACATTTTGCTACTAGGGGCTTTATGCCATTTTTTAGGGACTGTTCTTAATTCAACTACTGGCAAGTGGGCTCGACATCTAAACCGAAATAATTTTTGTAGGATATGTTTTGTCGGAACACATTCTTTTTACAGTATACTCTAAAACAATTTTGCAGTATGAGATTTTGCGGGTTCTGATGCAAATTTCTCTTCATCAGATGATTTCACGTAGCGGCTAATGTGCCGTGTGGCTACAGGTAGCAAACGAAGGGGGATTAGATGATTTGCCACGCTTTATCAGGGGAGTAAAGTGTGAGTTATTAAGATCTAAGCAAACGAAATGCTCCCCGTGCCTCGGCCCTTCCGTTCTCGCTCTCGCTCCTCGCCGCGGCCCAGCCCCCCTGCTCCAGTCCGGGGTGCCCTCGCGTCCCCACTGCCCAGTCTGGACCTCTCCAAGCACCGTTGAGGTGATCCCCACGCGGGGGCGTAGGAAGACCGGCGGCCGCGGTCTGGACCGCGCCCACACCCGCCACGCGCGGCACCTGCTCGACGGAATGCCGGCCTCGCCGCCAGACGCCATCTTCTGCGCCACCAACGCGCGCGTCTAACCGCGGCAGCGCCGGCCTTTCCCCAGTGCGAGCGTGCGCTTCTTTGGCGCGGCGGCACGGTGCCGTCCCCGAGGTGAAATTCATACCATGAACACATGTTTTTTTTTTTGAATAAATGAATAATAACCCTCCTGATGCCGGCTCTCAGAATCCAGAGGTCACAGCGGTGAACGATAAAAGGGGGGAAAATGGAAAAGATAAAGTGCCGCTATTTACCTAGGGAAAAAACCCCCAGAAAGGCAGCTCGGTTTTCGCAGATCGACCAGATCGCCGCCTCCTGCTTTCCCTCAATCCCTCGCCCTAATTGCTGAAGGAGATTTCTGCGGCAGAAAAGCAGTCTCACCGCCTAAACCGCTGTGGTCGCCGCCTATCACAGTGGTACCGCGCGGCGCCGCTCATCACAGTACACCGCGCGGCGCCGCCGAAGGAGAAGACGACTTGGGGGTGGAGTGCCTGCCGGTGTGCCTGACCCAGCTCGAGGACGGGGAGCTAGGAGGCGAGGTTCCTTTCCAATTCTTGCATCTTCCGTCTAGCTATTTTCGATCAGGTCAATACAATAGGTTGTGTGTGTTTGGTTTGTGCCAAGTCAGGTCTGGCTCTCTGTAATGTGTAATGGCTATGCTCTCGAGTTGGCTGTAAGTGGGGCTGTTACTGATCTGATCAGGCAAAGTTCTTGCTCAACTTTTGCATCTTTCATGTAGCATTTCTTGACCAGATCAATGCCTTTGCGTGTAAACGTTACGTTGTTAGCGCAACCGGAGCACCGTTACTGATTTGATCATCTCGTTAAGTTCAGCATGAAGTTCACAAGTTCATGGTTAGATTGCCAGCATTTAGGTCACTATGTTATATTGCCTTTGAATGAGAATGATTAATCTTTTTCATGATTTATAGGAATGGATGATGGGATTGGTGGCGTTCAAGAATCAAGTGACATGTCTATTTCGAGCGATGACGACGGCATTAAGCAACAAAGGGAAAGCAATGTGGAGCTTGCATACGGCCGTGCTGAAGCTCAACCAGATGGATCACTTGGAGAACCTGAAGTGGGGATGTCCTTTGGTACCGAGAATGAGGTGAGAGAGTACTACAGCACATATGCTAAAGCAAAAGGCTTTGGTGTGACGAGAAGGAGCTCAAACCGTGATGATAATGGACAACTGAAGTACCTTACGTTTTCCTGCTCTCGCTATGGTAAGGCTCAGCCCAACTCAGGAAATATGTTGAAGCCAAGTCGAACAGCCGGGACAGGATGTAAAGCTAAGATCAATATTACCCGTGCTCCTGATGGGAGGTTTCATCTTTCGACGGTCATTTTGGATCATAATCATACATTAAGTCCACTTAAACCTCGGCGGTTCAGATGCAACAAAAAGTCAGACTTTCGTGTCAAGCGAAGGCTTGAGCCGAATGGCCCGGCTGAAATACGAGTAAACAAGAGTTCAACCATACCTCGTGTCACACACTTTGACATTGAGAAGCAATTTCAATCAGCCTATACAAATTCGAAGTTCAAAGAATTTCAAGAAGAGCTAACACAAACTATGTACTGTGATCGGAAGTTGATGGAAAAGGAGGGGGCGATAGAAACGTATGAAATCACCGAGGATGTGCTGATTGACGAAGATAAAGGATGGAGAAAAGATGTTGTGCACCATGTATACTTCAGTGAGGAAGAGTTTGAAGTTAAGTGTTCATGTCGCCGCTTTGAGTTCACTGGTATTCTCTGTAGGCATGTGTTATGTGTGCTCACTCACAAGAAAATCAAGGAGGTTCCTCCACAATACGTCTTTGATCGGTGGAAAAAAAATGTGAACAGAAAGCACAACTTTATCAGATGCACATATGGCGGCATGGAAGACACTCCTGCTGCAGAACGTTTTGATAGATTGTGCAATTCTTTCTACCCAGTTGCAGAGATAGGCGCCATGTCAGATGATTCATGCAATGCTTTGATGGAAGAGCTTCACACCCTGAAAATTCGATTCTCTAGCAACTCAAGTTCTGAAAATGGTAAGGAACATGTTGCTACACGGGAAGATGCACCTTCGAATGGAAAGTCAACAAGTAAAACTATACCAAGTCCAATAGCTGTCAGGTGTGCTGGATGTCCTCCTTCACTGAGAAAAGAATCTATGCTTGATAAGCTTATTTGTCAAGCAAACGAAAAGAAGAAGGAAGCTGAACAAAAGGTATTGTTGCATATATTACGTTTGTTCATAAGCTACTTTTTATAAAAACTCGCTAATTTTGCATTTATTTCAGGCTTCCTCCACGAATTTGAACAAGAAAAGGCCCCGGAAAAATAGAAAATCATCAGTGGATGATATTCTAGAACAACATGTTATGGAACATTCGGTATCTAATCTTGTTCTCAGTTGTTCAACTATATGTTTTCATGTATTTTTTAAGCTAACAGTTTTGCAATCTGAAACAGAGTCAGCAACCTGTTTGTTTGGATGGCCCAGCTAGTAGCATTACATCTCAGGTATATTTGTTTCTCATCTTTTTATTTGTAGCAAACACCTGAGCATCCATGTCATTTTTATGACTTTATTTGGAGCAGAGAACATTTGACTTGGCTATTACCACTAGCAACATAAATCCATCTGTGACAGCTACAATACCATCCGGAGGTTCATCGACAATGGTTATGCCTCAAATTCTTGGAGAATACACACTTATGCCATTTCAAGTTCAACAAGGATCGGCTATAGTGTCCAGCTCTGCAGAATTACACTTTGATGGAATTGGAGGGCTCAACAATACGGTGGATCGGAGTTAGACAGGATTTATGTAATTTGAAGATGTTGGATGCTGTATTTTTAGTGTAGTAGCTGTAGCTGATAGGCACCAGGGCACTAGAATGTAGACACATTTATGTTTATCTTCTGGTCTCTCCCCTAAGTACTAGAACTGATTACAAAATTATTATACATTTGCAATTTTTTAAGGATATGCGTGTGTGCACATTTTGCAATTTGCCATGGATACGCCATATGTGCATATGACTAGGAGCTTTCTATTCCAACTGTTTGTTTCAAGTTCTAGTTCGTACAAGCAGGTTGGAAATGCCCTTCTTTTTCATGTGCTTCAGGATATATGTAGTGTAAGATGACTCTTCCATGTAAATCTTGTCTAAAGCATCAGCATCACCGTGCTACTAACCCCAGCTTGATAATCTTTATTTGTCATTCTCAGCAATCAATCACAGAAAAGTATCACCTCTGTATCAGTTTTTTGGTTTTGCGTAGGGCATAAAAAACGTCTTACATTTTGTTAGAGATTGAGTATTACATAAGGATGTTTCTAGCAGACAGATTTCTTTTTCATGATCACTAAAGTAGTAGTAGTGATCTAAATGCTCTTATATTTCTTTACAGAGGGAGTACAAGTCACTCATGCTTTACAATCTTTCAAACTTTCCAGAACTAGACAACCTTGGTTTTACTGATAAGATCGGAGTTTAGAACTGCACAAATTCATTTAACACAAAGTACAAGTTACAATCAACAGCAACCACACGAGCAATTCTGTTCGCAAGTTGCGCATTCCAGTTATCTTCTGTTCCAGAGACAAGTGCATAATTGCAACCTCATGCGCTAATTGGTTTTGGTCTCTTTTGATTTGGTGAAACTGCACTTGGTGCTTCTTGCCGGATTGCACGGAGAATATAACCTAGGCTGGAGTGCCTGTATGCCTCTCCCTGCAAAGCAGAAACAATAAAAGCAGAGTCATTTTCCAATTCATTTTCAGTGGCACATCGACAGGTTTGTCCAGGCTGTCCGGAGCCGAACGCCGTGGAGACAAGCATGGGCTTTCAGCTCCCTCAGCACTCAGGCATCTCACATGTTTTTTTTCCTTTTTCATTTAACATTCTCAGTGGAAGGATGAACAGAATTCAGAACAAACTGGACTGAATTTACACAAAGGTGACATGTGCTGTCAAGTTCCACAGACTGTCAAGAGGAGGCAGAGCTATGTTGGAAGAAAGGCCCTCTGACATAATGTTCAGAGTTCAGACTGCTCTTCATTTCTTCCTTTGCCAAGTCCTCATATTTTTTACTAAATGGAATAGATGATTTCTCCTGACCAAGCTTCATATATATATTCGATATGTGATTGAATTCTTGAGCAATGTTTGAATTGGCCTCCATTGAAGAATCATCTGCAAAAAGCAGGTGACTAACACTAGGAGCTCCTCCGCATATCTTAATCAGTTCACCATTGTGCAGCATGGCTGAGAACCCCACCACATAAATAAAAAAAATACTCCCTAATATAATACTCCCTTCGTCCGGAAATACTTGTCGGAGGAATGGATGTATCTAGACGTATTTTAGTTCTAGATACATCTATTTTTATGTATTTCTTCGACAAGTATTTCCGGACGGAGGGAGTACGTATGTTATTACATCCAATATGTGGGGAAACTGTTCTAAAAAAATGTGGGGAAAGTGGGTCCCCTGGCGAAGCCCTCTTTGGGGTGTGATTGTTTCAGCAACATCCCCATTCACTTTGATATGGTATTTGACAGTGAAAATGCACTTCATTATCAAGTTAATTTATCCACCCTCCGTCGAAATAACTACAATAACTGACATCTCATTTGGAGCAAGTGGTGCTTCAGTTATTCGAAACAAGTTCTGGTACAGTCAAAGGACGCCATGGTGTTAACAAGAATAACTTGCAGTACAGCTTGTCACCTTCTATCAATATTTCTTTTTCCAGTCTTTGAAAGTAGTTTCTCCTTCCGGCCTTGAATCCCTTTCCATTCAAATTTTATCGCTTTTGCTTTGCCAAGATACGTTGGAAGAGCCAAGTATTTTGACGAAAGGCCCTCAGACATAATGTTCAGAGTTCAGAATGCTCTTCATTTCTTCTGCCCAGGCCTCATATTTTTACTAAATAGAATAGATGATTTGTCTTGAGAAAGCTTCATATGTATTCAATATTATGTGATTGAATTCTTGAGAATTGCTTGGGTCCCCTGGCGAAGCCCTCTTTGGGATGTGTTTGCCTCGGTAATAACATCTCCGTTCACTTTGATATGGTATTCGACAGTGAAAATGCACTTCATTATCATTATCAAGTTGGATCCACCCTCTGTGGACATATATAACTATAGTAACTGACATCTCATTATGGAGCAAGTGGTGTTTCAGTTATTCGAAACAAGTTCCGGTACAGAGCTTGGAAGCTTCCTTGGATAGATCCACTAGCTTGAAGACCCAATTAAGTATCCACTGAACGTTCAAGTGTTACCATCTAGTCTAGGCCGATGGGAAAATATTTATCCCCCCAACCCCAATGTTGCTGATCGAGTATGCACGAGCACGTGTTGGGCGAAAAATCGTCGGCATATATAATTCAGCCTCATGGATGATAGTCTCTCTCGCTACATATAGTCCACCCCATTACACTAGTTAATCACCCATCATCGATAGAGAATTCCACAGGACGAGACGAGAGGGAGGAGCTGCAATGGCGGGAGGAGGCGAGGTGAAGCTGCTGGGGAACTGGGCGAGCCCGTACGTGGCCAGGGTGAGGCTGGCGCTGCACCTCAAGGGCGTGCCCTACGAGTACGTGGAGGAGCGACAAGAGCGACCTGCTCCTCCGCTCCAACCCCGTCCACAAGGCGGTGCCGGTGCTCCTCCACGGCGGCAAGCCCGTCTGCGAGTCCCGGGTCATCGTGCAGTACATCGACGAGGCCTTCGGTGGCACCCGCCCGCCCCTCCTCCCCGCCGACCCCTGCGAGCGCGCCGCCGCCCGCTTCTGGGCCGCCTTCGTGGACGACGAGCTGCTGGCGCCGTGGGGGATGGTCGTGCGGTCGGGGACGGACGAGGAGAGGGCGGAGTGGACGAGGCGGACCGTCGCGGCGGTGGAAACGCTGGAGGGGGCCCTGGGGGAGCGCTCCGAGGGGGAGGATCAGGGGTTCTTCGGCGGCGGCCGCGTCGGGTACGTCGACGTCCTGCTCGGCAGCATGGTCCCGTGGGTGCGCGTCACCGAGAGGCTCTCCGGCCACAACTTCTTTGATGCTGGCAAGGCCCCGCTGCTGGCGGCGTGGATGGTGCGCTTCGGCGAGCTGGACGCTGCCAAGGCCGTCTTCCAGGACGTCGACCGCCTCGTCGAGTACGCCGGGACGATCCAGGCACGGCTTGCCGCCGAGGCTGGAACTGCTAGCAACTGATAAACCTGGAGGGTGTTTGTTTTCAGAGACTTATTGATTTAGGGACTTAAAAAAGTCCCTATAAGTCCCATCTAAACCAAACAGGAAGGACTTATAGGGACTTAAAGTGGCATTTGGGACTTATAAAATTAGACTCTCAAGAAGGGACTTATAGGGACTTATAGTTGTAATATGGTCTTTTAGTCCATATTAAGTCCCAGAAACCAAACAGGTAGGGACTTTTTAGGGACTTGGGACTTATAAGTTGGGACTAAAAAAAGTCCTAAGACTTGTGAAGCAAACAGGGCCCTGGTCTGCTATGGTGGTTTTGTGGTTGATGCAAATATCCACATAGTATCAAATTACATGCTCAAGGTCTTTCCCTCCTTTCAAAATAAAATTTAAAAATCAAATCACATAGAACTCTTGATGAATGTCATTTTTATATAGCCATCAGCTGGTTTACCATGCTCTTATTAGGGAAACCAAAGAGCAACAAAAAAAAAATCATAAAGAGAAGTCGTGCCTAAAAGACATAAAAAAAGTCGACCATCAAAGTAAAAGCCCATAGTAAGAATAAATGCCGTGTGTTTTTCTGCTTCTGTGTCCATCTATGCTAAGCTAGTTGTCGTCCTCTGATTGATCAGTTTCTGAGAGGAAAGACAAAGAAGAGTCAACCACCAAAGTAAAAGCCCATCGTCAAAATAAATGCCGTGTGTTTTTCTGCTTCCGTGCCCATCTATGCTAAGCTAGTTGTCGTCCTCTGATTGACCAGTTCCTGAGAGGAAAGACAAAAAAGAGTCGACCACCAAAATAAAAGCCCATTGTCAGAATAAAGGCCGTGTGTTTTTCTACTTTTGTGCCCATCTATGCTAACTAGTTGCCGTCCTCTCGTTGGTCAGTTCCTGAGAGGAAAGACATAAAAAGAGTCGACCACCAAAGTAAAAGCCTGTGTGTTTCTCTGTTTCTGTGACCATCTATCCTAAGCTAGTTGTCGTCCTTTGGTTTGTCAGTTTCTGAAAGGAAAGACATACAAAGAGTCGACCACTAAAGTAAAAGCCCATCGGCAGAATGAAGCCCGTGTGTTTCTTTGCTTTTGTGCCCATCTATGCCTATGTGTTCCTGAGAGGAAAGACATAAAAATAGTGGACCATCAAAGTAAAAGCCCATCCGTGGAATAAATCCCGAGTGTTTCTATGCCTCTGTGTTAAATTCACGTCATAAAAATCTTGAATTGTGTCCCATCACTTTGTCAATAGAACGGATACCATCTCAATGTCCTTTCTTAAAAAAAGTGACTGCCGGAAAACAATCGGTCCAGGTGTTTTTTTATCCATCAGGTATGTGGGAAATGAAAAAAAAAATCTCGATTGAACTCCATCCAAATAGACAATTGAACAAATGAATTGAATTAATGAAATTTACAGATAGTTCATATACAAACCAAACCAAATCAAAGGTAATTTCTTGACCACATACGAAGCACATGAACAGACAGTGTACAACCAAAATCAGGCACAAGTTCATATACAAATAGTATACAACCAAAATCAGGCACAAGTTCATTGGCTTGCCATCTAGTATGAACTTGTGCCTGATTTTGGCATTCATTAGCTTGTCATCTATGCTGACATATACGTAATACTCCTTCCGTCTAGGTGTGTAAGTCACTTTACGAAAACTAAATAATCCCAAAACACTTAGGCACGGTACATTAACTCCCTCCTCGTTTCTTGTTTTGTGACATATCAACCAATAAGAGATGTGGGCCGTGCATGCTTTCAATGACTTGAGACTACCAAATATGACATGCAATGGTTAGTTCATTGCATGCAATGCTATTAATTAGCAAAAAGACATTAAGTTTTCTCGTTCGAAACTGCTCTACGGACGACAAAAGCGTAGATGACCTGAAGACGATTAAGAATCTGGCGGACATTGCTCTCCTGTACCCATGCATGCGCGGCTGGATTTCACTGTCGTGCATGAATCGTCCGTCTTGTGTCGTCCGTATAGCACTGCTGTTTCTCGTTTTCCTCTCCGTCTTGGTCGTGGTGCACAACGTAAGATGACTTAGAGCATGGTTAATAGTATAGCCAGCCGCTGGCTATAAGCCAGTGCCATGTCATCTACAGCTCATCTTATAGCCAACATGTACAATAGTAGATCAAAAGAGTGTATTCCTTTTTTATTATGTGGCCCACCTTTCATTCTCACAAAGTGCCTAGGAGCACGTGCTAGAGCTGGCTCTTTACGAAGAGCCCGCTTATCTTCTCTCTCCTCTTATCTTTCCTCCAACTAAGTAGAAATATAGTAATTTATTCTTTATAGCCCGCTGACTCAGCTCTATTGTACTTGCTCTTACACACCTAGACGGAGGGAGTACTATAATGGTTTCAATTTATGACAAGCTAATGAATGCAAAATAGGATTTAGTCTTTTTATTTTTGTAATAGAGAAGGAGTTCGATTCACATGTCGTCAAGACGTCCATAAGATTTTTATCCTCGCTTGGCCTTGCAGCTTTTTTTTTGAAAAGTTTTTTTTTTGGAATGTGCTTGGCCTTGCAGCTTTGTTGGTGGATGTGACCGCTTTCTGTTACGCTTTGTTTTGTTCTCGCCTTCTTGGGGTTGTAATACTCTTCCATGGAGTTATTACAACTACTCCATCCGTACCTAAATATTTGTCTTTTTAGAGATTTCAAATGGACTACCTCATACGAATGTATATAGACATATTTTATAGTGTAGATTCACTCATTTTGCTCCGTATTTAGTCACTTGTTGAAATCAGGGAGTATTAAAGTAAGTCTTGTTGTATATCTTATGTACTCACTCCTTCCTTTGCTCCCATTCTTCAGTGGAGTGCTCCTCCATTAGGAGTTCGGTTCACTAGTCGTCAAGACGTTGAGAAGGTTTTTAACCTCGCTTGGCCTTGCGCCCTTGCAGCTCTGTTGGTGGATGTGACTGTCTTCTATTATGCTTTGTTTTTTTTGCGGGGGCTGTTACGCTTTGTTTTGTTCTCACTCTTTTAGGGTTGTAATACTCTTCCGCTGTCATTTTCAATGTATGGTCTGTAATATTACTCTTGTATAAAAACTATTGTAATAAACTTTGGATTGGTATTAGTTATTGTAATTTGTGTTTCAATGATGTGATATTCATGTGGATATGTATACATATTGCTGCAATCTCCTAGAAATTATGCGTATCTTGGACCGACTCTTTCCTTCCTTAATTCTCTGTTGACCATTTTAGTTTAAATGATAGTAAATAATAAAGTTAGATTAAATCCGCTCTGTCGCACAAACAAAAGTTATTAAATGGAAAAATCAAATATGTTCTATAATCCAAAGCAAAATTTATTTATTTTTGATTTTGTATACAACGTCTGATGGTGTGAATTGTTCGACTTCCTTCCTTTAATCCCTTCACTTGTCCTGGGTCACCTATGTAAAACTGAAATGAAGGCTTATTGTGTAATATACAAAAATTAACATAAGAAGATTTGAAACAATAAGCTGAAAGTGCATGTATTGTTCCTCAATATACATATTTGTAGGACTTACTCTCTTTATTTTTGTTTTTAATTAGGTGGCGCCAGCAGGAATAACCTCATCATGCACCCTAATTTGTTTGTATTTCCCAGAAATGATGGCACGCTGTATGTTTACTTCAGAGTGAAAAGACATGTCACTGGAACTATCCTTGGCTTTGCCAACTGAGATCATCATTGATCCACCCAATTTAGTTTTTGATTTATTTAAATTTAATAAAGATGTCCAGTTATAATTTTATTTTAAATTCAGAATACATGTGCAACGCTGGAAATTTTACTCTGAATTGTTAACAGCCATATTTGATTCAAAAATTTATCGGTGACATAAACCGCAAATAGACATGCTTTCACTCGCTAATGAATCGGTCCGTATGACAATTAGTAGCACAAAGACTTAGAGAATGAAATTTAGGCAGTCCAAATCTTTCCCTTAATCGTTTCTCTCTCCTATGAGTACAACTTATTTCGGGGAACCAAATTTACTCCACGACCTAAGGTTGCTTTAGCAAACCCCTCCCGGCTGCTCCTCCCCATGGCCCAGGCCGACCATGCCTCCTCCTTTCTGCTGGCTTTGGTGCAGCTGGCGGTGACGCAGCCCTCCCCCACCTAGATATGGATTGTGGCGTTGGTGGTGGTTTGGGTGCTTGCAGCATGTCGTACGTGTTCATGGTGGAGGTTGTAGGTGGTGGTGCATCTGGCGGCGCCCATGTCACCTTCGTCTCTGGTGATGGGTGCAACTCTCCTTCCTGTAGTGGTTGGTTCCAGGCAGCGATATGGTTTCCTTGTCTCCGATTTCTGATCCGACAACATTTGGGGTGATTCGGTCAAAGGACGGGGCGAAATCCTTGCTCAGCTTGCCGATGCTGGCAACAATGACATTTGCGGATATATAATGGAGCGCTCATATAATGTCCCCTTCTTAAAGGCGTTGTCATGGCCTTTCATCCTGTCCTCCTTCGAGCATCTGGGGAAACCCTAGGTTCGGTTCTCTGGACCGGACGATGGCGGCAGCCCAACTTCGCCCCCCTTCATGAAGGCATCGTCTTGGTTGCTCGTGATGTCTTCGGTGCTGAAATTGGTGATGTTGGACACCATGCTTGATTTGGGACGCTTCTCAGTGCATGGCCATCCGGGGCGCTATGTACGACATCATTGACGCTTCCTCCATGGCTTCTTCCTCAGGCCCGATCCGATCTTGCAACCCACTTGCCGACTCTTCTTGTCGCTTCAACATGTGTGTGTGTGTGTGTCTGGGTGGAGGGGGGGGGGGGGGGGTACGCTGATTTGTTTTGTTTTGGTGGCGTGGCCGTGCGACGATGGTGCTCGGCTTTGTCCGTGACACGACCTAGCTGTTCTCAGTCGATGCTATATTCATAAGATCTTACGTGGAGATCCGTGCAAAATTTTCTTTTAAACTTTTTCTTTTTCTTCTTTATATGCTATGCCACTTGACCGAGACTTGGTTAAGTCTCAGTCGACTGAGACCTAGCCACACGTTTTTCATACATATGGTTCACAGTGTGAATTCTGCGTTCTCCAGGAATTCCATAATGCGCAAGTAGTTAAGAAGCTAGCTGTCACGTAGTCCATTTGCACTTGTTGCATTTCAAAGGGGCCTAGATGGGCCTGGGAGAATTTAGACATGCTGCGTCTGGTCTGGCTGGTTGACCTCACCGCGGGCATATTGGTGAGCCGTCCATGTCTTCCCTCCATTTCTTTGTCGAGAAATTAAAAGAAAAAAGATACAATTTACATCATTTTATCAAACGTTGAAAGATGTATGGTACCAGATTATGAATTTCGATTATCTCCGTCTGAGTCATTACATAACATCTCTGATTAAGTTTGCTTTCATGTCATAGGATGGATTTTTCAGTGTTGTGAAAAATTACTTATATACAAAGAATTCAAGATTCATATCTTGTATGGTCCCATGATTAAGGTTCAGTTTGTCATTGCTGAACTATTTGTGATGTGTTAATTTTATAATTTAATGTAAAATTTAAACGTAGAAACACGTAAAAATTAATCAAACAAACATCAAACTAGACGACAACAAACGGAATTATAAGCCAACGCAAGGTCAAACACATGCTTAATGTGTAAAGGGTTAATATATCATTCTGAACGATCAATACATGCAGCTGTGCAAAAGCATAATCCCGTTAATGTCTCCATTAATTTATTACCAGGATAGATAAAATTTATATTGAAAAAAGTAACATTGCCTCCAATCAATATTAATTGACGCACATTTAATAGAAATTTATACTAAGTGCGCGTGAATTAAATATGGATTAGAGAGCACTACAAACTAAGCAAATGTGAATAGCCACCATATATATTTATTACTCCTTCCGTCTAGGTGTATAAGGCAAACTCCCTCCTTTATGATACTAACTTATGATGCTATGCATTATGAAAGTAGTATCATATGATACTATGCATTACGGAAGTAGTATCATACACTAGTATTATATGCATGATACCAGTATATGATACTCCCCATTACAATCAGCCTGAGTAATCCCAAAACACTTAGGCGCGGTGCATTAACTCCCACCTTGTTTCTTATTTTTGACATAAATAAAGGAATCAATCAATAAGATATGTGGGGCGTTTATGCTTTCAATGACTTGATACTACCAAACCCGACATCTAGTGGTCAGTCCATTACATGCAACGCTATTAATCAATAATAAACATTAAGTTTTCTCGTTTCCCCTCCGCCTTGGTTGCGGTGCACTATGCACCTGGACGGAGGGAGTATACAAAACGAACCACCAGGCGGAAGCACGCGAGGCTGAGCAATGAAAGCTCCAGGCAGAACACATACAACGGTATCAATTTAAAGCAATCCATGACATTTATTATACAAGACGAACCACCAGGCAGCAAGCACGTGAGGCTGAGCAATGAAAGCGCCAGGCAGAACACATACAATAGTACTCCCTCCGTCTAGGTGTGTAAGTCATCTTACGAAAACCAAATAATCCCAAAACACTTAGGCGCGGTGCATTAACTTCTACCTCGTTTCTTGTTTCTTGACATATCAACCAATAAGAGATGTGGGTGTGCATGCTTTTAATGATTTGAGACTCCCAAACACGACATGCAGTGGTTAGTTCATTGCATGCAATGCTATTAATTAGCAAATAAACATTAAGTTCTCTTGTTTTCTTCTCCTCCTTGGTCACGGTGCACAACCTAAGATGACTTATTCACCTAGACGGAGGAAGTATCAATTTAAAGAAATCCACGACATATTTATTACACAAGACGAACCACCAGGCAGCAAGCAAGTGAGGCTGAGCAATGAAATCTCCATGCAGAACACATACAGCAGTATCAATTTAAAAGTATCAATTTAAAGAAATCCACGACAAACAAAAGGGAAATAATAAGGAATGATCATCAATTGAGAAATCCAGGACAAGTTGGCCCATGAGTCACCGGCCTGTCGTGACTATGGGTTGGGGGGAATCTCAACCGTAGCGTTGCCGACTATGTTGCGGACACGAAAGTTCATAATAAGACGGCCGGAGCTGCTATCCTGCAGAAGGGCTCTTCCGGCCGCCGCAGGGGACACGACGGAGCATAGCGCCACGATTACGCCGACAAGAAGGAGGAGCAGGAGGGGGTTCCGAGCCATGGCGGCCATCAAAGCTTGCTTACAGCAGTATTACTTGAGGTTCTTGCAGCGACCTTGAGGGGTGCTCCTACTGCTTATATAGGGGGAAGCATGTCGACGTGCAGGCGCTCCGATGTTGTCAAGGTTCATTAAAAGAATATTAGCTGATTTGCGTGGCTTTTATTATTTAGTGGCCGTGTTGTCATTGCTTGAATTTATATTTCCAAGCTGCATATGGTTGTTGTTAGTAAACGGCCTATCGCGCCACGCATGTATATATCAAACTAATGTGGCAATCATGTTTTTGAAAAGGATGTGGCAATTGTCAGTTAACAGCTGCTGAAGTAAGTTTCAGTTTCGTCAGGCATAGGTGTTTGTTTTCTCTGTCAGTTTCGACAGTAGTTTGCTTTCTTCAAAAATAAGCCGAGCTGCGACTCGGACGTAGTTTGTTAGCTGAACCTGCGGCTCTGACCTGATCGTGGGATGGCACGAAGGAGATGGTCATGGCCGCACCACAGGCGACGCGCGGGGAGCGCTGGGATGGCAGCACTCACGACCCGGACGTGGCCTAGTTTTTCGTTTTTCTGTTAGCTATGTAATCGCTGGATAAGAAGATAAATACAGAGTAGAAAAGCTGCAACTTCGAACGCGGCACAAACATCTTCGTCTTCCTCTCTCGTGTGAGCTCGAGAGTCAGGTCTGACAAGTGGCATTAGAGCCGCATCGCTAGGTCCTGTGATGGCAGGTGATGATGGCAAGAAGAAGGCAGGGGACGCCGACGACGACGGCAGCAAAGGCTCGCCAAAGTCCGCAGCCGGCCAAGGGCGCGAGCTGGCGGTGGCGAGGCAGTTCGCTCCGGTCGTGTCGGGTCACGCCAACGTGCCACCATTGACCCGCACGAACTACGCCGAGTGGAGCCTCCTCATGGAGGTCGGGATGCAGGCGAGAGGGATGTGGCGCGCGATCCTGGGCGCGGAGGATCTCGACGATGAGTACGGGTACCGCAACGACAAGGGCGCGATGGAGTTCATCCTCCGATCGGTGCCCCCTGAGATGCTGCCCATGCCGCGCAAGCACCAGACCTCCCAGGAGCTGTGGGAGGCGATCCGCGCCATGCGCGCGGGCTCCGCGCGCGTTCGAGACGCAAAGGCCCAGACCCTGCGGGGGGAGTTCGATCAGCTGCGCCACAAACCCGGTGAGTCCATTGATGATCTGGCCATGCGCCTCACAGGGCTGTGTGCGCACCTCGGCGAGCTCGGAGACGCGATCAGCGACAAGCGCGTGATCCAGAAGTGGTTGCGAATCGTCCCCAAGAGGTACTCGCAGCTCGCAGTCTCCATCGACAACCTGGTCGACCTGGACACGACGTCGATCGAGGAAATCATCGGTCGCTTCAAGGCGGACGAGGAGCGGTACGAGCTGGACGCCGAGGAGGAGGGCGGCAGCAAGCTCCTGCTCACTCTGGAGGAGTGGAATGCGCGGATGGGGTGCGGTGATCAAGGCGGGTCCTCCAGCGGGGGGGGGGGGGGGGCAACGGCAGCAAGAAGGGGCGCGGAAAGGGCCACGGCGACCGCGGAAAGGGTGTCGCCCGCCCCGGCGGCGGAAAAGCTGGACCCAAGCGCTCCGGCAACTGCCGCTACTGTGGTATTAGCGGCCACTGGGCTCACGAGTGCCGCAAGAAGATAAAGGACAAGGGCGGCGGCGAGGCGCACCTCGTGGCGGCAGAGGACGAGGATCCTGCGCTCCTCTTGGCGCACGTGACGCCGCTGCCTGACAAGCCCGAACTGGACGCGAGCGGCGATCAGCTCGTGCACCTCCACGAGGAGGGCGCAGAGGTCAGCCTCGGGGCCGCCGGCGACGCCAAGGAACCACTCTGGCATCTGGACACCGGCGCATCAAACCACATGACGGGCAACTCCACCGTTTTTTCGGAGCTGGATCGCCACGTCGCCGGGACGGTGCGTTTCGGTGACGGGTCGGTGGTCGAGATCGAGGGGCGCGGGACGGTGGTCTTCGTCGCTCACGGAGGGCGTCACCGCGTGCTTTCAAAGGTATACTACATACCTCGCCTGCGTACCTCGATCATCTCCGTCGGGCAGCTGGACGAGGCAGGCTGCACCGCTCTGGTGCGGAGCGGCATGATGGTGGTGCGCGATCGTCAGGAGAACATCATCGCCAAGGTGTATAGATCGAGGAATCGCCTCTACACCGTCGAGCTGGAGATCACGCGGCCGGTATGTTTAACGGCCATGACCGGTGAGGACGCGTGGCGCTGGCACGCCCGCTACGGCCACCTCAACTTCGACGCGCTCCGGAAGCTGGCCCAGGACGGCATGGTGCGCGGCATGCCCTTGGTCGAGCACGCCGATCAGGTGTGCGATAGCTGTCTTGTCGGCAAGCAGCGCCGTGCCCCGTTCCCTACGGAGGCGAACTACCGGGCGGGCGATCGCCTGGATTTGGTCCACGGTGATCTATGCGGCCCGATCACGCCGCCGACGCACGGAGGAAAGAGGTACTTCCTGTTGCTCGTGGACGACAAGTCACGCTATATGTGGATCATGCTCCTGAGCAGGAAAGATGAGGCACCAGCGGCAATCAAGCGCTGGCAGGCCGGCGTGGAGGTGGAGACCTCCGTCAAGCTGCGCGCGCTCCGAACCGACAGGGGCGGCAAATTCACCTCAACGGAGTTCGGGGAGTACTGCGCTGACCGAGGTGTACGCCGGCAGCTCACTACCCCGTACTCGCCGCAGCAAAACGGCATCATAGAGCGCCGGAACCAGACCGTCGTCGGGACGGCACGGTGTCTCCTGAAGGCAAAGGGAGTGCCGAACGAGTTCTGGGGGGAGGCGGTGACCACCGCTGTTCACCTGCTCAACTGCGCGCCCACGAAGGCAGTGCGCGGCATGACGCCGTATGAAGCCTGTCACGGCGACAAGCCGGCGGTGAGCTACTTCCGCACGTTCGGCTGCGTCGCACACACCAAGGTGACACGGCCAGGCCTCAAGAAGCTGGACGGCCGCAGCCTGCGCACTGTCTTCATCGGGTACGAGCACGGACAATCCAAGGCGTGGCGCGTCTACGATCCCGTGGGCAAGCGAGTGCACGTTACTCGCGACGCCGTCTTCGACGAGTCGGCGATCTGGGACTGGCAGACAGTGACTCCGGGGGAGGGAACTTTCGTCATCGAATTCGCGCCCACGGTGGCCCTGACGCAGCAGCCGGAGCAGGCAATGACAACACCTGCGAGCGCGGCGAGTCCAGACACGCCGGTGCGCGCCCACACTCCATCTGGGGGTGCATCGCCCGCGTCCGCGGTGCGCGGAGACACGCCAGTACACACCCACAACCCCGAACCTGTGGTGTACAAGGGAAAGGGCGTGAGGGACGGGTACGTCTCACCCCTCCTGGAGCCACGCCGGACACTGCGTTGGGCACCCATGAGGCGCCACGACGCTACCGCTCGGTCGACACCGTTCTCGAAGAAGCTGAGCCGGTGACCCTGGATCCGGCCGAGCTACTCCTTGTGGCTGGAGAGGAGCCAAACACATTCGAGGAGGCGGAACCGCACGCAGCCTGGCGGGCGGCCATGCTGGATGAGCTCCAGTCCATTGATGAGAACAAGACGTGGACGCTCGCCACGCTCCCCGCCGGCAAACAGGCCATCGGGCTGAAGTGGGTTTTCAAGCTGAAGAAGAACTCCGCCGGAGAGGTCATCAAGCACAAAGCAAGGCTGGTCGCGAAGGGATACGCGCAGCGGCCGGGCATGGACTACGACGAGGTGTTCGCTCCGGTCGCGCGGCTCGAGTCCGTGCGGTTACTGCTTGCAATCGCTGCACAGGCAGGCTGGGAGGTGCATCATCTGGACGTCAAATCCGCCTTCCTCAACGGAGAGCTGCAGGAGGAGGTATACGTTGTGCAGCCGCCTGGTTTTGAGTGCCCTGGCGAGGAAGATAAGGTGCTCCGTCTGTCCAAAGCACTGTATGGGCTCTGTCAAGCGCCGCGCGCTTGGAACATCAAGCTGGACGACACGCTGGTGTCGCTCGGTTTTCAAAAGAGCCCATCGGAGCACGCCGTGTACATGAGGTGCAATGGTGACGAGCGGCTGCTGCTGGGGGTCTACGTCGACGATCTCGTCGTCACTGGCTCGAGCATGGAGGCCATCGCGCAGTTCAAGCATCAGATGCAGTCCGTCTTCTCCATGAGCGACCTCGGGCTGCTGAGCTACTACCTCAGGATCGAGGTACACCAAGGAGACGACGCGATCACCCTCAAGCAGGCAAGCTACGCGGCCAAGATCGTGGACAAGGCCGGACTTACAGGCTGCAATCCAGTACACGTCCCGATGGAGCCGCGCCTGAAGTTGAGCAAAGAAAGCACGAGCCCGCCAGTGGACAGAAAGCTCTACCGCAGCATCGTCGGCAGCCTCCGCTACCTGGTGCACTCGCGACCGGACATCTCATTTGCGGTTGGCTTTGTCAGCAGGTTCATGGAGGCGCCCACAACAGAGCACTGGGCAGTGGTGAAGCAGCTACTAAGGTATGTTGTAGGCACCCTGAACTATGGGTGCAGATACAAGAAAGGTGAGCCGGAGCCGCAGCTGGTTGGTTACAGTGATGCGGACTTCGCCGGCGATGTTGATGACAGGAAGAGCACCTCAGGGACGGTGTTTGTGTTCGACAAGAGTGTGATCAGCTGGCAGTCCCAGAAGCAGAAGGTGATCGCCCTCTCGTCATGCGAAGCCGAGTACATGGCGGCAACCACATCCGCGTGCACAGGCGTCTGGCTCCGGCGGATGCTTTGTGATCTATTGGGAGATCCAGGGAGTGCAACACCACTGCACATCGACAACAAGTCAACAATCCAACTTTGCAAGAATCCTGTCTTCCATGACAGAACCAAGCACATCGAGACGCGGTTTCACTTCATCCGTGAGTGTGTGCAAGATGGAAGGATCGCCGTCGACTACATCCACACCGGCGAGCAACTGGCTGACATCATGACCAAGGCTCTGCCACGGGTGAAGTTCCAGGAGTTGCGAGAGAAGTTGGGCATGATCGACATCAGCAGCTGATTAAGGGGGAGAATGTCAGTTAATAGCTGCTGAAGTAAGTTTCAGTTTCGTCAGGCATAGGTGTTTGTTTTCTTTGTCAGTTTCGATAGTAGTTTGCTTTCTTCAGAAATAAGCCGAGCTGCGACTCGGACGTAGTTTGTTAGCTGAACCTGCGGCTCTGACCTGATCGTGGGATGGCACGAAGGAGATGGTCATGGCCGCACCACAGGCGACGCGCGGGGAGCGCTGGGATGGCAGCACTCACGACCCGGACGTGGCCTAGTTTTTCGTTTTTCTGTTAGCTATGTAATCGCTGGATAAGAAGAGAAATACAGAGTAGAAAAGCTGCAACTTCGAACGCGGCACAAACATCTTCGTCTTCCTCTCTCGTGTGAGCTCGAGCGTTAGGTCTAACAGCAATCATGTGCAAGCAACGATTATGAGTTGGCATCTTACATGGTCAATGCAGCGTACGGGCTGGGTTTCGTAAGCGACAATCTCACCGGACAGCAGACGGCAGCTGAGGTGTCACAAGAACAACACCTTAATTACATTGCTGTGCTCCTTGTACGCGTACCTCAGCTGTTTCCAGCTTCACCGGCTTGTTAATAAAAAGGGTTCCCCGCTTTGTATTATAAAACAACTATCCGATACAATCAACGATAGGGACTAGGGTGAAAGCAGCACAAACACGCCCAAAAGAAAAGAAAGAGAAAAAAAGGAAAAGAAACAAATGCCGATAACGGCGGATCGACAAAAACGACGAAGCCTCGTGACCGCTGCGTCCACCGAAGATCGCCCACCAAGCTCCGAGAATCCGAAGCGCCGGTACCAAACAACACCTCCAAGAAGGGACGCGACGATGATGACGCTGCTGCCAAGGGTTTCCCCCGGTACGCGGCGAGGAGAGAGGAAGGGTAGCCCCGACGCCCTCCAGGAAGGTCCGGCAGCACCCTCAGGTGCCACCGCGTCGGTGTCGGCCAAGCCAACAGGGATTTCTCCCGACCACAGCCTCTACCTCAGGCACTTCGGAGCTCGCCACCAGACCAACCACCATCCTGCGCCAACACAGACACGAAGCTTCCCACGCTGTCTCACCACCGGCTTGTTCGTACTGTTGTACATTTTGTCGTTGCCCTGCTGGATCGACTTGTCTCCAAGAATAGGTGTCTTCCCGCCGGCTGAACAACACGCGCCTCCCTGCCTTTCCCCCTATCTGTCTTGTCATAGGCAGAAGCAGAAGGGGGCTCTCCGACACGCACATCATCCAAAAACACAATATGAAGTCGAAAGCACATTGCACCCTCCGACATGCACATCATCCAAAAACACAATATGAAGTCGTTATCGTATTGATGGTACACCATCCAGGCCAGCGTTACCAAGTTTTGTGACACGGTTGATCGGCTGGAGGCAAGGTGGCCATTGCGCGCATCAACAGAGGAGATTGTAAGTTTTGCTTCTTCTTGCTCAACTTGTTAATTGAATCATTCATTCACTCAATATTGCTATACATATTGTGTAGCCTATACGCACCACCGTGATGTACCACATGAGAGGGACGGCCATTTATGTACTATACTGTTGGATGAAGCTGTATAAGGGCAGTATGTGTGAGACGACGTGATTCGTTCATGAAAAACTTGTTGAACATCCGGTTGAAATTGAACCATTGTTGTACTAGACTTATTTGCATGTTATATATGGATGATTTATGCTATTTTCTATCTGAACTTTAATAAACTTTATCCGGTTTGTTGAAACCCGGCTTGAAATGTACGTGAATAGCGCTGGATGGCCGGATCCCGCATCAGTGTCCTTTGACGGATGTGGGAGCGAATTTGCGGGCCAATGTTGAAGATGCCCTAATTAAGTATTGAACTTAATACAACTATTAAAGTAAGTCTTGTTGTACATCCTATGTACTCACTCCTTCCTTTGCTCCCATTGTTCAGTGAAGTGCTTCTCTATTAGGAGTTCGGTTCACTAGTCGTCAAGATGTCCAGAAGGTTTTTAACCTCGCTTGGCCTTGCGCCCTTGCAGCTCTGTCGGTGGATGTGACCGTCTTCTGTTACGCTTTGTTTTGTTCTCACTCTCTTAGGGTTGTCATACTCTTCCGCTGTCATTTTCAATGTATGGTCTGTAATATTACTCTTGTATAAAAATTATTGTAATAAACTTTGGATTGGTATTAGTTACTGTAATTTGTGTTTCAATGATGTGATATTCATGTGGATACGTATACATATTGCTGCAATCTCCTAGAAAGTATGCGTATCATGGACCGGCTTTTTCCTTCCTTAATTCTCTGTTGATCATTTTAGTTTAAATGATAGTAAATAATAAATTTAGATTAAATCCACTCTGTTACACAAACAAAAGTTATTAAATGAAAAAAATCGAATATGTCCTATAATCCAAAGCAAAATTTATTTATTTTTGATTTTGTATACCACGTCTGATGGTGTGCATTGTTCGACTTCCTTTCTTTAATCCCTTCACTTGTCCTGGGCCACCTATGTAAAACGGAAACGAAGGCCCACTGTGGAATATAAGAATAAGTAACATAAGAAGATTTGAAAAAAAGTTAAGTTGAAAGTGCATGTATTGTTCGGCAATATACATATTGTAGTATTTACTCCTTTTGTTTTTGTTGTTAATTAGGTGACACCAGCAGGAATAACCTCATCATGCACCCTAGTTTCTCTGGATTTCCGAGAAATTATGGCAGGTTTGTATGTTTACTTCAGAGTGAAAAGGCATGCCACCGGAAACATCCTTGACTTTGCCAACTGAGATCATCATTGATCCAACCAATTTAGTTTTTGATCTCTTTAAATTTAATAATGATGCCCACTTATAATTTTATTTTAAATTTAGAAGACATGTGGGATGCTGGAAATTTTATTCTGAATTGTTAACAGACATGTTTGATTCAAAATTTTATCGATGACATAAACTGCAAATAGACATGCTTGTTGGAAATATGCCCTAGAGGCAATAATAAAATGGTTATTATTATATTTCCTTGTTCATGATAATTGTCTATTATTCATTCTATAATTGTATTAACCGGAGACCGTAATACATGTGTGAATACGTAGACCATAATATGTCCCTAGTAAGCCTCTAGTTGACTAGCTCGTTGATCAATAGATGGTTACGGTTTCCTGACCATGGACATTGGATGTCGTTGATAACGGGATCACATCATTAGGAGAATGATGTGATGGACAAGACCCAATCCTAAGCATAGCACAAGATCGTGTAGTTCTTCTGCTAAAGCTTTTCTAATGTCAAGTATCATTTCCTTAGACCATGGGATTGTGCAACTCCCGGATACCGTAGGAATGCTTTGGGTGTGCCAAACGTCACAAAGTAACTGGGTGGCTATAAAGGCACACTACGGGTATCTCCGAAAGTGTCTGTTGGGTTGGCACGAATCGAGACTGGGATTTGTCACTCCGTGTGACGGAGAGGTATCACTGGGCCACTCGGTAGGACATCATCATAATGAGCTCAATGTGACCAAAGAGTTGATCACGGGATGATGTGTTACGGAACGAGTAAAAGTGACTTGCCGGTAACGAGATTGAACGAGGTATTGGGATACTGACGATTGAATCTCGGGCAAGTAACGTACCGATTGACAGAGGGAATTATATACAGGATTGATTGAATCCCTAACATCGTGGTTCATCCGATGAGATCATCGTGGAACATGTGGGAGCCAACATGGGTATCCAGATCCCGCTGTTGGTTATTGGCCAGAGAGCTGTCTCGGTCATGTCTGCATGATTCTCGAACCCGTAGAGTCTACACACTTAAGGTTCGGTGACGCTAGAGTTGTTATGGGAATTAGTGTGCAGTTACCGAATGTTTTTCGGAGTCCCGGATGAGATCCCGGACATCACGAGGAGTTCCGGAATGGTCCAGAGGTAAAGATTTATATATGGGAAGTCCTATTTTGGCCACCGGAAAATGTTCGGGATTTTTCGGTATTGTACCGGGAAGGTTCTAGAAGGTTCTGAAGTGGGGCCCACCTGCATGGGGGGACCCACATGAACGTGGGTAGTGGGGGCAAGGCCCCACACCCCTGGTCAAGGTGCACCAAGATCCCCCTTAGAAGGAATAAGATCATATCCCGAAGGGATAAGATCAAGATCCCTAAAAAAGGGGGATAACAATCGGTGGGGAAGGGAAATGATGGGATTTCTTTCCCCCACCTTTGCCAACGCCCAATGGACTTGGAGGGCAAGAAACCAGCCCCCTCCACCCCTATATATAGTGGGGAGGCGCATGGGAGCCGCAGCCCTTCCGCTGGCGCAGCCCTCTCCCTCCCAAACACCTCCTCCTCCTCCGTAGTGCTTGGCGAAGCCCTGCCGGAGAACTGCAAGCTCCACCACCACGCCGTCGTGCTGTCGGAGCTCTCCCTCAACTTCTCCTCTCCCCTTGCTGGATCAAGAAGGAGGAGGCGTCCCCAGGCTGTACGTGTGTTGAACGTGGAGGCGCCGTTGTTCGGCGCTTAGATCGGAATCAACCGCGATCTGAATCGCTGCGAGTACGACTCCTTCATCCGCGTTCTTGTAATGCTTCCGCATCGCGATCTTCAAGGGTATGAAGATGCACTCCCCTCTCTCTCGTTGCTAGTCTCTCCATAGATTGATCTTGGTGATGCGTAGATTTTTTTTAATTCCTGCAACGATCCCCAACAGTGGTATCAGAGCTAGGTCTATGCGTAGATTCTATGCATGAGTAGAACACAAAGTAGTTGTGGGCGATGATTTGTTCAATTTGCTTACCGTTACTAGTCTTATCTTGATTCGGCAGCATCGTGGGATGAAGCGGCCCGGACCGACCTTACACGTACGCTTACGTGAGACAGGTTCCACCGACTGACATGCACTTGTTGTATAAGGTGGCTAGCGGGTGCCAGTCTCTCCCACTTTAGTCGGATCGGATTCGATGAAAAGGGTCCTTATGAAGGGTAAATAGCAATTGACATATCACCGTTGTGGCTTTTGCGTAGGTAAGAAACGTTCTTGCTAGAAACCCATAGCAGCCACGTAAAACATGCAACAACAATTAGAGGACGTCTAACTTGTTTTGCAGGGTATGATATGTGATGTGATATGGCCAAAAGGATGTGATGAATTATATATATGTGATGTATGAGATTGATCATGTTCTTGTAATAGGAATCACGACTTGCATGTCGATGATTATGACAACCGACAGGAGCCATAGGAGTTGTCTTAATTTATTGTATGACCTGCGTGTCATTGAAAACGCCATGTAATTACTCTACTTTATTGCTAACCGTTAGCCATAGTAGTAGAAGTAATAGTTGGCGAGACAACTTCATGAAGACACGATGATGGAGATCATGGTGTCATGCCGGTGACGAAGGTGATCATGCCGCGCCTCAAAGATGAAGATCAAAGGCGCGAGATGATATTGGCCATATCATGTCACTCTATGATTTGCATGTGATGTTTGTCATGTTTACATCTTATTTGCTTAGAACGACTGTAGCATAAATAAGATGATCCCTCATAAAATTTCAAGAAAGTGTTCCCCCTAACTGTGCACCGTTGCGAAAGTTTGTTGTTTCGAAGCACCACGTGATAATCGGGTGTGATAGATTCTAACGTTCGCATACAACGGGTGTAAGCCAGATTTACACATGCAAAACACTTAGGTCGACTTGACGAGCCTAACATGTACATACATGGCCTCGGAACACAAGAGACCGAAAGGTCGAACATGAGTCGTATAGTGGATACGATCAACATGAAGATGTTCACCGATGATGACTAGCCGTCTCACGTGATGATCGGACACGGCCTAGTTGACTCGGATCATGTATCACTTAGATGACTAGAGGGATGTCTATCTGAGTGGGAGTTCATTAAATAATTTGATTAGATGAACTTAATTATCATGAACATAGTCAAAAGGTCTTTGCAAATTATGTCGTAGCTCACGCTTTGGTTCTACTGTTTTAGATATGTTCCTAGAGAAAATTTAGTTGAGAGTTGACAGTAGCAATTATGCGGATTGGGTCTGTAAACTGAGGATTGTCCTCATTGCTGCGCAGAAGGATTATGTCCTTAATGCACCGCTCAATGTGCTGAACCTCGAGCGTCGGTTGTGGATAGTTCAGTGCGTAATGCTAAATGGTTTAGAATTCAGGCACCAAAGACGTTTTTGAAACATCCAGAACATATGAGATGTTCCAAGGACTGAAATTGGGATTTCAGGCTAGTGCCCACGTCAAGAGGTATGAGACATCTGACAAGTTTCTTAAGCCTGCAAACTAAGGAGAAAAGCTCAATCGTTGAGCATGTGCTCAGATTGTATGAGTACTACAATCGCTTGAATCGAGTGGGAGTTAATCTTCCAGATGAGATAGTGATGGTTCTCCAAAGTCACTGCCACCAAGCTGCTAGAGCTTCGTGATGAACTATAACATATCAGGGTATATATGATGATCCTTGAGCTATTCGCGACACCGCAAAAGTAGAAATCAAATAGGAGCATCAATTGTTGATGGTTAGTAAAACCACTAGTTTCAAGAAGGGCAAGGGCAAGAAAGGGATACTTCATGAAACAGCAAATCAGTTGCTGCTCTAGTGAAGAAACCCAAGGTTGAACCCAAACCCGAGACTAAGTGCTTCTGAAATAAGGGGAACGGTCACTGAAGCAGAACTACCCTAGATACTTGGTAGATGAGAAGGCTGGCAAGGTCGACAGAAGTATTTGGATATACGTTATATTAATGTGTACTTTACTAGTACTCCTAGTAGCACCAGGGTAATGAATACCGGTTCGGTTGCTAAGTGTTAGTAACTCAAAATAAAAGGCTACGGAAACTAGCTAAAGGTGAGATGACGATATGTGTTGGAAGTGTTTCCAAAATTGATGTGATCAAACATCACACGCTCCCTCTACCATCGAGATTGGTGTTAAACCTAAATAATTGTTATTTGGTGTTTGCGTTGAGCATAGACATGATTGGATTATGTTTATCGCAATACGGTTATTCATTTAAGGAGAATAATGGTTACTCTATTTATTTGAATAATACCTTCAATGATCTTGCACCTAAAATGAATGGTTCATTGAATCTCGATCGTAGTGATACACATGTTCATGCCAAAAGATATAAGATAGTAATGATAGTACCACATACTTGTGGCACTGCCATTTGAGTCATATTGGTAAAAACGCATGAAGAAGCTCCATGTTGATGGATCTTTGGACTCACTCGTTTTTTGAAAAGTTTGAGACATGCGAACCATGTCTATTGGTTTATACGCATGAAGAAACTCCATGCAGATGGATCGTTTGGACTCACTTGATTTTGAATCACTTGAGACATGCAAATCATACCACATGGGCAAGATGACTGAAAGGCCTCGTTTTCAGTGAGATGAAACAAGAGAGCAACTTGTTGGAAGTAATACATTTGATGTGTGCAATCCAATGAGTGCTGAGGCACGCAGTGAATATCGTTATGCTCTTACTTCACAGATGATTTGAGTAGATTCTAAGTATATTTACTTGATGAAACACAAGTCTGAATTATTGAAAGGTTCAAGTAATTTCAGAGTGAAGTTGAAGATCGTCGTGACAAGAGGATAAAATGTCTATGATATGATCATAGAGATGAATATCTGAGTTACGTGTTTGGTACACAACTAAGACATTGTGGAAATTGTTTCACAACTAATGCCGCCTGGAACACCATAGTGTGATGGTGTGTCTGAACATCATAGTTGCACCCTATTGGATGTGGTGCAAACCATGATGTCTCTTATCGAATTACCACTATCGTTTATGGGTTAGGCATTAGAGACAACCGCATTCACTTTAAATAGGGCACCACGTAATTCCGTTGAGATGACACCGTATGAACTATGGTTTAGAGAAACCTAAGCTGTCATTTCTTAAAAGTTTGGGGCTGCGACGCTTATGTGAAAAGGGTTTAGCCTGATAAGCTCGAACCCAAAGCGGATAAATGCATCTTCATAGGACACCCAAAACAGTTGGGTATACCTCCTATTTCGGATCCGGAAGCAAAAGTGATTGTTTCTAGAAATGAGTTCTTTCTCGAGGAAAAGTTTCTCTCGAAAGAATTGGGTGGGAGGATGGTGGAGACTTGATGAGGTTATTGAACTGTCACTTCAACCAGTGTGTAGCAGGGCACAGGAAGTTGTTCCTGTAGCGCCTACACCAATTGAAGTGGAAGCTGATGATAGTGATCATGAAACTTCGGATCAAGTCACTACCAAACCTCGTAGGTCGACAAGGATGCGTACTATTTCAGAGTGGTACGTAATCCTGTCTTGGAGGCCATGTTGCTAGACAACAATGAACCTACGAGCTATGGAGAAACGATGGTGGGCCCGGATTCCGACAAATGGCTCGAGGCCATAAAATCCGAGAGGATCCATGTGTGAAAACAAAGTATAGACTTTGGAAGAACTACTTGATGGTCGTAAGGCTATTGGGTATAGATGGATTTTAAAAGGAAGACGGACAATGATGGTAAGTATCACCATTAAGAAAGCTCGACTTGTCGTTAAGATGTTTTCCGACAAGTTCAAGGAGTTGACTGCGGTGAGACTTTCTCACTCGTAGCGATGCTAAGAGTCTGTTGGAATTGTATTAGCAGTTACTGCATTATTTATGAAGTCTTGCAGATAGGATGTCAAAACATTGTTTCCTCGACAATTTTCTTGAGGAAAGGTTGTATGTGATACAACTAGAAGGTTTTTGTCAATCCTAAAAGATGCTAACAAGCATGCAAAGCTCCAGCAATCCTTCTAAGGACTGGAGTAAGCATCTCGGAGTTGGAATATACGCTTTGATGAGATGATCAAAGATTTTGGGTTTATACAAAGTTTATGAGAAACTTGTATTTCCGAAGAAGTGAGTGGGAGCACTATAGAATTTCTGATGAGTATATGTTGTTGACATATTGTTGATCAGAAATGATGTAGAATTTCTGGAAAGCATATAGGGTTATTTGAAAAGTGTTTTTCAATGGAAAACCTGGATTAAGCTACTTGAACATTGAGCATCAAGATCTATAAGGATAGATCAAAAAACACTTAATAGTACTTTCAAATGAATACATACCGTGACAAGATTTTGAAGGAGTTCAAATAAGATCAGCAAAGAAGGAGTTCTTGACTGTGTTATAAGGTCTGAGCATTGAGTGAGACTCAAGATCTGACCACGGCAGAAGAGAGAGAAAGGACGAAGGTCGTCCCCTATGCTTTAGACGTAGGCTCTACAGTATGCTATGCTGTGTACCGCACCTGAAGTGTGCCTTGCCATGAGTCAATCAAGGGGTACAAGAGTGATCCAGGAATGGATCACATGACAGCGGTCAAACTTATCCTTAGTAACTAGTGGACTAAGAAATTTCTCGATTATGGAGGTGGTAAAAGAGTTCGTCGTAAAGGGTTACGTCGATGCAAACTTTGACACTAATCCGGATGACTCTGAGTAGTAAACCGGATTCGTATAGTAGATCAGTTATTTGGAATAGCTCCAAGTAGCGCATGGTAGCTGCATCTACAAGATGACATAGAGATTTGTAAAGCACACACGGATCTGAAAGGTTCAGACCTGTTAACTAATAACCTCTCTCACAAGCGAGATATGATCAAACCCCATGGGTGTTGGATTCATTACAATCACATAGTGATGTGAACTAGATTATTGACTCTAGTGCAAGTGGGAGACTGTTGGAAATATGCCCTAGAGGCAATAATAAAATGGTTATTATTATATTTCCTTGTTCATGATAATTGTCTATTGTTCATGCTATAATTGTATTAACCGGAGACCGTAATACATGTGTGAATACGTAGACCACAATATGTCCCTAGTAAGCCTCTAGTTGACTAGCTCGTTGATCAATAGATGGTTACGGTTTCCTGACCATGGACATTAGATGTCGTTGATAACGGTATCACATCATTAGGAGAATGATGTGATGGACAAGACCCAATCCTAAGCATAGCACAAGATCGTGTAGTTCGTCTGCTAAAGCTTTTCTAATGTCAAGTATCATTTCCTTAGACCATGAGATTGTGCAACTCCCGGATACCATAGGAATACTTTGGGTGTGCCAAACGTCACAACGTAACTGGGTGGCTATAAAGGCACACTACGGGTATCTCCGAAAGTGTCTGTTGGGTTGGCACGAATCGAGACTGGGATTTGTCACTCCGTGTGACGGAGAGGTATCACTGGGCCCACTCGGTAGGACGTCATCATAATGAGCTCAATGTGACCAAAGAGTTGATCACGGGATGATGTGTTACGGAACGCGTAAAAGTGACTTGCCGGTAACGAGATTGAACGAGGTATTGGGATACTGACGATCGAATCTCGGGCAAGTAACGTACCGATTGACAAAGGGAATTGTATACAGGATTGATTGAATCCCTGACATCGTGGTTCATCCAATGAGATCATCGTGGAACATGTGGGAGCCAACATGGGTATCCAGATCCCGCTGTTGGTTATTGGCCAGAGAGCTGTCTCGGTCATGTCTGCATGATTCCGAACCCGTAGGGTCTACACACTTAAGGTTCGGTGACGCTAGAGTTGTTATGGGAATTAGTGTGCAGTTACCGAATGTTGTTTGGAGTCCCGGATGAGATCCCGGACATCACGAGGAGTTCCGGAATGGTCCGGAGGTAAAGATTTATATATGGCAAGTCCTATTTTGGCCACCGGAAATTGTTCGGGATTTTTCGGTATTGTACCGGGAAGGTTCTAGAAGGTTCCGGAGTGGGGCCCACCTGCATGGGGTGACCCACATGAACGTGGGTAGTGGGGGCAAGGCCCCACACCCCTGGTCAAGGCGCACCAAGATCCCCCCTTAGAAGGAATAAGATCATATCCCGAAGGGATAAGATCAAGATCCCTAAAAAAGGGGGATAACAATCGGTGGGGAAGGGAAATGATGGGATTTCTTTCCCCCACCTTTGCCAACGCCCAATGGACTTGGAGGGCAAGAAACCAGCCCCCTCCACCCCTATATATAGTGGGGAGGCGCATGGGAGCCGCAGCTCTTCCGCTGGCGCAGCCCTCTCGCTCCCCAACACCTCCTCCTCCTCCGTAGTACTTGGCGAAGCCCTGCCGGAGAACTGCAAGCTCCACCACCACGCCGTCGTGCTGCCGGAGCTCTCCCTCAACTTCTCCTCTCCCCTTGCTGGATCAAGAAGGAGGAGACGTCCCCGGGCTGTACGTGTGTTGAACGCGGAGGCGCCGTTGTTCGGCGCTTAGATCGGAATCAACCGCGACCTGAATCGCTGTGAGTACGACTCCTTCATCCGCGTTCTTGTAACGCTTCCGCATCGCGATCTTCAAGGATATGAAGATGCACTCCCCCCTCTCTCGTTGCTAGTCTCTCCATAGATTGATCTTGGTGATGCGTAGAATTTTTTTTAATTTCTGCAACGATCCCCAACAATGCTTTCACTCGCTAATGAATCGGTCTGTATGAAAATATGTAGCAAAGAGACTTAGGTAATGAAATTGGGCATTCCAAATCTTTTATCAATCTTTTCTCTCTCCTATGAGTACACTCATTTAGGGAATTTACTCAAATCATCTAAAAGATGCTCTTGAAAAAAAAACACCATAAAATCTAGTACTTGCTCCGATTCTCGGAGTGAGTAATAAAGACAAACGTCAAACTATTAAAGCTTTTACATAATACTCCCTCCGTTTTTGTTTACTCCGCATATTAGCTTGTCAAAGTCAAACTTTGTAAACTTTGACAAAGTTTTAAACAAAATAATTAACATACATAGTAAAAAATCAATATCATTAGATTCATTATTGAATATATTTTCACATCATATAGTTGTTATTGTAAAGGTTCATATTTATTTATATAAACTTGGTCAAACTTTATGAAGTTTGACTTCAGTCAAATCTAATATGCATAGTAAATAAAAACAGAGTGATTATATGTTAATTTTCCCGCCTGCTGCATTGCACGAGTATCACATAGCTTTCATATATAGCTTTCATATACAGTCCAGTGTGAATTCAGCATTCTCCGGGAATTCCATAATGCACAGGTAGTTAAGAAGCCGTCATGTAGTCCATTTGCACTTGTTGCATTTCAAAGGGGCCTAGATGGCCATGGGAGAATTTAAACATGATGCGTCTGGTCTGGCTGGTTGACCTCACCGTGGGCACATTGTTGAGCCGTCACTTTCTCCTGCTCCATTTCTTTTTCGAGAAATTGAAACAAAAAAGATAAATCTTGCATCATTTTATTAAATGTTGAAAGACGTATGGTACAAGATTATGAATTTCAATTATCTCCCTCTGAGTAATTCCATAACATCTCTGATTATGTTTGCTTTCATGTCATAGTATGGATTTTTCAGTGTTGTGAAAAATTATTTATATACAAAGAATTCAATGTTCGTATCTTGTATCGTCCCACGATTAAGGTTTAGTTTGTCGTTACTGAACTATGTTGTGATGGGTTAATTTTATAAATCAATGTAGAAAAATAAACATAGAAGCACGTAAAAATCAATCAAACGAACACAAACTAGTTGACGACAAACGGAATTATGGCAAGCCAACACAAGGTCAAACACAGGGTTAGGATCTAATCATTCTGAATGATCAATACATGTAGTTGTGCATAATGTAAGACATTATTACATCTAATATATTCACATATTGGATGTAATAACGTTTTATATTATGAGACAGAGGAAGTATTATACAAGACCAACCCACCGGGCAGCATGCACCCAAGGCTGAGCAGTGAAGCTCCAGGCAGAACACATATACAGTAGTATCAATTTAAAGAAATCCACGACAAACAAAAGGGAAATAATAAGGAATGATCAATTGAGAAAGCCACGAAAAATTGGTGCATGAGTCGCCGGCATGTCGTGACTACGGGTTGGGAAGAATCTTAACCCTACCGTCGATGAATATGGTGCAGAAACAAATCTTTATAACATGGCCGGAGCTGCTATCCTGCAGAAGCGCTCTTCCGGCCGCCGCAGGGGACGCAACGGAGCATAGCGCCACGATTACGCCGACAAGAAGGAGGAGCAGGAGGTGGTTCCGAGCCATGGCGGCCATCAAAGCTTGCTTATAGTAGTGCTCCTTGAGGTTCTTGCAGCGACCTTGAGGGGTGCTCCTACTGCTTATATAGGGGGAAGCATGTCGACGTGCAGGCGCCCCGCGGTTGTCAAGGTTCATTAAAAGATGATCATCTAACTTGCGTGGCTTTATTGTTTAGTGGCCGTGTCGCCATTGCTTGAATTTATATTTGCAAGCTGCATACGGTTGCTGCTAGTAAACGGCCTTGCGCGCACGTCGATCACGCTACGCATATACTCCTTATATCAAACTAATGTGGCAATCATTTGCAAGCAACGATGGTGAGTTGGCATGTTACACGGTCAATGCAGCGTACGGGCTGGGTCTCGTCGGCGACAGTCTCACTTTCACCGGACAGCAGACGGTAGATGTGCGAGTGCGTCCTTGATGTCCAAACCAATCAGCGTGGCGTGTGCTAGGCTGCTAGCTTGTACATGCGTAATTTGTTTTTGAACAAAGTACATGCGTATTGGGGCAGCAGTATGTGTGGTGCGTGCATCTCCGCGAGCACGTCGAGGTGCACAAGAAGCAGCAGCAGTATGTCACGGCGGCGAGCAGCAGCAGGACATGGTACTGGCTAGCTAGGGAGGTGACTTCTTCTGGCGGGGAGCAGCACTAGCATCGCGTGCTACGGCACACCGGCGGCAGGGATGGCGATGACAAGCAGCTAGTCAAGGTTCGTCGCCACACACGGCTTCAACACTTTCTGCCGCATCAGTGGCTACCTCATTGGCTTCTCGTCGCCCAGTATTGGCTTGAGCAAACATCATTGCTTGGTAATTGGATGCCATCTGGGCGAGAGCCTGATTTCTCTTTTATCTAGTTATCCTGTACTTGAGCTAGTCCATCATTTTGTGGGCTCAGATGGGCAGCACCAGCAAGTTGATGTGCGGTAGCCAGCTCTAGATCACACGAAGAACTGAGCAACCTGTCGTCGTTGTTGCTAACAGTGAGTGATGTTGACGGGCGGTCAGACAGGTTTGCCGCAGCATCAAATAATGATCTTTGTGGAGGTTTTCCCGTATTGAAGCCAGACTGTACATCCCCCAAGTAGAACAAGCCTGCCATCTCTCCTCTTCTTATCTAGCTAGTTCAGCAATCTTTGACATTCTCTCCTTTTCCACATGGGCCTTCGCTAGCATGTACTCCATCTCAATCCTCTCAAGCGACGCCTTCAAGTCCTGTAAATGTGATCACGGCATACATTGATCAGATTGGAATGCCATGTAAAAGCCTTCTGCAAAGTGGTAACTAAGACATTTATATTGAATAGCATTGCCTCAGCCAGTTCGGGAACAGTGAGTTCCGCAAACATTGCCGTAGTTCCATCTTTGATAGTCGGATCATCCTCCTCGTCTGTTAAATCGTCTGCATTAACAATGCTCCCCTAGATACCTGCAAAAACGACCTGGCCCCAAATGCACGCTATTAGATAGATGGTCTACCCTTGTTCGTTGTTCGCAACGTATTGGGTTATTACTGTTGTGCTTCCCTCGTACCTGTACTTTCATGTCGAGCGTGTCTAGTGTCTCCAGCATCTTGGTTGTTACATGCTTGAAACGCGGGACACCTTCGGGGACGACAAGCATTGGCGATCGTACAATATCAATGTATATCAGCTTTTCACCAAAACGGTAGATGAATTAAACACGTTCTGTTCTCATGTAGCATTGTAAAATGAATCACGCATCCGTTGTGGCTGACGATTGAGTATTCCGTGACTTACCAGCAAAACATGCAAACAACCATGCACATTGATGTTTGCAGCTCTAGACTACCTGTAGATGCGTACACCATCAGCTATGCAACCTTCCACAAATGTACACCAGTCCGTCAACAAAGTGCTTAACTGGCTTTCCACTGCCTCTTGACTCTTGTCTGAATTCCTTTTCTTCTTCAGTTGGATCCCTAACCTTATGCTTGCCAGGGCCATGCCGAGGAATTGGAACTTCTATCCTACCATCTGGGACTCCCAGCATCCTCTTGACAAGCATCCTGATTTTAATGTGCTTGCCTCTTATTATCAGTGTTTTCTTGTTCCAGTCCACCTGGTCAATCAGCCAGAGAGTTATGGCTTTTGGGAGACGGCAATTTGGCATATCTAAAAAATCAGCAAACCCAAGCTTGGCATATCTAGAGTTGGACTCCACGATCTTCACATGTTTCTTTTTTTTTTTTAATCTTCTTCATCTGCTTATCACGCTTACTGTCTAATCTTTGATCGTCTCTTCTGTCCTTGGCCTTCCTCTTTCTTTTGGCCTCCTCGGTTTCTGACATATAATCTCTTCTTTCTTTGTAATTCCTATCCTTGTCAAACCTTTCATCCCTCATACTTGAAGCATATCTCCTAGACTTCCTCTTTTTCTGTCAACATTATCGCTCTCTGAACTGGATTCAAATTCACTGCTTTCTGGGTCCTTCTTTGACTTTGAATTTCTTTTTGTTCTCCTCCTGTCTTTGCCATCTTCGCTTTCTGACATGTTGTCATGTTCCCTAAAATGACTTTTGCTTCTTTTATCGGCCTTGTAACGAGATTCCTCGCTTTCAGACAGATCCTCATCATGTTTACGGTATTTCCTTCTTTTTTTTCATGGCTTCCTTCCTATCATCCCTCTTGCTCTGCTTCCTCTTCTCACGCACTGGTTCTTCAGACTCTGTTTTCTCTGATTCACTCTCCACATGATCCATCTTGCATCTTTTCGTAAATCTTGGCGATCTCCAAGCGCATAGCTCGTTTCCGGGGAGATTTCCTTCCATGTATCACAGGATAAGCAGTAAATCCGCAACAAATACCATGAGTTAAGAACATGTATACTTCACCTCATCTATACCAATATAAAAAGACCCAAATGGGCAGATTGAAGGGATCGAGAAGAGGTGTCTAGGGGGGGGGGGGGGGGGGGGGTGAATAGACTCAAATCAAAAAAAGTTGCAGTTTTTAATTTCTCCTAAGTTGGTGTGGAGTTTTAGCACAAGTTTAAACATTCACAATACATATCAAGCAAACATGCAAGCATACAAGAGTATATGAGCAGCGGAAAGTAAAGCATGCAAGTTGCAAGAATGTAAAGAGAAGGGATTGGAGTGTGCAAACGCAATTTGGAGACACGGAGATTTTTTATCCGTGGTTCCGATAGGTGGTGCTATCGTACATCCACGTTGATGGAGACTTCAACCCACGAAGGGTAACGGTTGCGCGAGTCCACGGAGGGCTCCACCCACGAAGGGTCCACGAAGAAGCAACCATGTCTATTCCACCATGGCCGTCACCCACGAAGGACTTGCCTCACTAGGGTAGATCTTCACGAAGTAGGCGATCTCCTTGCCCTTACAAACTCCTTGGTTCAACTCCACAATCTTGCCGGAGGCTCCCAAGTGACACCTAGCCAATCTAGGAGACACCACCCTCCAAGAAGTAAAAATGGCGTGTTGATGATGAACTCCTTGCTCTTGTGCTTCAAATGATAGTCTCCCCAACACTCAACTCTCTCTCATAGGATTGGATTTGGTAGAAAGAAGATTTGAGTGAAAAGCAACCTGGGAAAGGCTAGAGATCAGGATTTATGTGGTTGGAATGGAATATCTTGACCTCAACACAAGTGTAGGTGGTTCTCTCTCAGAAAATATGTATTGGAAGTGTAGGCATGTTCTGATGGCTCCCTCCACGAATGAGGAGTGGGTGGAGGGGTATATATAGCCTCCACATAAAATCTAACCGTTACACACAAATCACCAAACTCGGTGGGACCGATTCAAAGAACTCGGTCAGACCGATTTGGTTCATAATGTGACCGTTAGGTGTTTCGGTGGGACCGAATGGATCAACTCGGTGGGACCGATTTCGTTAGGGTCAGGGCATAACGTAATCTCGGTGAGACCGATTACACAAACTCGGTGAGACCAATTTTGGTAATAGACTAACAGAGAGTTGGTCAGGCAAACTCGGTGGGATCGATTCGCTCATATTGGTTAGACCGAAACGTTACGAAGGGGTGACAGAGAGTTTGCATTGCAATCTCTGTGCAACCGATTGCAAATTTCGGTGAGACCGGAATTATTGCAATAGGCAACAGAGAGTTTGCAATCCCATCTCGGTGAGACCGAGATCCCTATCGGTGAGACCGATTTGATTAGGGTTTCTGGCAGTGGCTATGTCAACTGAACTCGGTGGCTCCGGATATGAAATTTCGGTGGGGCCGAGTTGGACTTTTGGGTTTGGGACATATGTGGATGTGAGAAAGTGGTTGAGGGCTTTCGAGCATATCACTAAGCACTTTGAGCAAGCAAGCCATTAAGCAACACCTCATCCCCTCTTAATAGTATTGGCTTTCCTATGGAATCAATGTGATCTTGGATCACTAAAATAGAAAATGTAGAGTCTTGAACTTTGAGCTTGAGCCAATCCTTTGTCTTTATCACTTTGAAGGGGTTCCACATCCTCTTGTTCATGCCACTCCATTGTTGAACTTATCTGAAACATACTAGATAGAAACATTAGTCCAACAAGAGATATGTTGACATTGATTGGCAAAACCATCCAGGGAGCACTTGTGCTTTCAGTCTCCCCCTTTTTGGTAATTGATGACAACATACATCAAAGCTTTAGATAAAGATATAGAGAACAACAAGTAAAGCTTTGGAAAGACATGTAACATGCAAAGGCTCCCCCTACATGTATGCAATCATATAAATATGGAACATAGGAGCATGTGAATGCATAAGTATGACAGAGTAATCCATGTGTTACATGGATCTTGGCTATATGCATGAGAGCAAATGATGTGAATATAGGAAATGTAACTTCATGCTCATGAGTCCTTCTTGCAAACAGTATGTACAACAGCAAGAGATCCTCATACACATGACTGCGATGCATATACTTACCTTGTGGTCTTGAGTTGGCTTAGAAGGGAATGAACCCGAGTAAACAAGGTTAGATAACACAGATACATCTACTAGCCAGAGCAAACAAAAGAACCACAAAAGTACCAAGACTGGGATGACATGTAAAGAGTGAGTACTGAGTACTCTGTTTGATATAGACATGTCCCCAAAAGTAAAGATGTGCAATGAATTCAAGGATTTCCTTCCCTTAGATGTCTTGCTCCCCCTGAATCTAACATGGGATATTGGGAGAAGATAGGGAACAAAAAATCAGAGCAAAAGAAAAGACAATAGAGCTAATGCAAGCAATCAAATATGATCAAATATGAACATGTCTTTCCCCTCTTAAAGACATGTAACTTCTCTCCTCTTGAACACCAAGCATCTGGGGTTTCTTACACACTCCCCCTGAGTATCCTCTCCCCCTATAGAAATGATTAAGCATAGAGCTTTGATGTGATCTCTCTCTCTCTCCCCCTTTGACATCAATTTTCAAGAAGGGCTCTTCTGGATTTTTGTTTTATTGCAGAAGGGTTTGGTCCTTGAGTCACAAAGCAAGTCGAATGTGATGCTGGTAGAGGACAAGAGTCATTGAGTGGAGCTGGAGCAAAAAGACTGCAGGAATAAGTGGCAAGTTGTCTTTCCTGTAGTGAAATCGGTAGCACCGAGTTGTGTGCTTCGGTGGCATCGAGAGAATTCGGTTTGACCGAAAGAAACAAACTGGTGTGACCGAGTCCATCACAGAGAAAACACTTGTCACCTCAGCTCACTAGGCACTTAAGATCTCACAAGGATTTGCAAGGAATTTGCTGAAAGATTTGCAAAGAATTTGATGCAGAAAATGCAGAACAAGAAGAAATGAAAATATCTAGATGAAGTTTTTTTGAAAGGGGAAAACACATATGCATGAGACAAATGCAAGAGGAAACACAAGTGAACTTCATCTAGAATTGGGCGGTGACAAAGTCACCTATGTTAGAGTATATTGACATGAGAGTCAAGTGAGGTCACTTGATCTTTGGTCATACTCATCGTTTAAGCTTAAAATGGGGTTACCATTCTTCGTTTAAGCATCTTGATGTATTCACATCTTGTTGAGTTGCTTTGACCCATGTCTTGGAGTAAAGCTTCTCTAAGATGGAATAACATACCTTGGGTGGTGGTGTTGATCTTGATCACGTAGTTGAACTTGTGTGGGATGCTCAAGGTTGATGTTGATCATCAAGAGTTGGGAGCACCACTTGGAATTTGAGTTCATCTTCCTACATGGGTTAGCTTTGCAAGGAAGAGCACTTGTGTATCCAAAATGACAATCATAAATCTTAATGTAGAATTTGTCAAAGGATATGTTTGAAGAGTTTTGTGCTTCCTTGTCTTCAACCACCATTGTGTAGAGACTTGATGATGTAGAGATTGCTCAAGATGTGAGTGAGTTGCAATCTCATGGATTTAGATTCATCCAAGTACCTACAAGGGTTAGATAGCATGCAAGGGTGCAAAAATATCCAAGACATATAGATAGCATCATGAAAGAAATATCAAGGATTAGTCAAAGGCTCATGCCTTGCATGTATCCAAATGGAGTTCCTACTCCAAGTTTGAAGCATCAATGATGTTCAATTCACCTCTCAAACGGCAAAAGACTTTCTCATCAAGCGGTTTGGTAAATATATCCGCTAATTGCTTATCGGTGCGAACATGCTTAAGATCAATGTCCCCTTTGGCAACATGATCTCGAATGAAATGATGATGAACTTCAATATGCTTAGTTCGAGAATGTTGCATGGGATTGTGAGCAATCTTAATAGCACTTTCATTGTCACAAAGCAATGGAACATGTTTCACATATATCCCATAATCTTTAAGAGTTTGGGTCATCCAAAGTAGTTGAGCACAACATGATCCAGCAGCAATGTATTCCGCTTCGGCGGTGGATAAGGATACCGAGTTTTGTTTCTTGGAGGACCAAGACACAAGAGATCTACCAAGAAATTGACAAGTACCCGAAGTGGACTTACTATCAACCTTGTCTCCGGCATAGTCCGAATCGAAGTAACCAACAAGATCGAAAGAAGACCTCTTAGGATACCAAATGCCAAAATTTGGTGTGTGTATTAAGTATCTCACTATCCTTTTCACAGCCTTAAGATGACACTCTTTAGGGGCCGCTTGATATCGTGCACACATGCACACACCTAGCATAATATCAGGACGAGAGGCACATAGATATAACAATGAACCAATCATAGAGCGGTAAACTTTTTGGTCAACCGGTTCACCATCTTTGGTCAAATCAAGATATCCACTAGTAGGCATGGGTGTAGACATACCTTTGCATTCTTGCATATTGAACTTCTTGAATAAGTCCTTGGTGTACTTTGTTTGAGAGAAAAAGGTACCTTCCTTAGTTTGCTTGATTTGCAAACCAAGAAAGAATTTGAGTTCACTCATCATAGACATCTCAAACTTCTCCGACATTAGCTTTCCAAACTTCTCACTAAAATGAGGGTTAGTTGAACCAAATATAATATCATCAACATAAATTTGGCACACAAATAGTTCTCCGTTAACCCTTTTAGTGAAAAGAGTAGAATCAATTTTTCCAATTTCAAAGCCTTTTTCAATAAGAAACTTGGTCAAGCATTTATACCATGCTCTAGGGGCTTGTTTAAGACCATAAAGGGCTTTGTGAAGTTTGTAAACATGATTAGGTTTCTTAGGATTGACAAAGCCAGGAGGTTGCTTAACATAAACTTCCTCCTCAATTTCACCATTTAGAAAAGCACTTTTAATGTCCATTTGGTACAAGGTGATATCATGGTGATTAGCATAAGAAAGTAAGATGCGAATGGACTCAAGTCTAGCAACGGGAGCATATGTCTCACCATAGTCCATACCTTCGACTTGAGTGTAGCCTTGGGCGACTAGGCGTGCTTTGTTGCGTACGACTTGACCATCTTCATCTTGCTTGGTGCGAAACACCCATTTGGTACTAATGATGTTGTGGTTGTTGTCGGGCTTCTCGACCAATGTCCATACTTGGTTTCTCTCAAAGTTGTGTAGCTCTTCATGCATAGCGTTAATCCAATCCGGATCTTCCAATGCTTCTTCAACCTTCATAGTTCAATGCTAGAGATGAATGAGTAATGTTCACAAAAGTTAGCCAAACGAGTTTTAGAGCGAGTGATTCTCCCATTTTGGATATCATTGTAGATTTGCTCGACGGGATGGTCTTTGGCAATTCTTGCTCGAACTCGTGGGAGCTTTGGCTTGGCTCGAGGTAGAACATCCTCTTCATCTTGATCTTCTTCTTGGCCTTCTTCATTATTGACGTTGTCATTCTCTTGTCGTGGTGGAGAAGGAGGTTGTTGATGTTCATCTTGGTGTATTTCCTCGTTTTCTTCGTCTTGGTGTGCCCCACTTGTGGATGCTTCCGTATCAATTCTTGGTTCACCTTGTCGTGAGGTAGAAGCTTCCACTTGGACGGACGAGGTACTCTCCTTCACCTCCGTTGGACGAATCTTGCCAATAGACAAGTCTTGGATTGCTTCTGAAGGGTCTTTGTCTCCTACATCAATTGGCAATTGCTCTACTTGCGAGCCGTTAGATTCATCAAACTTCACATCTACCGTCTCTTCAACCTTTCGGGTGAAATTTTTGTAGACACGGTAAGTGTGAGAGTTTGAGCCATAACCAAGTAGGAAACCTTCATGAGATTTAGGAGCGAATTTAGAACGACGATGCTTATCAAGAATGTAGCACTTTGAGCCAAATACTCGAAAGTATTCAACTTGGGGTTTGTTACCGGTGAGGAGCTCGTATGCAGTCTTGCCGAGTAGTTTGTGAAGATACAAGCGATTTGTCGCATGACAAGCTGTCTCAACCGCTTCCGCCCAAAAGTGTTTTGGGGTCTTGTACTCATCAAGCATCGTTCTTGCCATCTCAATAAGAGTCCGGTTCTTCCTCTCAACAACTCCATTTTGTTGAGGTGTGTACGTAGCCGAGAACTCGTGTGAAATCCCCTCTTCGTCAAGAAAGGTACCCACATTTGCGTTCTTGAACTCCGTTCTTTTCTCGCTCCGAACCTTCTTGATCTTCACGTCAAATTGATTTTGGGCCTTTCTAGCGAAGTTTTTGAAGATCTTTTGGACCTGCGATTTGTCATCAAGAAAAAACACCCCCGTAAATCTTGAAAAATCATCAACTATGACTAGACCAAATCAGTTACCACCGAGACTCTTGTAGGCATTTGGACCAAAGAGATCCATGTGAAGTAGCTCGAGTGGTCTTCTCGTGGTCATGATGTTCTTCGCGCGATGACTTCCTCCAACTTGTTTCCCTGCCTGACAAGCACTACGAAGTCTATCCTTGTCAAATATGACATCTTTTATTCCAAGGATATGATCACCTTTAATAAGCTTATCAAGATTTCGCATGCCCACATGACCTAGTCTTCTATGCCACAACCAGCCTTTAGAAGATTTAGCAATTAAGCAAGTTCTAGGTTGAGCCTTTTTAGTGAAATCAACAATGTAAAGATCACCCCTACGTATACCGGTAAAGACCATTTTACGATTGTCTCTACAAAACACTTGGCAATCTACCTCAGTAAATAGAAAATTGAAACCGAAATCAGCAAGTCTAGATACTGAAAGTAAATTATACCCAAGAGATTCAACGAGCATGACATTTTGTATGGAGCTATCATGTGAGATGGCCACCTTACCTAGGCCAACCACCTTACCCTTTGAGTTATCACCAAAAGTGACATACTTTCGAGGGCCGTCGTTTTCAGCAAGCTCACGGAACATATCTTTATCTCCGGTCATATGATCAGTACATCCACTATCAAGGACCCATTCCTTTCCTCCAGCCATGTAGCCGCGAAGATTTGCCATAAGACCAAAGTGTCTCATTGCATCATCAAGATCATAGTCACTATCATCATCCTCATCATAGTATCCATGTTCAACATCATCTTGTGATTGATCAACTCCTAGAGAGGATAATTCATTAGATAAATGATCATTGCTATGGTTATATTTATGAATTCTAATAGCTTCGGAGATGATATTGCTAATGATTCCAACATCTCCTTTGGCACGCATGAGATTTGTAAGCTCAAATAGACAATCACCAAAGCTAGGATCACTAGAATTCATCTTACTCAAGGCAATAGACTTATGGAGAATTTCGTCTAAATTTTTCAAGGAATAATGTGGAAATCGTTCCTCAAGAAATCTCCACATAGTATAGGCACAATCAAGAGTAGGCAAACTAGTAATCAAATTTTTAGGTAATCCTCTAATGATAAGATTGATAGTTCTAAGATTGCGAATCTTGTCAAGATCCTCTTCGGGTGTAGGATGCAAAGGATCAATATGAGGAGCACAAGGACTAGTAATGTACTTGTTCAAATGATATTCATTGAAAATCTCAAGCATTTCATTTTTCCACTCATAGAAGAACTCTCCATCAAGAATATGCACTCTACGTCTAAGACTCCCCAAAGTAGACACATCCATCTTCCTCCAAAGGTGTTTAAACCAAGGCAATGGAGACCAAAGCTCTGATACCAATTGAAAGGATCGAGAAGAGGTGTCTAGAGGGGGGGGGGGGGTGAATAGACTCAAATCAAGAGAAGTTGCAGTTTTTAATTTCTCCTAAGTTGATGTGGAGTTTTAGCACAAATTTAAACATTCACAATACATATCAAGCAAGCATGCAAGCATACAAGAGTATATGAGCAGCGGAAAGTAAAGCATGCAAGTTGCAAGAATGTAAAGAGAAGGGATTGGAGTGTGCAAACGCAATTTGGAGATACGGAGATTTTTTATCCGTGGTTCCAATAGGTGGTGCTATCGTACATCCACGTTGATGGAGACTTCAACCCACAAAGGGTAAGGGTTGCGCGAGTCCACGGAGGGCTCCACCCACGAAGGGTCCACGAAGAAGCAACCTTGTCTATTCCACCATGGCCATCGCCCACGAAGGACTTGCCTCACTAGGGTAGATCTTCACGAAGTAGGCGATCTCCTTGCCCTTACAAACTACTTGGTTCAACTCCACAATCTTGTCGGAGGCTCTCAAGTGACACCTAGCCAATCTAGGAGACACCACTCTTCAAGAAGTAACAAATGGTGTGTTGATGATGAACTCCTTGCTCTTGTGCTTCAAATGATAGTCTCCCCAACACTCAACTCTCTCTCATAGGATTGGATTTGGTAGAAAGAAGATATGAGTGGAAAGCAACTTGGGAAAGGCTAGAGATCAAGATTTATGTGGTTGGAATGGAATATCTTGACCTCAACACAAGTGTAGGTGGTTCTCTCTCAGAAAATATGCATTGGAAGTGTAGTCATGTTCTGATGGCTCTCTCCACGAATGAAGAGTGGGTGGAGGGGTATATATAGCCTCCACACAAAATCTAACCGTTACACACAAATCACCAAACTCCGTGGGACCGATTCAGAGAACTCGGTCAAACCGATTTGGTTCATAATGTGACCGTTAGGTGTTTCGGTGGGACCGAATGGATCAACTCGGTGGGACCGATTTCGTTAGGGTTAGGGCGTAACGTAATCTCGGTGAGACCGATTACACAAACTCGGTGAGACCGATTTTGGTAATAGACTAACAGAGAGTTGGTCAGGCAAACTCGGTGGGACCGATTTGCTCATCTCGGTTAGACCGAAACGTTAGGAAGGCGTGACAGAGAGTTTGCATTGCAATTTCGGTGCGACCGATTGCAAATTTCGGTGAGACCGAAATTATTGCAATAGGCAACAGAGAGTTTGCAATCCCATCTCGGTGAGACCGAGATCCCTATCGGTGAGACCGATTTGATTAGGGTTTCTGGCAGTGGCTATGTCAACTGAACTCGGTGGCTCCGGATATGAAATTTCGGTGGGGCCGAGTTGGACTTTTGGGTTTGGGACATATGTGGTTGTGACAAAGTGGTCGAGGGCTTTGGAGCATATCACTAAGCACTTTGAGCAAGCAAGCCATTAAGCAACACCTCATCCCCTCTTAATAGTATTGGCTTTCCTATGGACTAAGTGTGAGCTTGGATCACTAAAATAGAAAATGTAGAGTCTTGAACTTTGAGCTTGAGCCAATCCTTTGTCTTTATCACTTTGAAGGGGTTCCACATCCTCTTGTCCATGCCACTCCATTGTTGAACTTATCTGAAACATAGTAGATAGAAACATTAGTCCAACAAAAGATATGTTGACATTGATTACCAAAACCACCCAGGAAGCACTTGTGCTTTCACAGATCCAATTAATCTCGGCCATTAAATCATGGCAATCCAACGACCTAGACTGCTTCAATGTCGAGCTCTCAACACGTTTAGCGTGCAGTTAATTTCATGCCAAAAACAATGCTAATCATATAATAACACGTAAATAAAATTCTACTTAATATCCACATGCACTTAATATACTTACAAATTAACGTGCATTGCACGTACATATTGACTAGTTACTATTAATAAGGACTAAATACAGATAATTTCGGCAACGCCATGTCAGCTGCACAAACATCGAATGGTATATGCCTCCATGGCAGGCACACATAATGGTAATTACAGCTATATGACCTGTAACGAAAAGCGCCACAGACACTACACAAGATCTGTTATATGCTCCTCTTGCATGTCGACATATGCGAAAATAAGGATGTCGCAGCCAATATGAACTGCAAATATTGAAGAGACAAATGGAGTATTCTGTGATTCGACTACCTTGATCAAGAAATCAAGGGCATCGACCAAAACTAAAGGGATTCGACTACCTCGATCCAGAAATCAAGGGCATCAACCTAAACTAAAGTGATTCGACTTTGTTACTAATATAGGGCAGCCAGATCCAGAGTAAACACGTGCGGACCTGTAGCTTGGACATCCACTCCAATTCCTCCTGGCGGCGCGGTTGGAGAACAGCGGCGGCGCGGGTGCTGTGCAGCACGGTGGACCTACCCAACCCAGCGGTTCCACAAACAAATGTCGAGAGACAGAGGTCTTGAAGATAGGCCTAATGCGTCAAGTGCGATTGTGAGCTCCACTGTATCTATTGTGTACGAATACACCAAAACAAAAAATCATTTGCCCACTGTAGATGCATTGACTACGGTACATAATCGACTTCTACGCACGCAACGCAGAATGGATCCAACGCTTTTTGGGTACCCGGTAGAAACCGGTACCGGTAGTTTTTTATTTTGCAGTGGGAGTCCCTTCTTAGAGCATCTCCAGCCGTTGGCCCCAGGGATGCATAAAATCGCCGCCTGGAGGCGAGCCGGCGCTAAAATCGGCGTGGGGGCGAGCGGGTTCCCAGCCGCTCGCCCCAGTGTCGCCCCCAGACGCTGTTTTTTTAGAAAAACGGAATTCGGCAAAGTTCAGCAAATTGAACAAAAAGTTCAGCAAACTTGACATATATTTCGACATGTTTGACGTTACATACAGATATTAAAAAAAACCCAACTAAGGGGCGAAGAAGTCGCCGAGAGCAGCGAAGTCGCTGACATCGCCGCCATCCTCGTCGTCGTCATCGGCCTTCTCCTTCTTGACGTGGCCGCCCCTGCTGGACCCCTACCCGGCGTCGCCCTGGCGGACCGGTGGCGGCGGCGCGTCGTCGCCGTCGTCGTTGTCGTCGAGGACGACGACGCCTCCCTCGTCCCGGCCACGGCGCCGAGCTTCGAACCGCTCGTAGGCGAGGCGCTGGCGCTCCAGCTCCGTGCGTGCCCAGTCTTCACGCGCCCATTTGAGGGCTGCCGCGTTGTCGAGCTCCTCCTCCTTGACGCCGCCAGCGAGCCCGGGCTCCGTCTTCACGACGGGGAGCCCCGGCTCCGTCTTGATGGCGGCGAGGCCCGGCTCTGTCTTTGGCTTGACGTAGCGCGGAGGAGCCGAGGAGGAGGCGCGCCTGCCACCCTCGTTGATGACGATGCCGGCGCTGCGGGTGCGCCGGCCGAGCAGCGTCTCCGCGGCGGGCTCGGCCTTGACGCCGAACAACGTCGGCGAGCCGGAGGAATGGGAGGAGGACTGAGAGGAGGAAGACAAGGAGGAGCCGAACCTCCTGGGCGCCCATTGCCCGGCGCTCCGGGGGGGGGGGGGGGGTGGCGGCCGCCGCGGCAGGGTATGCCGGCGGCGGGTTATTGCCACCCTCGAGGTATGCCAGCACCTCGTGGAGTGTGTGGCCGGGGGCGCCCCACCACACGCGGCGCCCATCGCTGTTCTTGATGTCACCGACCACCGGCGCCCCGTTGGTGGATGCCAGCCGCTGCGCCTGCCGGCGCTGGAAGTACGCCGCCCACGACGCGTGGTTGTCGGCGGCGAACTGGGGGAGGGCGCGCTGCTCCTCTGTTAAGGACGCCAGCACGCGGTCGACCTCGACGGCGAAGATGCCGGGGCGAGCGTCGACGTCGGGCACCGGGGGGATGGGGACGCCCCCGTTGCTGAGCCTCCACCCTGTCGGCCCGGCGCGCATGTCCGGCGGCGCCGGGATGTTGGCCTCGAAGAGGAGATACGCCTTCCACTCATAGAGCGAGCGGCGGCAGAAGCCGTTGGCCGCCGCCGCGTCGCCGAGGAAGCGTTCGGCCATCGCTGGAAGGGGGAAAGGGGAGATAGGCAGAGCTCGGCGACGGACGGGAGAGAGGTAGAGCTCGACGGCTGGTTTGGGCTCGGGCTGGTGTGGCCAGCGGCGAGGGGGAGCCGCTGGTTTTATAGCCCCGCGTCGTGTGTACGCGTGGCGGGAGGGGAGGCGTCGCCGCGCCGTCCGTGACGCGCCGCCCGTGAGGAATCAACGGCAAGGCTGACCGGCGGCAGCCTTGCCATTGTTTCCCCGCGGGAAACCGAGGTGTTCTGGGGAAGACGAGGCGCGCGTCGCTGACTCGGCGGGCCCGCGGCTCTTTTGCGCCAAAACCGCTCGCCCCGGTGCCCCCGGACGCCCCCAACATGTCGGGTTCGGCCTGGGTCCGCCGGCGCCAGTTTCGGCCCAAACTGACGAAAAACGGGATCCTGAGAGCACGACTGGGCCAATTTTTGGGCGCCGGCGCGGAAAAACGTCTGAAGAAGGTCTGTTGGGACGCGGCTGGAGATGCTCTTAGACCGGCCCCTTCTTTTTATTCAGAAGAAAAGGCACACGTCTCGGCCCCATTTTTCGTTGAAAAATGAAACCAAATCATCTCTTACATATGCATATTTTCTCTCTTTTTCCTAAAAAAAAAAAAACAAGCTAGTCCCATGTGCATGCATGCGCGGCTACACGCGGACGTCCTATCGTACTAAAGGTTGTCGCCGTTGTCGGGCAAGCTGGCAATGGGGTAGCAGCAACAGTACCTGAATGGCGGCAGGGCGTACCTGCGTCGAGCCGTTCTGTTGCGAGGCGCCGCGCGGACAAAAATCCTGTGAGAAAGGAGCTGCCGCCTGCGCTCCTGGCGGCATGGGCCGCCATTTGCGCGCATGGCGACAAGTGCCACGTGTCGGCTGATGCACTTGCCATCAGAGTGCAGCTGGTCCACCTGCCGCCACGATGCAGCTGGTCTTTTTTGACAATTTGTTTCAAATGTGGTATCAGGGGCCGGCCCTGTGTTTCGGGAGGCCTTAGGCGAGCTCGACGACATGGACTCCTATGTCCTAAGTCCTAAGACAATATATATGTATGCGTGTGTTATATATATAACTTATTAAAAGTAACTTTCAATCACACATCTTTAGTTTAAAATATGACTATAATAATTCAAATGACTCCATCGATAACAGTAATAACCAAATTTGAACCGACTCCATAAAAAACAATAGTACTAAAAAGATCGCAAAATGAAACTAACATGACATGATTACCTCAAATAAGAACGAAATTAGACTGACTCCATCGATGCCGGTACTCTAATAGGTCCCTTCTCAATTAAAATATCCCTTTTGCTATTGTCAAGAACTTCCCATGTTCTTGGATCAAAAATAAATGAAAGGGAATCTTCCTGTTCATCATTAGAGGAAGGCTGCAAATTTTCCTCCTCCATTGTACTGTCAGCATCAACTTCAAAATTTATTTGCTCCCCTGTACTCGCACCATCTTCATTCACCTCAACATCTGAATTTTCATGCTCGGAAGTAGTTTCTTGCCCTTGTTCTTCACTGACATCAACATTGCTTGAAGATGTAAAGAACTTATTCAAAGAACCCTTCAGTAGTAGAATTTTCAGATCATTTTTTTTCTTTTTCCTACTTTTTTTAGCACCCGACAATTGCTTCTTCTTAGGTAACATGGCAGGCTAATGTCCTAAAATCATGAAGAAAAGATTAAAAGAGCATACAAAGAATTAGGAATTTATAGATCGGATGATTGAAACCCTAGACATGTTACATAGAATGACAAAAAATTGATAGATTGGATTAGAATACGTACATACTAAATAAAGAATAAATAAACTACTGTCTACTGAAATTGTCAAATTGAGGTTTGGGGATGGACTGGATCACTGGAACATGGATGCGTACTTCTTGACTTCCAGTCGGATGCGTATTTGTATAGGTATTGCCGCGGTGCCGGATGCCGGATGGCCAGGCTGCCGCCTGCCGGACTGCTGTGCGACGTCGAGGCGAGGGCGACGCGGCAAGGGCCAAGGGGCAAGGCGCCGAGCGAGCGAGAAGGCCGACGGGCGGGCGAGGGCGACGAAGGACGAACCTACCAAGGAAACGAGCAGTCGTGTGCCTCGCCCTGGCAACTAGCGTGAGTCACGGCGCCGCTTCGCCTTCGCTAATCCATCAACGATCGCTAGCTAGCTATATCTGGGCCGCCTAGCCTATCTTATTTATTTTCTTTAATTCTTTTGTAATTTTTTTACTTGTTTTTTGTTGGGCTATAATATATGTATATACTCCATCATGCCCCCCCTCGCCTGGGCCCTGGGCCGTCACCCCGTCGGCCATACCCCAGGGCCGGCCCTGGGTGGTATTTTCTGGCAATTTGACTCGGCAGGGGGTCCTTTTGGACAACAGTTCTGATGACACATGTCCACCACAAGGATGATGCCACCACCACGACATCCCTGCTTGAACCGACGGGTTCCCAAATCCATCACCGACCATAAAGACGATCGCCTCGCCGGAGAAGAATCCAAAGCTTCTTTATTCAGCATCCATTTAAAAAACTAAGCTACTAGGGCCCTAAAACCTAAAGCTAAAACGATGCGCACACACGGAATCGGACGACTTCTGTCACCACCGATGATCAAGAGGTTGCCGGCAGAGGGGAGCCGCCGGAAGGGTTGCCTCTCTTGGCGGCGATGGCTAGGGTTCCTGGTCGCTAGCCCCCTGAGGCAGCAAATATCGCTAAAAAATGACTTCGCGGGGACCAAAGTGATTACCGGGTTGAGCTTTATACCAGGGATTCCTTGTGCATGAGAAGGGAGGCATGGAGCATTGCGTGAAGATCGAATACTCATTGAGCAGTGAATATATTATTAGGTACGATGTGTAAGCAACGTGTGCCTTTCAGTGATTCGTTTCCAAAAGACGACACACCGACGGGCACTCAATCGCCATGCATGCATGATACCATCCCACATGCACACGTAGAGCACAGCACACGGCGGCCGGACTACCGGAGCAAAGCACTATAAAATACATGTATTGTACATGCTGCTCCGATCAGATCGTGCACAGCCGGTGCAGTATACATACATGATGTCTTCCCAGCCTAGAATCATGACGACGACCAAGGAGGAACGGCAGCAAGAGCTGGAGTTCCTGTGGAAGTGGCGCAAGTACCTGCTGCTGCTGGCCACACTGGTCGCCAGCGTCACCTACGGCGCCGGCCTCAACCCGCCGGGCGGCGTGTGGTCCGAGGACAACTACGCCCCAGCGCGCCACGTCGGCGCCGTGCACCCGCGGGCGCGGGCGCCGGTGTCCCCGGATGCGGCGGTCTACCCGAACCGCGTCGGCGACCCGGTGCTCGTGTCCACCTACTCGCGCAGGTACAATGCCTTCTTCTACTGCAACGCCGCCGCCTTCGTCTCGTCCCTGGTCGTCATCATGTTCCTGCTGGACGGGCGCATCATCGACAACCCCGCCGGCCTCATCGTGCTCCGTGTCGCCATGCTGCTCGACCTGCTCGCCCTCATGGCCGCCTTCGCCGCGGGGAGCTGCCGCGACGTGGTCGCGTCCATCTACGTCTCCGCGCTCTTCGGCCTCGTCTTCGCCTACGTCGCCATCTACGTCCGCGTCGAAAGATTCTGTCGGTCGGCCCCGGCAGAGGAGAAGGAGAGCCTCAACCTCAAAGAGCGGCGCAAGATGCTGCTGCTGCTCGCCACCTTCGCGACGCCGCTGACGTACGCCGCGGGCCTGGCGCCGCCGGGAGGTTTCTGGAGCCAGAGCGTGGCGGAGCACCACGCCGGCGCGCCGCTGCTGCACGACGGGCGCTACAAGATCCGCTACCACGCCTTCTTCTACGCCAACGCCAACTCCTTCGTCGCCTCCCTCGCCATCATCATGCTGCTCATGAGCAGGACGCTGAGCGACCGCCTCACCCGCTCCCGCGTGCTGTTTGTGTGCGTCGTAGTGGTGCTGCTGGGCCTCATGGCCGCCTACGCTGCCGGGAGCTGCAGATGGCCCACCACCACCGTGTACGTCGTTTCCCTCGTCGGCGCCGTGCTCCTCTACATTGTGCTGGTGCCGGTGTTCCCCTTGAAAGCGTTCACGAGATGCCGGGAACTCATCCATAAAATACCTCGAATCATGTACGTAATCAAGCTCACACACTTGGCTAGCTTCATTTCCATAATTTTTTCCATAATTAGTTGAGCTAATTCATGTCACTTGGACGTAAAGTGAACGGAACAGCGCGAGGACAGTCGACATCGATGATGGGCAGGAAGACAAGCTGGAGCAGGCGCGGTCGCTCGTTCTGCTGCTTGCCACTTTGGCGGCGACGGTGACCTACCAGGCAGGGCTGAGCCCGCCGGGCGGCGTCTGGCCGGAAGGGGATCTGAATCACACCGCAGGGAACCCGGTTCTTCAGGACATGCACCCCACGAGGTACAAGGTGTTCTACCACTGCAACACGGCGGCGTTCGTGGCGTCAGTGGTCGTCATCATCATCGTCCAGAGCAAGAAGCTGAGCGCCTTCGGGCGTTCCGCGCTCAACACGGTCATGATACTGGACCTGTTCGGCCTCATGGGTGCCTACGTCGCCGGGAGCTGCCGGGACAACGCCACCACCATCTACGTCTCCGCCCTGGCCGTCGCCGTCTTCCTCTACTCCATCGCCAAGGTCGTGGCGTTCGCGGTTGAAGGCAAGGAGAGCACGCCCATACGGTGGGTGCGTCGAATATGGGGTAATGTTGTACAAGCGTTGCCCCGTCCGTCGTGCCGGCGAAGAGGGGACCCAAGTCAAGGAGAAGAAGAACCACCGGCACAAGGTCATTCGCCGGCCTCCGAGGCCGAGAGGAAGCGTATTGAAGAAAAAGCGCTCGAGAGGAAGCGTAAGTTCTTACTGCAGCTCGCCATCCTCGCCGCCACCGTCACCTACCAGACCGGACTGAACCCTCCCGGCGGGTTCTGGCCAGAGACAGAGAGCAATGGCGGAAGATCGCTAACCGCCGGCGACCCGGTTCTCCTCGACCACTACGGGAGCAGGTATGAGGTGTTCTTCTACTGCAACGCGACGGGCTTCATGGCGTCCGTCGCCGTCATTCTCATCCTGGTGAACCAGAAACTGTACGAGAAGGGCATCCAGAGCAAGGCTCTCCACGTCTGCATCATGGTCGGGCTGCTCGGCCTCATGGGCGCCTACGCCGCCGGCAGCTGCCGGCTGCTGCGCACCTCAATCTACGTCTTCGCGCTCGTGGCCGCGGTGGTCGTCTTCCTCGTCCTGCAGATCCTCTTCTGCGTGTACGCGGAGTTCCACCATTTGTCACACAACGAATGGCTTCCGGAGTGCCTGAAGAGGCTGCACGAGGAGGCATCGTCGCCGCCGGCACCGACGGAGGACGAAAGCAACTGGCGTCAACAAGAACGATACCGCCTGCGCAAGTCCCTGATGCTGCTCGGCATCCTCGCGGCCAGCGTGACCTACCAGGCGGGTCTCGCGCCTCCCGGCGGCACGTGGGGCGACGATGACACCGCGTCCTCGCCGTCCCCGTCGCTTTCTCCATCGCCGTCGGCTGCATACCTCTCCCATGCCGGCAACCCGCTCCTGCTCGACACCAACCCACGACGGTACCAGGCCTTCTTCTACTGCAACGCGACGTCGTTCGTGGCCTCCATCGTGGTCATCATGCTGGCGCTGCAGTACACCGTGAAGAAGCAGATCGCCCCGCTGTGGGCGATGCAGAGCCTGCAGACCGTCATGGTGCTGGACCTGGTCGGCCTGCTGGGCGCCTACGCCGCCGGCAGCTGCAGGGACAGGGAGACGTCCGCGTACGTCATCGCGCTCGTGGCCGCGGTGGTCGCCTTCATCACCGTCTACATCCTGCTGCCGTTCCACATCGTGCCGCGGAAGGCCGAGGAGCACCCGCACCCGGTGACTCACTTGGGAGGAAACAATGGTGATGTGATGATCAGCACCCGTGCCAGTCACCAGTGTGTACCTAATTAAATAGTTCTACTTGTTTACGTTGCTTTGGTTTGCATATTTCTTCTTCTTCTGATAATTCCCTTGATTTGCAGTGCTGCTAATCGGGAAATTTGTGCCTGTTTTTGGTTCTACACTGTCTTTCTGTGTGCTCCATGTGTACTGTGGTATATAAATTATGTTTGATTTGGTTTGGCTTTTATAAGAACTATCCGTAAATTTCATTAATTCAATTCAGTTGTTCAATTGTTTAGTTGGAGGGTGTTCCGCCGGTCCGCCTCGTCTCCGGTGGCCTTAGGGCCATGGCGGCGTGGTTAATCCCGGCCCATGTCGGTGGTCGGGAGGGCTCCGTCTTTAGATGTTTCTTCAAGTTTTGTTAGGGTTTGTATCCTGCTCAGGAAGATGAGATGGCGGGGGCTTTCTGAATATGGAATAAGGTTCTCCCCGCCTGGTCCCCATTCTAGTGGTGCGTCTAGCATCATCGGTAGGTGTGTGGAGGTGTGTCTCCGGTGGATCTGTCATTGGTGGATTTGCTCGGATCTTGTCATAGTTCGCCTACGTTCGTGTGTCTTCAGGTTGGATCCTTCCGATCTATGCTACACTTCAACCGCGACGGTTGTTGTTCTGGTGCGCTGGTCCTATGGGGCGTTAGCACGACGACTTCCCGACTGTCTACCACAACAAGGTTTGCCCGGCTCCCGCGAGGGAGGGGCGAGATGGCGGCGCGCCTTCATCTCGCTTCAGTGCTTGTAGTCGTCGCTAGGTGGTCTACGAATCTGGATGTAATTTTTATTATTTCTAGTGTTTGTTGTCCTACCATGTTTGAAGATGAATAGATTGAAAGTTTTTCGCAAAAAAAAGAGTTCAATCGAGTTTTTTTTTGGGTTTCCACACAATGAAGGATAAAAAAACCACCTCAAGCAATAGCTTTCTAGTAAAGTCACTGATTTTTTATAAGAAAAGACACCAAAAGGATATCTTTTTTTGCAAGATCAATAGATGGTTATTCCATCAAGGTAGAGTTACAATCCTTTGGCAAGAGTTCCTCAATGCAAGGAGCTGCCGAGCCACACAGCCGTAGCCCGCTTAGAGCGACTATACTTTACCAGACAATCTGCAACACTATTCTGAGACCTGTGAAGTTTCTGGGGAATAAACACCGTATCAACCGTAAAGGACTTAACTTCAGCAACTAAATGACCAAAAAGTGACCGATCTAAACTAGAATTAGAAAGACAAGATAAAGCAACCGAAGAATCAGACTGAACCATAACTGGTAGCTCAGTATGTTGTGGAGCAAGCGCCATACTGATCATCAACGCATGAATCTCTGTCTCCAAAGCCTCACTGCAATTAAATAAGAACCGATATGCCGAAAACATAACTGAGTCATCATGTCTTCGTAGAATCATCCCAACCGCTGTTGTGCCATCTTTCTCCAAGAAAGACTCATAAACGGACAGTGCAGTCATATTAGGTGGAGGTGCAGGCCACTGTAGCACTTGAGGTGAACGGTCAGGCCTCGGTCTTTCCCATGAGTCTACCACCACCATTTTTCCTCTTAAAAATTCTTCCGTACATTGAACAAACATTTATGACATGTATATACTGCACGAGCATTTTTGTACATTGCGCAAGCATATTTTTAAATTGGGTGACCAGTTTTTAAATTTTATTTCACATTTTCTAATGCGGTCTTTTTTAAATTATACAAATATTTTTGAACAATCTATAAGCATTTTTTAATTGTCACGTACATAAATTTTAAAATGCGTGATCATGTTTTAAATGTCACAATTTATTACTGAATGCTATATATCAACATTTTCTGTAAGTTAGGCTAAAAATATTTTAATATTTTTTTATAAAACATGAAATAAATCGAAAAACTTAAATGAAAAGAAAAACTAGAAAAACTAAATTTGTCCCCGCAAAAAAAAAGCAAACTAAATTTCAGGAAGCTCCTCGGGCATCGCATGAGGCGAGACGAGCTTCTGTCTCGCTATAAACGACACAAAGCCGCTCACCTATTTCTCGCCTGTTGCGAGACCTAGGTAGATTTCACCTAAGGGGTGAGGGTATGGGCCACTCCAGTACTGTAGATGTAGTGCAAAGTTTTCTCCCAGTGGTTTTATTTTTACCTTTTTCTGACTGTTTTCAAATGGTTCTCTTGTTTTTATCTATAGTTTCCATCGGTTTGCTATTTTTATTTTTATTTCTTCGGGTTTCTTTTTTCAGTAATTATCGAGTTTATTTGGATTTTCCATATTTATTTGTTTTTGACACATGTATAATTATTTTCATCCACATTGCACCTTTTTCATATACACCAGGAACATTTTTCTATCCGCGTTTAACATTTTTAAAATACATGATTAACATTCTTTTAAAAGATATGTTTTCATGTACACTTGTTTTCATACACACAGTACATTTTTTGTGTACAGCTAAATCATTTTTATACATGTTTAACATTTTCCAAATATATTATTAATAGTTTGCCAAATACATGTTTTTGATCTTTTTAATACGTGTTCAACATTTTTCAAACACATTCACTCATTTTTTAATGATATAAAACTTTTTGTAACTTTGTGATTTTTTAGATTGCATAATTTTTTTATTAAAATTCATGAACATATTTTCAAAAGTCATTAACATTTTTTTCCTTTTCTTTTTCATTGCCTAGATGGTATGACATTTTTAAAAAGAATGGTATGACTTTGTTTAATTAGACGAACATTTTTTTACATTTATTATTTTTTAGAAAAATTTCACGTATATACTTTTTGAAACACATGAACTTTTTCTAAATATGACATACATTTTTTAATTGTACAATCATTTTCTATAAGTTGAGCAAAGATTTTTAAAGTGTGTGATGAACACTTTGAAAAAATTAACTAAATTATTTTTTGTAATGTATGTATTTATTATTATTATTTAAATAGTTCTGTACAAACTCCATTTTATTGCTTAAATGACAACTTCATAGGAATACTTTTAGGTCTGGAGTATTAAGGAGCCACACATGACGTCCTGAGGAAAGGCGTAGAGCGTGTTTAGCGAGGCTATGTACCTCAATATTAGTATATTTTCAAAATATAAACAAAAGAAAAAAGAAAACAAACATGTGGCTACTAGGCTGGTCCACTACCGGTAAATAGCGAGACATAGCCGCACCCTCTGCGTGATTCCACTTTTTCGCAATGATTTGAAGTTTGAAAACAAATTATTAGGTACCCTAGCATGCCTATGTCGCTTCGTGCTAGTGTTTTGGCCCGTTTGCGGTGATTTTTTTCCTTTTCTTTTTCATTGCCTAGATTGAACTGTTTTAGTGAAATTCTTTAAAATGGACCCTAAATTCTGTGACCAGCAAGTTACTGTATCATAAGCTGGCGCTTGGGTCTAGGATAGGACAGCATGATAGCAAGAAATAGGATAGGCAGAGCTTCTTACAGAAAGAATATGATCATCTCTTTTCGCCAAACACACGCAAGATAGACAGAGCAAAAGCTCGGCCATGAAAATCCTACAAAAGAAAAAACCTCCAAAACCCACAAGAGCAAAGACAGAAAAACTGCCCTACAGAGGGCTTATTGTAAGGAAGGGGATAACATGATCATTCAGACATCTGCATTCCGTTGTATGCATGCAGAAGGAATTTTTTAAGTAACCAACACAGTGACAACTGGATGAAGCGTGCCCAAACATCTGGGAGTATACGGGTCTTCCACCCATTGCACACAAAAAGCACTTTCTATAAAAAGCCAACTCACCTCTCTACATCTCCCCCTCTCTCAATAAAGGGAGGAGATCATTATAAATAACAAACCAATCCTATACATTTCAGTCAAGCCAAACCATGCAGACCAAGCTCCAATTCAGCAGGAATATCCACTCTATCAATACCTAGGGGCTTGGGTACCAACCCATCAAGCCCCAGCCTTCGTTACTTGTAACCTATAGGCTATCTTTATGAATTTTACATTAACATGGCAATATCGTGGCTCCAGCCATCATGTCGTGACGCGCAGGCCACTTAACATTACAACATATAACCATATCATAAATAAACTCATTATGATGACGAAGGCTATACCACATCATAGGCATACCCTGCAAAGCCAAGTTAGACGTCCTCTAATCATTTTTACCAAAATTTTAGCGTGCGGTTAACCAGTTTTAGCAAATAATACTAGCTACCTACGTCCACAACATAGGCGATGATTCTTGATGCTAGATTAAGTTTCGGGGGTGTGAAACAAGATACTTAATTAAAAATCTCTAGCCCCACACTAAACTTCGTCAATACGCGTGACCCCCTGGAAGATCATCCATCTTCAGCACCCTCTTGTGTACGCGATGGTTCACTATTCTCAACTATGGTGAAGCCCAATGAACTATTAGCATATCATCAACATCTAGAGTCGGTCAATTGTCAGAACCTTGTAAAAGCGACACCATGCCGTCGATGAATTAAACCAAAGCAACACTCGAGGGAAGCATAGCAAGAACATCAACCCTCACAATCACATGTGATCTAGATCGCAACCTGCACCTACTCATAAAATCGCTCATGATGACACTATTGGGAAACATAGCAGAAAACAAAAAAACCGCACCTACGCACACCCAAGATCATTATGAAGATGCATAACGGGTTGTGATCATGATCGTTACCGTCACCGAGTTGCAGCGGAAGAAGAAAGTGTCGGTGTAGATCGTACTTGGAGTCCCTCGAAACGTAAATGGACAATCCCACGTACCGCCCACGAATAGTCCCTCGAACTGAAGACTGAAAGCATTACATCTCTACTTGGTTGCAAGCGTGCAACCTTCACGATCCGGCAACGCTTCGTCGTCCAGAGCTAATCGTCGCCGGAGAATTAGAGGGAGGAAATTAGAACCACGCATGGCTTCTAATTATGACGACAAGAGGATTAGCCAACCTCTAACTAGTCAACTAGGACCAACTAGAACAAGAACTAGAGGAACTAGAGGAGGCTCCAAAACTTGTATGTCTCAAAGGACAAAATCCTCTAGTATATATAGGTTTGAGGGGAGAGGAGGGGCTGCACCAAGGGGGAGAGTTTCCCCCTTGGGTCGCCGGGCTTCATGGCATCTTCCCCCTAGTCCAATTCGGGGGAGCAACTAGTTCACGAGCGCTCCTCCGGGAGCCTCACAACGATCAGCACCACTTGGCACGCTCTCAGCCACCCCGCCACGTGTCGCGCTTTGGGCGCTCCCTCCGGATTTTGTTTTTTATTTTATTTTTCCGCACGCATTTTTGGCTTTTAAAACGGTTTTTTTGGGTTTTTTGAAGTTTCGGTTTTCCACCGGTCTTCCTTAGCTTTTGGACCAAAAAAATTTCAAAAAAAAAAATTCACGCAAAAAAATGCGTTATCTTTTTTTCCCCCGCGAGAGGCACGACCATGACTTTCGGAAATGTAAAAAAATGTGTTGTCTATTTTTTTTCCGCCAGAGGCACGGTTTTGTTTCCGCGAGAGACACAGTTTTGCTTTCGCGAGAGGCATGACCATGACTCTCGGAAAAGGAAAAAAACAGGTTCTCTATTTTTTTCCTTCCATGAGAGGCACGGTTTTGCTTCCGTGAGAGACACGGTTTTGCTTTCGCGAAGGCACGACCGTGCCTCTCGGAAACGAAAAAAACGTGTTTTTTTCTTCTGCGAGAGGCACAGTTTTGCTTCCACGAGAGGCATAGTTGTGCTTTCACGAGAGGCACGACCGTGCCTTCTCGGAAACGAAAAAACGCGTTTTCTGTTTTTCTTCTTCCGTGAGAGGCACGGTTTTGCTTCTGTGGGAGGCACGGTTGGGGATCCGCGAGAGTCACGGTCGTGCCTCTTTCGGAAAGGGAAAAAACCGTGCTCCCGGTTCGGTTTTTTCGTCTGTTTTTTTCGTGAAAAGAAGTTCATCAAGACCTATCAACATGGGATCTAGTTTTGAAGATCTCGACGCGAGGAATCCCACGGTGAAAACGGTTCGAGATTTGGGCACACGTTTAAGAGATAAAACATTTTGAATAAACAAATCTATGAAAAAAAGGAAAAACTCCCAGGTTGCGAAAAGTGGTGCACATGCAGCGCGCCATTTGTCACAACCTGGGGAGACATCAGTGATCTTTGCGATGAGTACTCCTCAATTAGTTATTTCGCCAATTCTGCCTCATTCCTTCATGGAAGGAAGCGCCACCTCCACTTGGGCCTTCGTGCCCCAAGTTGCCTTTCACCTCTTTGCCTTTTAGGCCCGTTGATATTTAAATTACATATAAAATATTCTAAGTACTTTCAGACCATTTTATATATTTTTAACATCTCCGGAAACATTTTCCACCTATATATAATTTATCAGTAATAGCCGGTATTGCCTGATTCTCTCTGAAACCCTTTCGGTGACCCCGAAACGCTTCTATATCCTCTCGAAACTATTCCAAATATTTATGAAATAATTCCACAAATATATTATCATGACTCCCGTCATACTAACACCCAGCAGACCGTGATTTCCTTAAGCTTGTGACCCCGTAGGTTCGGTAACTCGTAGGCATGAACGAAACCGTTCGTTCAATGACCGATAGCAAGACCGTGGATGTCCATATCGGTCCATATTAGCACACGAATGATAGTAGAGTGAACTTTTGGTTATCATGTGATGTTTCCTTTGCTTCAAGATACTTCACAAAACCCGAGATGCATCGGTATCCTCCTGAGTCATCACCATGCTCACTATACCGAAATCCTCGTTAACGGTTTTGTTCTTCTTTCTCGTTATTGTGTTCCAGCATCCCTGCGGCGAAGTCACATGTGTTTGGCCAGACGAAGATTGATGCCGTCACACGGAGAGGGCCCTAAGAATATCTTTCCATAGTCGGAGGAGCAAATCCCACTCTCGAGCTATCTAGTCCCTTGTCCAACTTTTCGATGAACCTATAAGTTGTCGTTATTATCACCGTGTTCCAGGTGACGTTTGAGAAACCCTTATACGTCTCCATTGTATCTACTTTTCCAAACTCTTTTGCCCTTGTTTTGGACTCTAATTTGCATGTTTTGAATGGAACTAACCCAGGCTGACGTTGTTTTCAGCAGAATTGCCATGGTGTTGTTTTTGTGCAGAAATCAAAATTCTCGGATTGACCTGAAAATTTACGGAGAGTTTTTCTGGAAAATATAAAAAATACTGGTGGAAAAATATACCAGAGGGGGCCACCCAGGAGCCACAAGCTCAGGGGGCGCACCCACCCCCAGGGAGCGCCCTCCAGGCCTATGCCCCCCTGCACCTCCGGCAACCCTAACTCTAACTCCATATATTCCTATTTGCCAAGAAAAAAACAGAGAGAAGGATTCAACGCGTTTTACGATACGGAGCCGTCGCCACCTCCTGTTCTTCATCGGGAGGGCTGATCTGGAGTCCGTTCGGGGCTCCGGAGGGTGGAAATCGACGTCGTCGTCATCATGAACCTTCCTCTGCTCAGCGTCGGGAGTGAGTAATTTCTTCGTAGGATTGCTGGACGGTGATGGGTTGGATGAGATTTATCATGTAATTGAGTTAGTTTTGTTAGGGCTTGATCCCTAGTATCCAGTATGTTCTGAGATTGATGTTGCTATGACTTTGGTATGCTTAATGCTTGTCACTAGGGACCGAGTGCCATGATTTCGGATCTGAACCTATTATGTTTTCATGAATATATATATATATATATATATATATATATATGTGTGTGTGTGTGTGTGTGTGTGTGTGTGTGTGTGTGTGTGTTCTTGATCCTATCTTGCAAGTTATAGACACCTATTACGAGTCATTATCCGCATAACCCAAGGTGACAATAATTGGGATTCTTTCTGGTGATTACCGTAGTTTGAGGAGTTCATGTATTCACTAAGTGCTAATGCTTTATTCCGATTATCTTTTGAAAGGAGGCCTTAATATCCCTTAGTTTCCTTAAGGACCCCGCTACCACGGGAGGGTAGGAAAAATGATGTCATGCGAGTTCTTTTCCATAAGCACATATGACTATATATGGAATACATGCCTACATTATATTGATGAATTGGACCTAGTTCAGTGTCGCCCTAGGTTATGACTGCTACATGATGAATATTATCCAACACAATTATCCATCGCTGATCCAATGCCTACGAGCTTTTCGCATATTGATCTTTGCTAAGTTACTTTTCTTGCTGCTACTGTTACAATCGCTACAAAATTGCTACTATCACTATTTGCCATTGTTACCGTTATTATCATACCACTTTGCTACTAAATACTTTGTTGTAGATATTAAGTCTTTCAGGTGTGGTTGAATTGACAACTCAACTGCTAATACTTGCAAATATTCTTTGGCTCCCCTTGTGTCGAATCAATAAATTTGGGTTGAATACTCTACCCTCGAAAACTGTTGCGATCCCTTATACTTGTGGGTTATCAAGACATTTTTCTGGCGCCGTTGCTGGGGAGCATAGCTCTATTTGCTGAGTCACTTGGGATTTGTATCTGTTGATCACTATGAAGAATCTGAAAGATACCAGAACCAAGATCATTCCCTCTAGGACGAGGGGAGGTAAGGAACTTGCATCAAGCTCTGCACTTGATTCACCTTCTATTTTGAATAACCTTGCAACACCACCATCTGCTATTAATCCTGATATGTCGCAAGTAGTTGATGATGCTACTTCTTTTATGAATGATGTTTATGATGATGCTAGTACTTTGCTTGATAAGACTGTGCCACTGGGTGAATTTATTGATGAACGACTTGCTAGAGCTAAAGAAATTGAGACTGCTGAAACTGATGAGATTATTGAAACTGATGAAATTATTGAAACTGAAAACTTTGAAACACCTATTAGACCTAGCTATCCTAGATAAGAATTGCCTGATATACTTGAGGGTTATGTTATGGATGGAGAGGTAGCTAGAGACTTTCTTGCTTGTAAGGATAGAGAGGATCTTAAGAAATTACTAGTCAAGTTGAAAGGAAAATCTTTGAATGCTAGAATGAAATATGATCCTAAGTTTGCTACTTCACCTATCTTTGTTGCTGATAAGGATTATGAATTCTCTATCGATCATGAGTTAATTGCTTTGGATGAATCGAATCCTTTCCATGGTTATGAATCTGAAACTGTTGTGGCACATCTTACTAAACTGAATGATATAGCCACCCTATTCGCTCATGAGGAAAAAATTCGCTACTACTATATTCTTAAGTTGTTTCCTTTCTCGTTAAAGGGTGATGCTAAGACATGGTATAATTCTCTTGCTCCTGGTTGTGTGCGTAGTCCCCAGGATATCATATATTACTTTTTTGAAAAATATTTTCCTGCTCATAAGAAACAAGCTGCTCTACAGGAAATATTTAATGTTGTGCAAATTTAAGAAGAGAGTCTCCCACAAGCTTGGGGGAGGCTTCTCCAAATAGTTAATGGTTTGCCTGATCATCCTCTCAAGAAAAAATGAAATAATTGATATCTTTTGTAATGGACTAACCATTGCTTCTAGGGACCACCTAGATAGTTGTGCTGGTTGTGTTTTCTAGGAACGAACAGTTGAACAAACTGAAGAACTATTGAATAATATATTGAGTAATGATAATGATTGGACTCTTCCCGAACCACCGCCTAAGCCAACTCCAAAGAAGAGAGGTATTCTATTTCCCAGTCCTGAAAATATGCAAGAGGCAAAGAAATCTATGAAAGAAAAAGGTATTAAAGCTGAAGATGTTAAGAATTTACCACCTATTGAAGAAATACATGGTCTTAATACCCCGACACAGGTAGTAGAGGTAAATTCTCTTTATAGATTTGATGAAGGTGATATTCCTTATACTAAATCTACTAGTCAATGCTTGGATGAATTTGATAACTTTATTGTTAAACAAGAAAATTTCAATGCATATGTTAGTAGACAATTGAAACGAAATGCTTATATGATTGAATGCTTGAGTGACTATATGTTTAGAACTGTTAATGATCTCAAAGGTGTGAGTAAACATGCTTCCATGATAAAAACTCAAGTAGACAAGTCCTCAAAGCACAAAATGATCTTCTTAATGAGATGAACAATAAGATGAATGATCGTGCTATTAGGGTTGTGACTAGGGGTGATAAAATGACTCAGGAACCCTTGTATCTTGAAGGTCATCCTAAAAGAATTGAGCAAGATTCTCAAAGAATTAATACTAATGCACCTAGTCCATCTAAAAATAAAAATAAAAATGATAGGACTTCGCATGCTTCTAGTGAACCTACTGTAGACACACCTAAAAATCCAAATGATATTTCTATCTCTGATGCTGAAACTCAATCTGGTGATGAACAGGAACCTAGTAACAATGATAATGATAATGATGATGTTCATGTTGATGCTCAACTTAGTAATGATATGATGTGGAAATAGAACCTCTCGTTGATCTTGATAACCCACAACCTAAGAATAAAGATATAATAAGAGAGACTTCATTGCTAGTAAACATGGTAAAGAAAGGGAACCATGGGTTCAGAAACCCATGCCTTTTCCTCCTAAAGCTTCAATAAATAAAGATGATGAAGAATTTGAGCGCTTTGTTGAAATGCTTAGACCTGTCTTTTTGCGTCTTTGTTTGACTAATATTCTGAAAATGTCTCCTTATGCTAAGTATATGAAAGATATTATTACAAATAAAAGAAATATACCTAAATCTGAAATTTCCACCATGCTTGCTAACTATACATTTAAGGGTGGAATACCAAAGAAACTAGGAGACCCTAGAATACCAACTATACCATGCTCCATTAAAAGAAACTATGTTAAAACTGCTTTATGTGATCTAGGAGCCGGTGTTAGTGTTATGCCTTTCTCTATGCACCGAAAACTTGACTTGAATAAGTTGACACCAACTGAAATCTCTTTGCAAATGGCTGATAAATCAACTGCTATACCTATCGGTATTTGTGAGAATGTGCCTGTCGTAGTTGCAAATGTTATTATCTTGACGGACTATGTTATTCTTGATATACCCAAGGACGACAGTATGTCAATCATCCTTGGTACACCTTTTTTGAATACTGTAGGGGCTATTATTGATTGCAATAAGGGCAATGTCACTTTTCATGTCAATGGTAATGAGCATACGGTGCACTTTTCGAAGAAACAACCTCAAGTGAATAGTATCAATTCTATTGGAAAATTTCAACAATTATTATTGGAGGTTTTGAATTCCCTATTCTTACTGCCAAAAAGAAATATGAGTGTAAAAACCGAGAGTATATCGACCAGAGGGGGGTGAATGGGAGATTCAAAATTTTCTTTCGAAAGCTTTGAAACTAATCCCACTCATAGCAGTGGAAGTAGTAACGATGGAAAATAACTTAATTAGTCTTCTTCGTGAGAAGCATATTCACCCATGAAAGTATTGACAACAGTGCGAGCATGATGAATTACAGGTTTAACTATGATGAGAGTAACACAACAAGCAAACAGATGCAGTAGAATGAGATACATCATGCTATGTACTGAAACAAAAACATGATGAATCCTAAGTGACCGTTGGTAATGAATGAGTACAGACGAAGATAATGAAACATGGTGAACAAAGAAACCCAAAAGGATAACAAACCGAATGAAGTGATCTAGAACTATCGGTACAGAGCACAAAAGTAAACTACTAAAAGAAAAGTAGTTGAGTAAATAGAACCAGTGGTGCTTGATGGTGGCAGAGATATTTGGTAGACACCAGTTCACCCTTCTGCCAAAGGGCTATGTCTGGTTGGAGGGGTTGTGACTTAACACGGAAGATAAACTCTCTTCACCCTATTCTCCTTCAACGCAGAGCAGATCAGACTCAGGTTGATTTCACTCGTGGTAGATCCTTGTCGGCGATCTCCAAACCTAAGGTCGACCTTCGCGAACCACAATCACTCTTGGTTGTTGAAGATATGGCTCGGTGAAGACAACAACTCTTCAACACTCGAAGTCAAAACCTGACTGTATAGAGAGTGCGCAGCTCTCAAGAGTAATAGGTACAAGAACTCTCACTCAGAACTACTGTGATGCTAAACCACTGTCTAAGTTTGGGATCTTGGGTTTCTCTCGGTGGATCTTAAACTCAAATCACTCGGAGAGGGGTTGCTCAAATCAATCTTCTCAGAAATCTCAAACAGAGCAGCCAACAGACAATGTTGGAGCGGGGTGGCTATTTATAGCCACAGCCTTCCTAGATGGGAAATCACCAAATTAGACATCGGGTTTGGCCAATGACCGAACGACATGATTCCAACGGTTGGATTTGAGCATAGCCGTAACATTTCTTGCGGAGCAAGAAATGCTAACTCCTCGGTTCGAGACAAATCTCTCGCAGTAAAGAATATCACAGTCTCTTGCTGACAAGTATTTGGTCGGCGCACAAAGAGATTTCTGTCGCATCTTTCATAGGTTATGGCTAAGCATCACAATGGATCTAAGCATCGAGAACCTATACCCCTCTTAATAGTATGGAGGTCCTATGACTCAAAAGAATGAAATAAGAACAACGAAATGAATACTACGTCTTCACTTTGTCTCCGACTTCCATCTCATGCAGAAGAATTTGACGAGTGTGATTATGAATCAGATTCAGCTCACTCATCAATTCCACCTTTTCCTTTCTATCCATCTTGATGTGTATTTCCAGAGTCTGCTGCGTGCAAATACAAATCTCATAGAGTGATGGATTTTCTTTGCGAGGGATTTCGACCCAAGCTTCCTTAACCTTCGGAGCAATTTCAGACACAGAAGCAGCTGTAGCAGTATCAGCAGGTTCCTTCCCTTTGCTATTATCCTTCACGATGAGCAGAGTGTCACGGACTGGTGGCATGAATACCTTTGGTCTGTAAGCCCAGAAAATTTTATCATTTGTAAGCCGCTCGATTGCGAACATGATCCATGGAGCGTAAGTATTTAAAGACTGAGGGCTATCTGCTACACATGCCAGGTTTCTAATGATAAAGTCAGGAATGTCAAACTTGATTCCCTGAGATATTGCCACAAGAGCATTTCCTACGATGCCTTTGATGGAGTTTGGCCTGTTTGTTGGCGTGATGGTATTGCACAAAATGTGAAATAGTACTTTGTTATCGTAAGCCAACTTCTTAGGGTCAACATCAATGCATTCATTGCCCACCTTGGTGGGATCCATCAGGACGTGGAGTTCAGCTTCGGACACTACCCAAAAATGCAGTTTGTGCTCTCTATCGTTCTCAAATTCGCATCAAAGAAAATTTATCAGGGCCTAAAAATGATCTGCTGAGCATTTGATTCTCTCTGCCAGTCATCCACTCAAGCGTCCAGGTTGATGTATTTCCAATCTCTGCTGAGATGTATAGTGTGGCATAGAACTGAAGAATAACTTCCTTGTTCCAGCCATGATTAATGTGCATGAACCCCTTTTGAAGAGCATGTTCAATATGCTCAATTGCATTATGGAAGCAGGGCATTTCTTCGAGCTTGGCGAAGTTTAAAATCTTATGATTGAAAATTTTGTGCTTGCCAAACAAGATCCGAGCATAATAGACTACATGTTCCTCAGTCCAGAACCTTGGTGACAATGAGTCTTTTCTCCTTCGTAAGGACTTACCCCAAAGAAAGCAAGCTTCAGGGAATGAAGCTGTTCATTGAGTGCGGGGCCATACTTAGCTGGAAACAGCGAAAATGATTCCTGAGGATTTTTCCAATATTCTTCCTCGCTAATTTCCATCGGCTGAACATAGGGATGAAAATGGAGTGGAAACTTTCCGTTTTTCTGGAGGAAAAATGGAAACAGAGAGGAAATATGAAAACAGAAATGGAAATTTTCAAAACGGAAGTGGAAGTGGAATTTTGTACGCGAAAATGGAAACAAAAATGGAACGGTGTTTTTCGGCGGAACAGGCATGGAAACGGAACTTTCCATTTCCGTGAAAATATGGAATTTCCATTTTTACTATAGACCTATGGTTGCTATGTAGTCCAACCACCAAACAACACAAAATTATATAATGAGTAGAATGGATCATTTGAGCCCAACTTCTACTACCACACATGTACTCAGCTTGACCCTATACGCAATTGTCCAGTACTACTACAATACTATGCTAATTTGCTAACATAATGATAATATTTTGTATCCATGTTAACAATTCATTAAATTTGTTTGTGTTTTGTGTGTGTTTCTCTATGATTCAAGGGTTTTTTAAGTTCCGGAAAATGCCCACTTCTGTTTCCGTGTTCGCTTTGTATTCGCTCCGTGTCCATTTCCGATAGTATCTGTTTCGGTATTCATTTCCAGGGTTTCTGTATTCGTTTCTGCTTCTGCAAAAATATATGAAAACAAATGTGGTAGCACTCATTTCTGTCCATTTCTGCTCCATTTTCATCCTGGACATCTTCAGGGGCTGGTGCATTTTCATCGATGGGCTTTAGTGGAGCAGGTGTCCTTATAACTTCCTTTGGAGCTGAAGGCATAAGAGCACTGGTCTGACCTTCAATTTCCTTTGCTGGAACTCCTTCAGCGGCTTTCTCGTTCTCGGGCACTAGGGCCTTTTCTTTCGATTAGTTCTCAATGATGGGTGGCACAACAACTCCTATAGACTCTTGAGTCACAACTTGTTCTCCTTCAGTCAGATATGGCAGCACTATGAAGGAAATATGCCCTAGAGGCAATAATAAAGTTGTTATTTATATTTCCTTATATCATGATAAATGTTTATTATTCATGCTAGAATTGTATTAACCGGAATTTAGTACATGTGTGAATACATAGACAAAAAGAGAGTCCCTAGTATGCCTCTACTTGACTAGCTTGTTAATCAAAGATGGTTAAGTTTCCTAACCATAGACATGTGTTGTCATTTGATGAACGGGATCACATCATTCGAGAATGATGTGATGGACAAGACCCATCCGTTAGCTTAGCATAATGATCGTTTAGTTTTATTGCTATTGCTTTCTTCATGACTTATACATGTTCCTCTGACTATGAGATTATGGAACTCCCGAATACTGGAGGAACACTTTGTGTGCTATCAAATGTCACAACGTAACTGGGTGATTATAAAGATGCTCTACAGGTGTCTCCGAAGGTGTTTGTTGGGTTGGCATAGATCAAGATTATGATTTGTCACTCCGTGTATCGGAGAGGTATCTCTGGGCCCTCTCGGTAATGCACATCACTATAAGCCTTGCAAGCAATGCGACTAATGAGTTGGTTACAGGATGAAGCATTACAGAACGAGTAAAGAGACTTGCCGGTAACGAGATTGAACTAGGTGTTATGATATCGACGATCGAATCTCGGGTAAGTAACATACCGATGACAAAGGGAACAACGTATGTTGTTATGCGGTTTGACCGATAAAGATCTTCGTAGAATATGTAGGAGCCAATATGAGCATCTAGGTTCTGCTATTGGTTATCGACCGGAGATGTGTCTCAGTCATGTCTACATAGTTCTCGAACCCGTAGGGTCCGCACGCTTAACGTTCGATGACGATTTGTATTATGAGTTTATGTGATTCGATGTACCGAAGTTTGTTCGGAGTCCCGAATGAGATCACGGACATGACGAGGAGTCTCGAAATGTTCGAGAGGTAAAGGTTGATATATTGGAAGGTTATATACGGACACCAGAATGGTTCCAAAGAAGATCAGGGATTTTTCGGAGTACCGGGAGGTTACCGGAACCCCCCGGGAAAGTTAATGGGCCTATTGGGCCATAGTGGAGGAGAGGAGGCAGGCCACGGGAGGAGGCGCGTACCCCCCCTTTCCCAGTCCGAATTGGACAAGGGGAGGGGCGCGACCCCCCTCTTTCCTTCTCCCTCTCTCCCTTCCCCTTTCCCATCTCCGTTGATTGGAAGGAGGGGGGCCGAATCCTACTAGGAACGGAGTCCTAGTAGGACTCCCCCCTCATGGCGCGCCCCCCTTGGACCGGCCTTCTCCTCCCCCTCCTTTATATACGTGGACAGGGGGGCACCCCAAAGGTACAACAGTTGTTTCTTAGCCGTGTGCGGTGCCCCCTCCACAGTTTACCACCTCGGTCATATTGTCGTAGTGCTTAGGCGAAGCCCTGCGCAGATCACATCACCAACACCGTCGCCACACCGTCGTGCTGACGGAACTCTCCCTCGACCCTCTACTGGATCAAGAGCTCGAGGGACGTCATCGTGCTGAACGTGTGCTGAACACGGAGGTGCCGTATGTTTGGTACTTGGATCGGTTGGATCGTGAAGACGTTCGACTACATCAACCGCGTTAACATAACGCTTCCGCTTTCGGTCTACGAGGGTACGTGGACACACTCTCCCCTCTCGTTGCTATGCATCTCCTAGATAGATCTTGCGTGATCGTAGGAATTTTTTTGAATTACTACGTTCCCCAACAGTGGCATCCGAGCTAGGTCTATGCGTAGATGATATATGCACGAGTAGAAGACAAAGAGTTGTGGGCGATAATAGTCATACTGCTTACCACCAATGTCTTACTTTGATTCGGCGGTATTGTTGGATGTAGCGGCCCGGACCGACATTACATGACCACGTTAATGAGACTGGTTCTACCGACGTGCTTCGCACACAGGTGGCTAGCGGGTTTCAGTTTCTTCAACTTTAGTTGAATCGAGTTTGACTACGGCCGGTCCTTGTTGAAGGTTAAAACAGCACACTTGACGAAAAATCTTTGTGGTTTTTGATGCGTAGGTAAGAACAGTTCTTGCTAGAAGCCCGTAGCAGCCACGTAAAACTTGCAACAACAAAGTAGAGGACGTCTAACTTGTTTTTGCAGGGCATGTTGTGATGTGATATGGTCAAGACGTGATGAGATATAAATTGTTGTATGAGATGATCATGTTTTGTAAAAGTTATCGACAACTGGCAGGAGCCTTATGGTTGTCGCTTTATTGTATGAAATGCAATCGCCATGTAATTGCTTTACTTTACCACTAAGCGGTAGCGATAGTCGTAGAAGCAATAGTTGGCGAGACAACAACGATGCTACGATGGAGATCAAGGTGTCAAGCCGGTGACGATGGAGATCATGACAGTGCTTTGGATATGGAGATCAAAGGCACAAGATGATGATGGCCATATCATGTCACATATTTTGATTGCATGTGATGTTTTTCCTTTATGCATCTTATTTTGCTTAGTATGGCGGTAGCATTATAAGATGATCCCTCAATAAATTTCAAGGTATAAGTGTTCTCCCTGAGTATGCACCGTTGCTACAGTTCGTCGTGCCGAGACACCACGTGATGATCGGGTGTGATAAGCTCTACGTTCACATACAACGGGTGCAAGCCAGTTTTGCACGTGCAAAATACTCGGGTTAAACTTGACGAGCCTAGCATATGCATATATGGCCTCGGAACACTGAGACCGAAAGGTCGAACGTGAATTATATAGTAGATATGATCAACATAGTGATGTTCACCATTGAAAACTACTCCATCTCACGTGATGATCGGACATGATTTAGTGATATGGATCACGTGATCATTTAGATGACTAGAGGGATGTCTATCTAAGTGGGAGCTCTTAAGTAATATGATTAATTGAACTTAAATTTATCACGAACTTAGCACCTGATAGTTTTTGCATGTCTATGTTGTTGTAGATCAATGGCCCGTGCTACCGTTCCCTTGAATTTTAACGCGTTCCTAGAGAAAGCTAAGTTGAAAGATGATGGTAGAAACTACACAGACTGGGTCCATAACTTGAGGATTATACTCATTGCTGCACAGAAGAATTATGTCCTGGAAGCACCGTAGGTGCAAGACCCGTTGCAGGAGCAACTCTGGACGTTATGAACGTCTGGCAGAGAAAAGCTGATGACTACTCGATAGTTCAGTGTGCCATGCTTTACGTCTTAGAATCGGGACTTCAAAGACATTTTGAACGTCATGGAGCATATGAGATGTTCTAGGAGTTGAAGTTAATATTTCAAGAAAATGTCCGAGTTGAGAGATATGAAGTCTCCAACAAGTTTCTATAGCTGCAAGATGGAGGAGAATAGTTCTGTCAGTGAACACACACTCAGAATGTCTGGGTACCGTAACCACTTGACTCAGCTGGGAGTTAATCTTCCTGATAATAGTGTCATTGACAGAGTTCTTCAATCACTGCCACCAAGCTATAAAGGCTTCGTGATGAACTATAATATGCAAGGGATGTAAAAGACAATTCCCGAGCTCTTCGCGATGCTAAAGGCTATGGAGGTAGAAATCAAGAAGGAGCATCAAGTGTTGATGGTTAACAAGACCACTAGTTTCAAGAAAAAGGGCAAAGGGAACAAGGGGAACTTCAAGAATAATAGCAAGCAAGTTGCTGCTCCGTGGGAAGAAGCCCAAGTCTGGACCTAAGCCTGAAAATGAGTGCTTCTACTGCAAAGGGAATGGTCACTGGAAACGGAACTGCCCCAAGTATTTGGCGGATAAGAAGGATGGCAAAGTGAAAGGTATATTTGATATACATGTCATTGATGTGTACCTTACTAATGCTTGTAGTAGCGCATGGGTATTGATACTGGTTCTGTTGCTCATATTTGCAACTCGAAACAGGAGCTACAGATTAAACGAAGATTGGCTAAGGACGAGGTGACGATGCGCGTGGGAAATGGTTCAAAAGTCGATGTGATCGCCGTCGGCATGCTACCTCTACATCTATCGCCGGGATTAGTTTTAGACCGAATAATTCTTATTTGGTGCCAGCGTTGAGCATGAACATTATATCTGAATCTTGTTTGATGCGAGACGGTTATTCATTTAAATCAGAGAATAATGGCTGTTCTATTTATATGAGTAATATCTTTTATGGTCATGCACCCTTGATGAGTAGTCCATTTTTGTTGAATCTTGATTGTAGTGATACACATATTCATAATATTGAAGCCAAAAGATGCAAAGTTAGTAATGATAGTGGAACTTATTTGTGGCACTGCCATTTAGGTCATATTGGTGTAAAGCGCATGAAGAAACTCCATGCCGATGGGCTGTTGGAATCACTTGATTATGAATCACTTGATGCTTGCGAACCATGCCTCATGGGAAAGATGACTAAGACTCCGTTCTCCAGAACAATGGAGCGAGCAACTGACTTATTGAAAATAATACATACTAATGTATGCGGTTCGATGAGTGTTGAGTCTCGCGGTGGGTATCATTATTTTCTGACCTTCACAGAAGGTTTGAGCAGATATGGCTATATCTACTTGATGAAACATAAGTCTCAAACATTTGAAAAGTTCAAAGAATTTCAGAGTGAAGTGGAAAATCATCATAACAAGAAAATAAAGTTTCTATGATCTGATCGTGGAGGTGAATATTTGAGTTATGAGTTTGGTCTTCATTTGAAACAATGTGGAATAGTTTCACAACTCACGCCACCTGGAAAACTACAGCGTAATGGTGTGTCCGAATGTCGTAACCGTACTTTATTAGATATGGTGCGATCTATGATGTCTCTTACTGATTTACCGCTACCGTTTTGGGGTTATGCTTTAGAGACGACTGCATTCACGTTAAATAGGGCACCATGTAAATCCGTTGAGACGACACCATATGAACTGTGGTTTGGCAAGAAACCCAAGCTGTTGTTTCTTAAAGTTTGGGGCTGCGATGCTTATGTGAAAAACCTTCAACCTGTGTCACGACCGGTTTTCCAATAAAAATATTTATTGAGAGACCGATCCCTTTTACGGACCAGTAAAGAAGAATTCCTTCTCACTAGTAGACAATATCTTGGTCACAGACGAAAATACCAGGAGTACTGAATATAATACAAGGTTGAGCGGAGACTGCTCAACAATTTATTACAAACACGCCAATAAAAGCATAAAGGCGGATAGGGTGGCATAACTACTAACTCACGATAACAACGGTAGTGGAAATATCACCGCGAAGTGGGTGATATGACTCCTGAAAACTACAGCTCTTTGAGCGTCTGAGTGAGGCTCGAGGGGACTTATTGCGGGTGGCGGAAGCGTATATAATACAAGTGACCAATATCCAGGATCGCACGGGACTGACTGGGACTCATCTAGGCGTCGGACTCACTATCAAACTCTTCATCCATGAGATCGCCTTCGTCAACATCTGGCCAAATCAACAAGCCAGGTGAGTACTATGAAAGTACTCGCAAGACAGTTCGGACATAAGATATAACAAATGTAAACATGATGCATTTGAGCAGGTTAACAAGTGCATTCAGACATCGAGACAATAATGCATGGGAAATAAAAGAGAAGTCGGGCGGTAGTCCTCCCGAAATCCCAAAATAAATAGTGGGTGCCAAACGAGGGTCTGAATGACTCCTCGAGAGGAAAAAGCAAGAATAACAATGCCGCAGTCGGGCGTCAGGGCGACACCACATAAATGGCTTATAATTGAAAATAAACGATAGTGCATGCCACAGTCGGACGTCTGAGCGACATCGCAGAAAGGGCTTATATCAAAAGTAAATAACATAAGTGCCGCAGTCGGACGTCTGAGCGACATCACATAAAGGGCTTATATCGGAAGTAAATAACAAACATGCCACAGTCGGACGTCTGAGCGACATCACATAAAGGGCTTATATCGGAAGTAAATAACAAACATGCCACAGTCCGACGTCTGAGCGACATCACATAAAGGGCTTATATCGGAAGTAAATAACAAACATGCCTCAGTTGGACGTCTGAGCGACATCACATAAACGGCTTCATAACTTAATACCTTAGTGGCTCAAGAATTTAAATCATAACAAGGGGATAATCAAGTATGAGGTAAATAACAGGGGTTAGTCCATCCTTAGGAAAAATGTTTAACCAAGTTTACCACTCCAGTTTGGTTACCGGGGATAATGCCACAAGGACTTGACATAGATATGGATACACTGGTCATGATACTTGACCTTGGATACGATGACTCGGAAGGATTTGACTCTGCAGAGTTTGTACTTTAACCACAGCCAACGGATTTCAGTAGTCACGGGGACTAGTTCCGTTTACGGTGTTTTGGAAGAAACACATCTAACCAGTACACACCCATTCAACATTCCGAAGCCAGGAATCACCCTCGGCAACGTTCAAGAAAAACCTTGAGACGGGGAGGCTACAACCTCGCGTAGCATGGGATCAAATTTATATACGCGCGCTCTAAGGGGTGCCCCCCTCTCGGTCCCAACCGGAAACACCCATGCCCCCTGACCGGATGACTGGCTTTAATCCAGGGCCATGGAACCCTCATCCCGGCCCCTCTATTTGGTGTGTACACGGAAAGAGGTTACCAACTTACTAAACCGCATTCTGGCAGAAAACATGTGGTAGCACGGAAGGGGGAAGAACGATAACGTGACTCTGTCCACGTTAATGTTGGAATTTAACGGATGACGTAAGGCTGGCATGCTACAACAGTACCACCTTACTGCCCTTCATGTCACCACATGACTAGGCCATCTCTCATCAGAGATCATAGTAACTTCGGAACACGCGGGTAGTTGCCTTACATGCAACGAGATACTCACCGATGCTCATATGCCATGCACAACCATTCACGCAAACATGCAAAACACTAATCATATCAAAGGTTCAAACATGCTTGCCTGGTTCGGAGAAGTCGGAGTCTAGCTCGGCGAAGTTCGCGGCTTCGTCACCTCTCCCGGAACCTACGGTATAGCGAAAAGCATACTAAAGTGAAAACCAACGCGTGCATAAAAGTTGTTCCAATTTTTTTCAAATAAATCCCATAAAAAACTAGACAAAATTATAAGACTGTCAGAAAAAGAATCACTCAAAAATCACTTTTTATTAAAAAGTTATAAGGGTTTCTGTCCAGGGACTCATCTGTAATGAAACAGAAAAGTTCCAAGGGCTTAACTGAGAAAACAGAAAACGGTTCGAATAGAAACGCGCCAGCCCACAGAGAAAACGTACTCTGCCCGAAGGCGCCAACAGAAAACGCTTCGGGGGTGAAAGAAGAGAGGCTGACTTGGGGGTCCACATGTCAGGTTTGAAAAACCTCGCCGGCGCCCGAAGGCTGCGGTGGTCGCCGGCGTCGAACCACGGCGAGTCAGGGAGATCGGAGTGTACCAAGAGTATCAGCGTGTCCTTCCGCGTCAGTGGGTGGTGGACTTGGGCGTCGGGGAGCACCACGTCGACGGCGACACTTTCTCCGGCGGACGGTGGCTCGGGCGATGGTGGGGAACTCCGTTGGTGTGCTGCAAACCTCGAATTGAAGCGCGGGTCAGAAGGAGGGATGCACTAGAGAGTTACTGGCAAGAGATGGGAGGCAGTGGTGCACGCACGGGAGCGAATCGAGCTGGATCCCGTGGCGGGTCACGGCGGCCGGAGTTGAGGAAGGAGACTCCCTCGGGGCTCTTCCAGTGGCTAGGCGGGGTCTTGGTGGAGTGCAGAGGTGGTGTGGGTACTAGCTGGAGCTCGGGGCCTCTATTTATAGGCGGCTCAAGGGGGTGGCCGTGAATGGAGAATCTCCGGCGAGCAGTTACGGTGAGGCAGTGGATTGGCAGGGGGTTTAGGTGGCCAGGCAGCATCAGTGGGAGTTACTGGTCCCGCTCCACTGCTAAACTTGGTCGGGCATGGCGTAATGGCGTCGGTCCTCGTCGGGGTCGCCGTACTGGCACGGCGGCGGCAGAGAGCGCGCTCCGCGCCCAGCGGTTCACGACGAGGGTGGCAGCGCGCATGGGGGAGTGGAAGACCACGCAGCGGCCTCCGGTGGCTTGGGCGGCGCTGGCCAGCGCTGTCTACGCTGTGCTTCTTCCTGGCGGCCGCAAAGCCGCCGCTGGCGTCGGTCACGGGGCGGCGCACCTCCTGCAGATTGTCGCCGACGCCCGCAAGCTTCCATGCGCTCGTGCGGTGCAGAGGACAAGGGGGAGGGGACAAGGAACACGGCGACGCCGGGGCACTGGTGAGTTTGGCAACGGACACTGAAGAAACGACAGTGGTTCAGACACTGTTAACTGAATTTGACTGAACCTGATATTGACAGTGCTGTGAAGGTGTTCGATGAAATGATAAGGTGTGAAGAAAATTTTTCCTGGAGCTGGGACTTGGTGAGGTGACCTCTCAATGCACCCAGAGGCTGCCTGATTTTTCTCAGAATTTTTGGAGAAGGTTTTGAATAAATTTTATCAAATTTGGCAAATCTGGTCCAAACTTGCAGCAAGTATAGTTTGAAAAATTTGAACTGGAGGCCAGTGGATCTTCATTGATCTTGGTTGAGGGTTCAAAGGACTAGGAGGGGAAAGTGGTTTGGGGGCAAAAATCAAAGCAGAAGGAGTAGTTCCTTTGTAAACCTCCAAGGATCAAGATATAAGGCAGAAATTGTTTTTGATAAGAAATAAATGGGAAAATTTATATGGAGAGGTTCAACTTGCTGGATTTGAAGTAAATCATGATTCAAAGATGAGGAAAGGTTTATGGGAGTGGATTTGCACTAAGGTCATGGCAAGAGAGATTTGTTGAAAGTGGCAAAGGATCATTCTAAAAGTCATAGGGTATTTTCAAAGAAATTTTCAAAGGACATTTTTCCCAAGTGAAAAGTATTTTGGTTTGAGTCCAATTAAAAAGAAAGAACCTCCAAGACCAAAATCAAGTCTTGGGTGAAACCAAATAAAACTCTTGCCATAAAGAAAATATTTTGAAAGGGAGGGTTCTTTTGAAGGAAAAATTTAAATCACCTCCCTCAAGTCAAATAAATTTTTTGAAAAATCCAAATAAAATTTTGGGTGTCACAACACCTACCCCCTTAGAAAAAATCTCGTCCTCGAGATTTCAGCTGATCCTCGAATAGATATGGATACTCTGCCTGGAGAAAATCTTCCCTTTCCCATGTAGCTTCATCCTCAGTGTGGTTGCTCCACTGAACTCTGAAATTTTTTGTAGTTTTCTGACGGGTCCTCCTTTCAGATTCTTCCAAAATCTTTACTGGCCTCTCTCTGTAGGTGAGGTCTGGTTGTATATCAATGCTTTCATGAGGTACATGTTTCTCCGGGTTACTTACACATTTTCTCAATTGTGAGACATGGAACACGTCATGGACGTCTGACAGCTCCTTGGGTAGGTCTAATTGGTAGGCTACCGTGCCTCTTCGTGCAATTATACAGAATGGTCCGATAAATCTCGGGGCTAGCTTCCCCTTAATTTTGAACCGTTGCAGACCCCTCATAGGAGATACTCGGAGGTATACGGAATCACCGGGTTCAAAGCTGACCTCACGATGCTTTTGATCGTAGTAGCTCTTTTGTCGGCTCTGTGCTGTCTTGAGTCTGTCCCTGATCTGTTTAACTTTCTCCTCGGCCTCCTTGAGCACGTCTGGGCCGAAAATATGACTGTCACCTGTTTCTGACCAATTCAGTGGGGTACGACACCTCCGTCCGTACAAAGCTTCAAAGGGTGCCATTTGTAAGCTGGCTTGGTAACTGTTGTTGTAGGCAAACTCGGCATACGGCAAACTCTCTTCCCAATTGGATCCATAGGTGAGCACACAGGCCCTCAGCATATCTTCTAGGATTTGGTTCACACGTTCCGTTTGTCCATCGGTCTGAGGGTGGTATGCTGTACTGAAAGCTAGTTGCGTGCCCAGAGCTTGTTGCAGGTGATCCCAAAATTTGGAGACAAATTGGGTGCCTCGGTCGGATATTATAGTTTTTGGGACTCCATGCAAACAAACTATATGGGAGGGATAAAGCTTGGCCAGCCTTTGTGTGGAGTAGGTAGTCTTCACGGGAATGAAATGAGCAACCTTGGTTAGTCGGTCTGTGATGACCCATATGGCGTCATTTCCGCGTTGTGATCGTGGTAGTCCGACGATGAAGTCCATTCCTATTTCATCCCATTTCCACTCTGGTATCCTGTTTGGCTGGAGTAGCCCTGCTGGCTTTTGATGTTCGGCCTTGATGCGCTGACAAGAATCGCAACAAGCAATAAATGCGGCTATATCTCTTTTCATACCGTGCCACCAAAATCTTTCCTGAATGTCTTTGTACATTTTGGTTCCTCCAGGATGGATCGAGTATGGAGCGGTGTGGCTGTCAGTTAGGATTCGTTGCTTGAGTTCCTCAATGTTAGGTACGCAAAGTCTGTCTCCGTACCATAGTATTCCTTCACTGTCTGTGACAAACTCTGAAGTCTTACCAATGTTCATTTTCTTCTTTATTCCTTCGATGCTGGGATGTCCCTGTTGAGCCTTCTTAATTTGTTCCACTAGGGTGGGTTGTATCTCCAGATTTGATACGGTGCCCTCAGAGACTAACACCATGTTGAGCCTAGCGAACTCTTGCTGAAACTCAGGCCTCAAGTTTTGCGGACCGTCGTTGTCCGGGCTGGGGTTTCGACTAAGGGCATCAGCCACTACATTTGCTTTCCCTGGATGGTAGTGAATACCGACATCATAGTCCTTGACCAATTCCAACCAGCGTCGTTGGCGTAAGTTTAGCTCTGGTTGCGTGAAAATATATTTAAGGCTCTTATGGTCCGTATATATTTCACAGCGATTTCCCAACAGAAAGTGCCTCCACTCCTTGAGTGCATGTATGATTGCTGCTAGCTCCAGGTCATGTGTTGGGTAATTTTCCTCATGATTTCGCAGCTTCCTGGAGGCATACGTGACAACTTTGCCATCCTGCATTAGTACACACCCAAGGCCCTTTCGGGACGCGTCACAATATACTTCAAAACTCTTGTGTATATCTGGCACAGTTAGGACCGGTGCGGTTGTTAGTTTCTCCTTGAGCTCTTGGAAGCTTTTCTCGCATGCTTCCGTCCATACAAACTTCTTGTCTTTCTTGAGCAACTGTGTTATAGGTTTTGCCATAGTGGAGAATCCTTCAATAAATCTTCTGTAATATCCGGCCATTTCCAGGAAACTCCGCACATCTGTCACGTTGGCGGGTGGCTTCCAGTCAAGTATGGCTTTGACTTTCTCTGGGTCTACGGCCAGGCCTTCTTGGTTTAATATGTGGCCTAGGAAACCAACTTGCCTTAGCCAAAACTCACACTTGCTAAATTTGGCGTACAGCTGATGTTTCCTTAATTCTCCCAAAACAATTCTGAGATGCTCAGCATGCTCTTCCGGTGTCCTTGAGTAAACCAGAATATCGTCGATGAACACCACAACAAATTTGTCCATGAATTTCATGAACACTTTATTCATGAGGCGGACGAAATATGCGGGGGCGTTCGTTAGTCCAAAAGGCATCACTGTGAACTCATATAATCCGTATCTGGAGGTGAATGCTGTTTTAGGGATATCTTCTGTCCGTACTTTCAATTGATGATATCCCGATCTCAAATCAATTTTTGAGAACACCTTGGCTTGTGCGAGCTGGTCAAACAAATCATTTATCCGTGGCATCGGATATTTGTTTTTGATGGTGACCATATTGAGAGCTCGATAGTCTATACACAGTCTCAGTGTCCCATCCTTTTTCTTGGCGAACAATACTGGCGAACCCCATGGTGAGGAGCTGGCTCGAATAAATCCTTTGTCCAATAGTTCCTTTATCTGCTTCTTCAACTCCAACTATTCTGAGGGTGCCATTCTATAAGGTTTCTTATAGATGGGAGCGGTGCCAGGTGCTAGTTCAATGCTGAACTCTATCTCTCGGTCTGGTGGCATGCCTGGTAGTTCTTCAGGAAATACGTCAGGAAATTCGCATACCACTGGAACTTTTATCAGTTATGAAATGTCCACTTTGTTCAGCTTTGGTTGCCGTGACCGTGGCCTTTCTTGAGTTGTAACCCTTATTGTCTTGCCGTGATGGTGAGTGAGTATCACGGTCCGATTGAAACAGTCAATGAATCCTTTGTTGGTGGTCAACCAGTCCATCCCTAAAATGACATCCAGTCCTTTATTTTCCAACACGATGAGATTTGCTTGGAATTTTAGTCCTTTGAACTCAATGATCACTCCTTGGCAGTAACTCTGAGCGATCTGCTTATTTCCGGGGGACTTGATGATCATAGATTTTTCCAAGGGAAGCATCGGAAAACCATGTCGCAAAACAAAATTCTTCGAAACGAACGAATGGGAAGCTCCAGAATCAAACAAAACCGTTGCAGGTACTGTGTTGACAGGGAACGTACCGAGCACGATGTCTGGGGCATTCTGCGCTTCTTCCCTGGTCACATGGTTCAGGTGACCCTTCCTGTGGTTGTTGTTGGGATTGAAATTGTTGTGCTTGGGGGCTGGATTATTCCCACCATTGTTTGGCTTGGGGGCCGAGTTCCTCGGCTTTGGGCACTGTTTAGCATAGTGCCCTTCTTCACCACAAGCATAGCATGTGACCCCTGGATGGTATGAGAAGTCCTTGTCCCTAGAATGAAACTGTCTGGTTGGCCTTACAGCAGTAGTTGTGGATTTCCTTGCTTCAGTCCTCTGAACATCAGTCTTGCTTCGGTTGTTGCGAGCAAGGGTCGTCTTATCCCTCTTTCGCTTACGGATATCTTCCAGACTACGGCACTCATTCTCCAAGGTGATGGCCTTGTCAACCAGAGTTTTAAAATCCGGGAAAGTGTGTACAACCAGTTGGCATCTTAGTGCCGGTGCCAGACCGTCCAAGAACTTTTCCATCCTCTTGTTCTCTGTCATGTGCTCGTCGTAGGCATAACGAGATAGCTGGGTAAACTGACCGTTGTATTCGGTCACTGACATGCCTCTTTGCTTGAGGTCATCAAATTCTCTCTTCTTGATTTTTATGATGCTCCGGCGGATGTGTGCCCCACGGAAGCCTTCCTTGAACTCTTCCCAGGTGATGTTGTGTTCACTGGGATGCATGTGTAGGAAGTTTTCCCACCATGCTGCAGCTGCTCCAGTAAGGTAGTGTGGTGCATAAAGCACCTTCTCATTATCTGAGCACTGAGCAATAATCATCTTCCTCTCGATGTCACGAAGCCAGTCATCGGCTTCCAGCGGCCTATCAGTGTGAGCAAAAGTTGAAGGGCGAGTCTTCTGTAACTCAGATAACTTGGAGTGGGGTTGGTACGGCTCACGGTGATTCCCCATATTGATGACGTGATTCATCATCTCTTGGTGCTGTTGCTGGCTTTGTTCGAAGAGACGGCATACTTGAGACAGGGCTGCTTCGCTGTCCTGTTGACTGGACTGTCCCTGAGTGAAGTTGTTGCTAGTCTGTGTCCCATAAACTTCTTCTGGCTGATTGGGCATGGAACGAGTCCACGGACGAGACATTTTTCCAGTCTGGGGTATTATTTTGCAAAACTCATGAGAAGAACTGTGTGGCACAAGGAAAATCTTGCAAAGGCAAAAATTTAAAAGACCTCAAGATTTTTCAAGAAAACATAAACGATTACACACGGAGAAAAACCGCTTAGCATATATCTTACACGCGAAAAGCAAACACACGATACAGCACTCAGGATGTGCGTACACATTCCTGACATGTTATTAATACTAGCATACTCCTCCGGAATGCAGCGAACACACTACTACAAACTAACGTACAGATAAAACACATCATACAAGCAGACACAACGCGCGGCTACTCGGCGCTCTTAGTCGGAGATGGTGACGATGTCCTTCCCCTTGCCGAGGGCAAGACTCAGCGGTGCAGGAGACTCAACTTCCACCTCCTCTCTAGCAGGCTCCTGGCGCGTAACACTGCGCTGCGGTGATGGCGCGGGTGCGACAGGCGGCAGTGCGGGTGTGGCAGGCGGTGCAACTCTGACTGGAGTAGGAGCGATGACTCTGTCGAACTCCTCAGTGGTAGGCAGACGGCGAGCAGTGGCCAAAATGGCCGGTGCATAAGAGGCTGAAGACGAGACGAATGTCAGAGGCGGTGCCGTGTGGAGAAGCTCCTTCCTGCAGGCAGGACCGCCCCGAACTAAGTCCATCCGGGCAGCCACAAGATCGTCCACGAGGTTGTCGAAAGACTCCTCCAGAGCCTTGAGATACTCCACAACCATCTCGATGGCTTCATCTCGCTCTCCCTGATGGCAGGTGAATGCATAGTGACAAGTATATGGCACATGGCATGGGAGGTAGCGGTAGCGACGAGTCTTCATCATAGGAAGGATGTCCCGAAGGCGAGCTATCGCCTCCCGGGCAGCCATCTGCATGGCATGCCTCTCCGTAGGCATGGCCCTTCCCACAAAACGGAAGTGGCGAGATGCAGAACGTCCTCCCTTGAATTGCACCACGGCTTGGTGCATAGACACGTCGTCGCTGAGCTTGTGCTGGTAAAGCGTGAACTCCGGACGAGTCGCTGGCCCGATCGCGAGCTTGGTGATGGAGACGAGGAGTTTGACAAACCCCTCGGGCACGTTCGTGAACACTCGAGTCTCGCAGTTGCTGCCAGCCATCTACAAAAGTAGGCAAAAATTCTGAGTAGTCAAGTCATAAATTTATGATGACCAACAGAAAATAGCTACAATTGCAAAATGCTGAAAAAGCACAAAAGACGCTAATAACCGATTAGCGATCGCACCTAGTGGCTTCCTACAGTCAGCCTGGCTCTGATACCAAGCTTGTCACGACCGGTTTTCCAATAAAAATATTTATTGAGAGACTGATCCCTTTTACGGACCAGTAAAGAAGAATTCCTTCTCACTAGTAGACAATATCTTGGTCACAGACGAAAATACCAGGAGTACTGAATATAATACAAGGTTGAGTGGAGACTGCTCAACAATTTATTACAAACACGCCAATAAAAGCATAAAGGCGGATAGGGTGGCATAACTACTAACTCACGATAACAACGGTAGTGGAAATATCACCGCGGAGTGGGTGATATGACTCCTGAAAACTACAGCTCTTCGAGCGTCGGAGTGAGGCTCGAGGGGACTTATTGCGGGTGGCGGAAGCATATATAATACAAGTGACCAATATCCAGGATCGCACGGGACTGACTGGGACTCGTCTAGGCGTCGGACTCACTATCAAACTCTTCATCCATGAGATCGCCTTCGTCAACATCTGGCCAAATCAACAAGCCAGGTGAGTACTATGAAAGTACTCGCAAGATAGTTCGGACATAAGATATAACAAATGTAAACATGATGCATTTGAGCAGGTTAACAAGTGCATTCAGACATCGAGACAATAATGCATGGGAAATAAAAGAGAAGTCGGGCGGTAGTCCTCCCGAAATCCCAAAATAAATACTGGGTGCCAAACGAGGGTCTGAATGACTCCTCGAGAGGAAAAAGCAAGAATAACAATGCCGCAGTCGGGCGTCAGGGCGACACCACATAAAGGGCTTATAATTGAAAATAAATGATAGTGCGTGCCACAGTCGGACGTCTGAGCGACATCGCAGAAAGGGCTTATATCAAAAGTAAATAACATAAGTGCCGCAGTCGGACGTCTGAGCGACATCACATAAAGGGCTTATATCGGAAGTAAATAACAAACATGCCACAGTCGGACGTCTGAGCGACATCACATAAAGGGCTTATATCGGAAGTAAATAACAAACATGCCACAGTCCGACGTCTGAGCGACATCACATAAAGGGCTTATATCGGAAGTAAATAACAAACATGCCGCAGTCGGACGTCTGAGCGACATCACATAAAGGGCTTCATAACTTAATCCTTAGTGGCTCAAGAATTTAAATCATAACAAGGGGATAATCAAGTATGAGGTAAATAACAGGGGTTAGTCCATCCTTAAGAAAAATGTTTAACCAAGTTTACCACTCCAGTTTGGTTACCGGGGATAATGCCACGAGGACTTGACATAGATATGGATACACTGGTCACGATACTTGACCTTGGATACGATGACTCGAAAGGATTTGACTCTGCAGAGTTTGTACTTTAACCACAGCCAACGGATTTCAGTAGTCACGGGGACTAGTTCCGTTTACGGTGTTTTGGAAGAAACACATCTAACCAGTACACACCCATTCAACATTCCGAAGCCAGGAATCACCCTCGGCAACGTTCAAGAAAAACCTTGAGACGGGGAGGCTACAACCTCGCGTAGCATGGGATCAAATTTATATACGCGCGCTCTAAGGGGTGCCCCCCTCTCGGTCCCAACCGGAAACACCCATGCCCCCTGACCGGATGACTGGCTTTAATCCAGGGCCATGGAACCCTCATCCCGGCCCCTCTATTTGGTGTGTACACGGAAAGAGGTTACCAACTTACTAAACCGCATTCTGGCAGAAAACATGTGGTAGCACGGAAGGGGGAAGAACGATAACGTGACTCTGTCCACGTTAATGTCGGAATTTAACGGATGACGTAAGGCTGGCATGCTACAACAGTACCACCTTACTGCCCTTCATGTCACCACATGACTAGGCCATCTCTCATCAGAGATCATAGTAACTTCGGAACACGCGGGTAGTTGCCTTACATGCAACGAGATACTCACCGATGCTCATATGCCATGCACAACCATTCACGCAAACATGCAAAACACTAATCATATCAAAGGTTCAAACATGCTTGCCTGGTTCGGAGAAGTCGGAGTCTAGCTCGGCGAAGTTCGCGGCTCCGTCACCTCTCCCGGAACCTACGGTATAGCGAAAAGCATACTAAAGTGAAAACCAACGCGTGCATAAAAGTTGTTCCAATTTTTTTCAAATAAATCCCATAAAAAACTAGACAAAATTATAAGACTGTCAGAAAAAGAATCACTCAAAAATCACTTTTTATTAAAAAGTTATAAGGGTTTCTGTCCATGGACTCATCTGTAATGAAACAGAAAAGTTCCAGGGGCTTAACTGAGAAAACAGAAAACGGTTCGAATAGAAACGCGCCATCCCACAGAGAAAACGTACTCTGCCCGAAGGCGCCAACAGAAAACGCTTCGGGGGTGAAAGAAGAGAGGCTGACGTGGGGGTCCACATGTCAGGTTTGAAAAACCTCGCCGGCGCCCGAAGGCTGCGGTGGTCGCCGGCGTCGAACCACGGCGAGTCAGGGAGATCGGAGTGTACCAAGAGTATCAGCGTGTCCTTCCGCGTCAGTGGGTGGTGGACTTGGGCGTCGGGGAGCACCACGTCGACGGTGACACTTTCTCCGGCGGACGGTGGCTCGGGCGATGGTGGGGAACTCCGTTGGTGTGCTGCAAACCTCGAATTGAAGCGCGGGTCAGAAGGAGGGATGCACTAGAGAGTTACAGGCAAGAGATGGGAGGCAGAGGTGCACGCACGGGAGCGAATCAAGCTGGATCCCGTGGCGGGTCACGGCGGCCGGAGTTGAGGAAGGAGACTCCCTCGGGGCTCTTCCAGTGGCTAGGCGGGGTCTTGGTGGAGTGCAGAGGTGGTGTGGGTACTAGCTGGAGCTCGGGGCCTCTATTTATAGGCGGCTCGAGGGGGTGGCCGTGAACGGAGAATCTCCGGCGAGCAATTACGGCGAGGCAGTGGATTGGCAGGGGGTTTAGGTGGCCAGGCAGCATCAGTGGGAGTTACTGGTCCCGTTCCACTGCTAAACTCGGTCGGGCATGGCGTAATGGCGTCGGTCCTCGTCGGGGTCGCCGTACTGGCACGGCGGCGGCAGAGAGCGCGCTCCGCGCCCAGCGGTTCACGACGAGGGTGGCAGCGCGCATGGGGGAGTGGAAGACCACGCGGCGGCCTCCGGTGGCTTGGGCGGCGCTGGCCAGCGCTGTCTACGCTGTGCTTCTTCCTGGCGGCCGCAAAGCCACCGCTGGCGTCGGTCACGGGGCGGCGCACCTCCTGCAGATTGTCGCCGACGCCCGCAAGCTTCCAGGCGCTCGTGCGGTGCAGAGGACAAGGGGGAGGGGACAGGGAACACGGCGACGCCGGGGCACTGGTGAGTTTGGCAACAGACACTGAAGAAACGACAGTGGTTCAGACACTGTTAACTGAATTTGACTGAACCTGATATTGACAGTGCTGTGAAGGTGTTCGATGAAATGATAAGGTGTGAAGAAAATTTTTCCTGGAGATGGGACTTGGTGAGGTGACCTCTCAATGCACCCAGAGGCTGCCTGATTTTTCTCAGAATTTTTGGAGAAGGTTTTGAATAAATTTTATCAAATTTGGCAAATCTGGTCCAAACTTGCAGCAAGTATAGTTTGAAAAATTTGAACTGGAGACCAGTGGATCTTCATGGATCTTGGTTGAGGGTTCAAAGGACTAGGAGGGGAAAGTGGTTTGGGGGCAAAAATCAAAGCAGAAGGAGTAGTTCCTTTGTAAACCTCCAAGGATCAAGATATAAGGCAGAAATTGTTTTTGATAAGAAATAAATGGGAAAATTTATATGGAGAGGTTCAACTTGCTGGATTTGAAGTAAATCATGATTCAAAGATGAGGAAAGGTTTATGGGAGTGGATTTGCACTAAGGTCATGGCAAGAGAGATTTGTTGAAAGTGGCAAAGGATCATTCTAAAAGTCATAGGGTATTTTCAAAGAAATTTTCAAAGGACATTTTTCCCAAGTGAAAAGTATTTTGGTTTGAGTCCAATTAAAAAGAAAGAACCTCCAAGACCAAAATCAAGTCTTGGGTGAAACCAAATAAAACTCTTGCCATAAAGAAAATATTTTGAAAGGGAGGGTTCTTTTGAAGGAAAAATTTAAATCACCTCCCTCAAGTCAAATAAATTTTTTGAAAAATCCAAATAAAATTTTGGGTGTCACAACACCTACCCCCTTAGGAAAAATCTCGTCCTTGAGATTTCAGCTGATCCTCGAATAGATATGGATACTCTGCCTGGAGAAAATCTTCCCTTTCCCATGTAGCTTCATCCTCAGTGTGGTTGCTCCACTGAACTCTGAAATTTTTTGTAGTTTTCTGACGGGTCCTCCTTTCAGATTCTTCCAAAATCTTTACTGGCCTCTCTCTGTAGGTGAGGTCTGGTTGTATATCAATGCTTTCATGAGGTACATGTTTCTCCGGGTTACTTACACATTTTCTCAATTGTGAGACATGGAACACGTCATGGACGTCTGACAGCTCCTTGGGTAGGTCTAATTGGTAGGCTACCGTGCCTCTTCGTGCAATTATACAGAATGGTCCGATAAATCTCGGGGCTAGCTTCCCCTTAATTTTGAACCGTTGCAGACCCCTCATAGGAGATACTCGGAGGTATACGGAATCACCGGGTTCAAAGCTGACCTCACGATGCTTTTGATCGTAGTAGCTCTTTTGTCGGCTCTGTGCTGTCTTGAGTCTGTCCCTGATCTGTTTAACTTTCTCCTCGGCCTCCTTGAGCACGTCTGGGCCGAAAATATGACTGTCACCTGTTTCTGACCAATTCAGTGGGGTACGACACCTCCGTCCGTACAAAGCTTCAAAGGGTGCCATTTGTAAGCTGGCTTGGTAACTGTTGTTGTAGGCAAACTCGGCATACGGCAAACTCTCCTCCCAACTGGATCCATAGGTGAGCACACAGGCCCTCATCATATCTTCTAGGATTTGGTTCACACGTTCCGTTTGTCCATCGGTCTGAGGGTGGTATGCTGTACTGAAAGCTAGTTGCGTGCCCAGAGCTTGTTGCAGGTGATCCCAAAATTTGGATACAAATTGGGTGCCTCGGTCGGATATTATAGTTTTTGGGACTCCATGCAAACAAACTATACGGGAGGGATAAAGCTTGGCCAGCCTTTGTGTGGAGTAGGTAGTCTTCACGGGAATGAAATGAGCAACCTTGGTTAGTCGGTCTATGATGACCCATATGGCGTCATTTCCGCGTTGTGATCGTGGTAGTCCGACGATGAAGTCCATTCCTATTTCATCCCATTTCCACTCCGGTATCCTGTTTGGCTGGAGTAGCCCTGCTGGCTTTTGATGTTCGGCCTTGATGCGCTGACAAGAATCGCAACAAGCAATAAATGCGGCTATATCTCTTTTCATACCGTGCCACCAAAATCTTTCCTGAATGTCTTTGTACATTTTGGTTCCTCCAGGATGGATCGAGTATGGAGCGGTGTGGCTGTCGGTTAGGATTCGTTGCTTGAGTTCCTCAATGTTAGGTACGCAAAGTCTGTCTCCGTACCATAGTATTCCTTCACTGTCTGTGACGAACTCTGAAGTCTTACCAAAGTTCATTTTCTTCTTTATTCCTTCGATGCTGGGATGTCCCTGTTGAGCCTTCTTAATTTGTTCCACTAGGGTGGGTTGTATCTCCAGATTTGATACGGTGCCCTCAGAGACTAACACCATGTTGAGCCTAGAGAACTCTTGCTGAAACTCAGGCCTCAAGTTTTGCAGACCGTCGTTGTCCGGGCTGGGGTTTGGACTAAGGGCATCAGCCACTACATTTGCTTTCCCTGGATGGTAGTGAATACCTACATCATAGTCCTTGACCAATTCCAACCAGCGTCGTTGGCGTAAGTTTAGCTCTGGTTGCGTGAAAATATATTTAAGGCTCTTATGGTCCGTATATATTTCACAGCGATTTCCCAACAGAAAGTGCCTCCACTCCTTGAGTGCATGTATGACTGCTGCTAGCTCCAGATCATGTGTTGGGTAATTTTCCTCATGTTTTCGCAGCTGCCTGGAGGCATACGCGACAACTTTGCCATCCTGCATTAGTACACACCCAAGGCCCTTTCGGGACGCGTCACAATATACTTCAAAACTCTTGTGTATATCTGGCACAGTTAGGACCGGTGCGGTTGTTAGTTTCTCCTTGAGCTCTTGGAAGCTTTTCTCGCATGCTTCCGTCCATACAAACTTCTTGTCTTTCTTGAGCAACTGTGTTAGAGGTTTTGCCATAGTGGAGAATCCTTCAATAAATCTTCTGTAATATCCGGCCATTCCCAGGAAACTCCGCACATCAATCCAGTAGGAGACCACGCTCGAGTCCCATGCACCTACACAAACAAATAAGAACCTCGCAACCAATGCGATAAAGGGGTTGTCAATCCCTTCACGGTCACTTACGAGAGTGAGATCTGATAGAGATGATAAGATAATATTTTTGGTATTTTATGATAAAGAGAAAATAAAGATTGCAAAGTAAAATAAACGGCGATAGAAATAGCTTGTTGTTGGGAAATTAATATGATGGAAAATAGACCCGAGGGCCATAGGTTTCACTAGTGGCTTCTCTCAAGAGCATAAGTATTATGGTGGGTGAACAAATTACTGTCGAGCAATTGATAGAATTGAGCATAGTTATGAGAATATCTAGGTATGATCATGTATATAGGCATCACGTCCGTGACAAGTAGACCGAAATGATTCTGCATCTACTACTATTACTCCACACATCGACCGCTATCCAGCATGCATCTAGAGTATTAAGTTCATGAGAACAGAGTAACGCTTTAAGCAAGATGACATGATGTAGAGGGATAAACTCATGCAATATGATATAAACCCCATCTTTTTATCCTCGATGGCAACAATACAATACGTGCCTTGCTGCCCCTGCTCTCACTGGGAAAGGACACCGCAAGATTGAACCCAAAGCTAAGCACTTCTCCCATTGCAAGAAAGATCAATCTAGTAGGCCAAACCAAACTGATAATTCGAAGAGACTTGCAAAGATAACCAATCATACATAAAAGAATTCAGAGAAGATTCAAATATTGTTCATAGATAAACTTGATCATAAACCCACAATTCATCGGTCTCAACAAACACACTGCAAAAGAATATTACATCGAATAGATCTCCACAAGAGAGGGGGAGAACATTGTATTGAGATCCAAAAAGAGAGAAGAAGCCATCTAGCTAATAACTATGGACCCGAAGGTCTGAGGTAAACTACTCACACATCATCGAAGAGGCTATGGTGTCGATGTAGAAGCCCTCCGTGATCAATGCCCCCTCCGGCAGGACGCCGGAAAAGGCCCCAAGATGGGATCTCACGGGTACAGAAGGTTGCGGCGGTGGAATTAGGTTTTCGTGGTGCTCTTCGATGGTTTGGGGGTACGTAGGTATATATAGGAGGAAGAAGTAGGTCGGTGGAGCCACGAGGGGCCCACGAGGGTGGAGGGAGCGCCCAGGGGGTAGGCACCCCCTCCTGCCTCATGGCCGCCTTGTCGGTTGCTTGACGTCCACTCCAAGTCCTCTGGATCACGTTTGTTCCAAAAATAACTCTCCCGAAGGTTTCATTCCGTTTGGACTCCGTTTGATATTTCTTTTCTGCGAAACACTGAAATAGGCAAAAAACAACAATTTGGGCTGGGCCTCCGGTTAATAGGTTAGTCCCAAAAATAATATAAAAGTGTATAAATAAGCCCATGAAACATCCAAAACAGAATATATAATAGCATGGAACAATCAAAAATTATAGATACGTTGGAGACGTAGCAAGCATCCCCAAGCTTAATTCCTGCTCGTCCTCGAGTAGATAAATGATAAAAACAGAATTTTTGATGTGGAATGCTACCTAGCATAATTTTCAATGTAATTCTCTTATTTGTGGTATGAATGTTCAGATTCGAAAGATTCAAGATAAAAGTTTAATATTGACATAAAAATAATAATACTTCAATCATACTAATAAAGCAATCATGTCTTCTCAAAATAACATGGCCAAAGAAAGTTATCCCTACAAAATCATATAGTCTGGCTATGCTCTATCTTCATCACACAAAGTATTTAAATCATGCACAATCCCGATGACAAGCCAAGCAATTGTTTCATACTTTCGATGTTCTCAAACTTTTTCAATCTTCACGCAATACATGAGCGTGAGCCATGGACATAGCACTATATGTGGAATAGAATGGTGGTTGTGGAGAAGACAAAAAGGAGAAGATAGTCTCACATCAACTAGGCGTATCAACAGGCTATGGAGATGCCCATTAATAGATATCAATGTGAGTGAGTAGGGATTGCCATGCAACGGATGCACCAGAGCTATAAATGTATGAAAGCTCAACAATGGAAACTAAGTGGGTGTGTATCCAACTTGCTTGCTCACGAAGACCTTGGGCAATTTGAGGAAGCCCATCATTGGAATATACAAGCCAAGTTCTATAATGAAAAATTCCCACTAGTACATGAAAGTGACAAATTAAGAGACTCTCTATCATAAAGATCATGGTGCTACTTTGAAGCACAAGTGTGGAAAAAGGATAGTAGCATTGTCCCTTCTCTCTTTTCTCTCATTTTTTATTTGACCTCTTTTTTTCTTTTTTTCTATTTTTCGTCCGGAGTCTCATCCCGACTTGTGGGGGAATCATAGTCTCCATCATCCTTTCCTCACTGGGACAATGCTCTAATAATGATGATCATCACACTTTTATTACTTACAACTCAAGAATTACAACTCGATACTTAGAAAAAAAAGACTCGATGTGAATGCCTCCGGCGGTGTACCGGGATATGCAATGAATCAAGAGTTACATGTATGAAAATAATGAAAGGTGGCTTTGCCACTAATACGATGTCAACTACATGATCATGCAAAGCAATATGACAATGACGAAGCATGTCATAATAAACGGAACGGTGGTAAGTTGCATGGCAAGATATCTCGGAATGGCTATGGAAATGCCATGATAGGTAGGTATGGTGGCTGTTTTGAGGAAGGTATATGGTGGGTGTATGACACCGGCGAAAAGTGCGCGGTATTAGAGAGGCTAGCAATGGTGGAAGGATGAGAGTGCGTATAATCCATGGACTCAACATTAGTCATAAAGAACTCATATACTTGTTGCAAAAATCTACAAAGTTATCAAAGCAAAGTATTACGCGCATGCTCCTAGGGGGATAGATTGGTAGGAAAAGACCATCGCTCGTCCCCGACCGCCACTCATAAGGAAGACAATCAATAAATAAATCATGCTCCGACTTCATCACACAATGGTTCACCATACGTGCATGCTACGGGAATCACAAACTTTAACACAAGTATTTCTCAAATTCATAACTACTCCACTAGCATGACTCTAATATCATCACCTTCATATCTCAAAACAATTATCAAGCATCAAACTTCTCATAGTATTCAACACACTCATAAGATTTTTTTTACTAATCTTGGATACCTATCATATTGGGACTAATTTTATGATTAAAGCAAATTACCATGCTGTTTTGTAGGACTCTCAAAATAATATAAGTGAAGCATGAGAGAACAATAGTTTCTATAAAACAAACCACCCCCGTGCTCTAAAAGATATAAGTGAAGCACTAGAGCAAAAACTATATAGCTCAAAAGATATAAGTGAAGCACATAGAGTATTCTAATAAATTTCGAATCATGTGTGTCTCTCTCAAAAGGTGTGTACATCAAGGATGATTGTGGCAAACTAAAAAGCAAAGACTCAAATCATACAAGACGCTCCAAGCAAAACACATATCATGTGGTGAATAAAAATATAGCTCCAAGTAAATTTACCGATAGACGAAGACGAAAGAGGGGATGCCTTCCGGGGCATCCCCAAGCTTTGGCTTTTTGGTGTCCTTGGATTTACCTTGGGGTGCCGTGGGCATCCCCAAGCTTAATCTCTTGCCACTCCTTGTTCCATAATCCATCAAATCTTTACCCAAAACTTGAAAACTTCACAACACAAAACTTAACAGAAAATCTCATGAGCTCCGTTAGTGAAAGAAAACAAAACACCACTTCAAGGTACTGTAGTGAACTCATTATTTATTTATATTGGTGTTAAACCTACTGTATTCCAACTTATCTATGGTTTATAAACTATTTTACTAGCCATAGATTCATCAAAATAAGCAAACATCACACGAAAAACAGAATCTGTCAAAAACAGAACAGTCTGTAGTAATCTGTAACTAACGCAAACTTCTGGAACTCAGAAAAATCTACCAAAATAGGACGACCTATACAATTTGTTTATTGATCTACTGCAATTGGAATCAGTATTTTATTACGTTCTGGTGATTTTTAACAATTGTTTTCGTGAACAGAAAGTTTCTGGAATTTTCAGCAAGATCAAATAACTATCATCCAAGAAGATCCTATAGGTTTAACTTGGCACAAACACTAATTAGAACACAAAAACAAATCTAACCAGAGGATAGATCAAAGATTTATTCCTAAACAGAACCAAAAAGCAAAAAAAAACAAAAAATAAAATTGGGTTGCCTCCCAACAAGCGCTATCATTTAACGCCCTTAGCTAGGCATAAAAGCAAGGATAGATCTAAGTATTGCCATCTTTGGTAGGCAATCCATAAGTGGATCTCATAATAGATTCATAAGGTAATTTTATTTTCTTTCTAGGAAAGTGTTCCATGCCTTTCCTTAACGGAAATTGGAATCTAATATTTCCTTCCTTCATATCAATAATTGCACCAATCGTTCTAAGGAAAGGTCTACCAAGAATAATAGGACATGGAGGATTGCAATCTATATCAAGAACAATGAAATCTACGGGCACGTAGTTCCTATTTGCAACAATAAGAACATCATTAATTCTTCCCATAGGGTTCTTAATGGTGGAATCCGCAAGGTGCAAGTTTAAAGAACAATCATCAAATTCACGGAAACCTAACAAATCACACAAAGTTTTTGGAATCGTGGAAACACTAGCACCCAAATCACACAAAGCATAGCATTCATGATCTTTAATTTTAATTTTAATAGTAGGTTCCCACTCATCATAAAGTTTTCTAGGGATAGAAACTTCCAATTCAAGCTTTTCTTCATAAGATTGCATTAAAGCATCAATAATATGTTTAGTAAAAGCTTTATTTTGACTATAAGCATGAGGAGAATTTAGCACGGATTGCAACAAGGAAATACAATCTATCAAAGTGCAATTATCATAATTAAATTCCTTGAAATCCAAAATAGTGGGTTCATTGATATCTAAAGTTTTGACCTCTTCAATCCCACTTTTACCAATTTTTGCATCAAGATCTAAAAACTCCGAATTTTTAGGACACCTTCTAGGTAAAGTTGGCTCATCTTTAGTCCCATCATTATCAAGATTCATATTGCAAAACAAAGATTTAATAAGGGACACATCAATAACTTTTAGATCTTCATCTTTATTCTCATAAAAATTAGAAGAACACGCTTTTACAAAGCAATCTTTCTTAGCACGCATCCTAGCGGTTCTTTCTTTGCACTCATCAATGGAAATTCTCATGGCTTTGAGAGACTCATTGATATCATGCTTAGATGGAATAGATCTAAGTTTCAAAGAATCAACATCAAGAGAAATTCTATCCATGTTCCTAGCCAATTCATCAACTTTAAGCAATTTTTCTTCAAGCAAAGCATTGAAATTCTTTTGTGAATTCATAAACTCTTTAACACTAGTCTCAAATTCAGATGGCAAATTATTAAAATTTCCATAAGAATTGTTGTACGAATTACCATAATTATTAGAGGAATTACTAGGGAACGGCCTAGGATTAAAGTTTCCTCTATAAGCATTGTTACCAAAATTGTTCCTACCAACTAAATTCACATCCATAGATTCATTATTATTCTCAATCAAAGTAGACAAAGGCATATCATTAGGATGGGAAGAAACACTCTTATTAGCAAACAATTTCATAAGTTCATCCATCTTTCCACTCAAAACATTAATTTCTTCTATCGCATGCACTTTTTTACTAGTAGATCTTTCGGTGTGCTATTGAGAATAATTAACCATAATATTATCTAGGAGTTTAATAGCTTCTCCTAAAGTGATTTCCATAATAGTGCCTCCCACGGCCGAATCTAAAAGATTTCTAGAAGCAAAATTCAATCCGGCATAAATTTTTTGTATAATCATCCACAAATTCAAACCATGAGTAGGGAAATTATGTATCATTAATTTCATTCTCTCCCAAGCTTGTGCAACATGTTCATGATCAAGTTGCTTAAAATTCATAATATCGTTTCTAAGAGAGATGATTTTAGCGGGAGGAAAATACTTAGAGATAAAAGCATCTTTGCACTTATTCCAAGAATCAATACTATTTTTAGGCAAAGACGAAAACCAAGTTTTAGCACGATCTCTAAGAGAAAAAGGAAATAGCTTCAATTTAACAATATCATTGTCCACATCTTTCTTCTTTTGCATATCAGACAAATCAACAAAGCTATTAAGATGGGTAGCGGCATCTTCACTAGGAAGGCCGACGAATTGATCTTTCATGACAAGATTCAGCAAAGCAGCATTAATTTCACAAGATTCAACATCGGTAAGAGGAGCAATCGGAGTGCTAAGAAAATCATTGTTGTTGGTATTGGCAAAGTCACACAATTTAGTATTGTCTTGAGCCATCGTGACAAGCAAGCAATCCAACACACAAGCAAACAAGAAGCAAGCGAAAAAGAGGCGAACAGAAAAGAGAGGGCGAATAAAACGGCAAGGGTGAAGTGGGGGAGAGGAAAACGAGAGGCAAATGGCAAATAATGTAATGCGAGGGATACGTGTTTGTGATGGGTACTTGGTATGTCTTGACTTGTGCGTAGACTCCCCGGCAACGACGCCAGAAATGGCTCGTTGTCGGGAGTCCAAATCATGACTTGACTTTGCGCGAATCTCCCCGGCAACGGCGCCAGAAATCCTTCTTTCTACCTCTTGAGCACTGCGTTGGTTTTCCCTTTAAGAGGAAAGGGTGATGCAGTAAAGTAGCGTAAGTATTTCCCTCAGTTTTTGAGAACCAAGGTATTAATCCAGTAGGAGACCACGCTCGAGTCCCACGCACCTACACAAACAAATAAGAACCTCACAACCAACACGATAAAGGGGTTGTCAATCCCTTCACGGTCACTTACGAGAGTGAGATCTGATAGAGATGATAAGATAATATTTTTGGTATTTTATGATAAAGAGAAAATAAAGATTGCAAAGTAAAATAAACGGCGATAGAAATAGCTTGTTGTTGGGAAATTAATATGATGGAAAATAGACCCGAGGGCCATAGGTTTCACTAGTGGCTTCTCTCAAGAGCATAAGTATTATGGTGGGTGAACAAATTACTGTCGAGCAATTGATAGAATTGAGCATAGTTATGAGAATATCTAGGTATGATCATGTATATAGGCATCATGTCCGTGACAAGGAGACCGAAACGATTCTGCATCTACTACTATTACTCCACACATCGACCGCTATCCAGCATGCATCTAGAGTATTAAGTTCATGAGAACAGAGTAACACTTTAAGCAAGATGACATGATGTAGAAGGATAAACTCATGCAATATGATATAAACCCCATCTTTTTATCCTCGATGGCAACAATACAATACGTGCCTTGCTGCCCCTGCTGTCACTGGGAAAGGACACCGCAAGATTGAACCCAAAGCTAAGCACTTCTCCCATTGCAAGAAAGATCAATCTAGTAGGCCAAACCAAACTGATAATTCGAAGAGACTTGCAAAGATAAACAATCATACATAAAAGAATTCAGAGAAGATTCAAATATTGTTCATAGATAGTCTGGATCATAAACCCACAATTCATTGGATCTCGACAAACACACCGCAAAAGAAGAGTTACATCAAATAGATCTCCAAGAGAATCGAGGAGAACTTTGTATTGAGATCCAAAGAGAGAGAAGAAGCCATCTAGCTAATAACTATGGACCCGAAGGTCTAAGGTAAACTACTCACACATCATCGGAGAGGCTATGGTGTTGATGTAGAAGCCCTCCGTGATCAATGCCCCCTTCGGCAGGACGCTGGAAAAGGCCCCAAGATGGGATCTCACGGGTACAGAAGGTTGCGGTGGTGGAATTAGGTTTTCGTGGTGCTCTTCGATGGTTTGGGGGTACGTAGGTATATATAGGAGGAAGAAGTAGGTCGGTGGAGCCATGAGGGGCCCACGAGGGTGGAGGGCGCCCAGGGGGTAGGCGCGCCCCCTGCCTCGTGTCCGCCTCGTCGGTTGCTTGACGTCCACTCCAAGTCCTCTGGATCACATTTGTTCCAAAAATAACTCTCCCGAAGGTTTCATTCCGTTTGGACTCCGTTTGATATTCCTTTTCTGCGAAACACTGAAATATGCAAAAAATAACAATTTGGGTTGGGCCTCCGGTTAATAGGTTAGTCCCAAAAATAATATAAAAGTGTATAAATAAGCCCATTAAACATCCAAAACAGAATATATAATAGCATGGAACAATCAAAAATTATAGATACGTTGGAGACGTATCATGCGTCTTCATAGGATACCCAAAGGAGACTGTTGGGTACACCTTCTATCACAGATCCGAAGGCAAGATTTTCATTGCTAAGAATTGATCCTTTCTAGAGAAGGAGTTTCTCTCGAAAGAAGTGAGTTTGAGGAAAGTAGAACTTGATGAGGTAATTGTACCTTCTCCCGAATTGGAAAGTAGTTTGTCACAGAAATCAGTTCCAGTGATTCCTACACGAATAAGTGAGGAAGCAATGATGATGATCATGAAACTTCAGATCAAGTTACTACCGAACCTCGCAGGTCAACCAGAGTATGATACGCACCAGAGTGGTACGGTAATCCTGTTCTGGAAGTCATGTTACTAGACCATGATGAACCTACGAACTATCAGGAAGCGATGATGAGCCCAGATTCCGCGAAATGGCTTGAGGCCATGAAATATGAGATGGGATCCATGTATGAGAACAAAGTGTGGACTTTGGTTGACTTGACCGATGATCGGCAAGTCATCGAGAATAAATGGATTTTTCAAGAAGAAGACTGACGTTGACGACAATGTTACTGTCTACAAAGCTCGACTTGTTGCGAAAGGTTTTTGACAAGTTCAAGGAGTTGACTACGATGAGACCTTCTCACCCATAGCAATGCTTAAGTATGTCTGAATCATGTTAGCAATTGCCGCATTTTATGATTATGAAATCTGGCAAATGGATGTCAAAACTGCATTCCTTAATGGATATCTTAAAGAAGAGTTGTATATGATGCAACCAGAAGGTTTTGTCGGTCCTAAAGGTGCTAACAAAGTGTGCAAGCTCCAGCGATCCATTTATGGACTGGTGCAAGCCTCTCGGAGTTGGAATATACGCTTTGATAGTGTGGTCAAAGCATATGGTTTTATACATAATTTTGGAGAAGTCTGTATTTACAAGAAAGTGAGTGGGAGCTCTGTAGCATTTCTAATATTATATGTGGATGACATATTGTTGATTGGAAATGATACATAATTTCTGGATAGCATAAAAGGATACTTGAATAAGAATTTTTCAATGAAAGACCTCGGTGAAGCTGCTTATATATTGGGCATCAAGATCTATAGTGATAGATCAAGACGCTTAACTGGACTTTCAGAAAGCACATACCTTGATAAAGTTTTGAAGAAGTTCAAAATGGACCAGTCAAAGAAAGGGTTCTTGCCTGTGTTGCAAGGTGTGAAGTTGAGTCAGACTCAATGCCCGACCACTGCAGAAGATAGAGAGAAAATGAAAGTCATTCCCTATGCCTCAGCCATAGGTTCTATCATGTATGCAATGTTGTGTACCAGACCTGATGTGTGCCTTGCTATAAGTATAGCAGGGAGGTACCAAAGTAATCCAGGAGTGGATCACAGGACAGCAGTCAAGAACATCCTGAAATACCTGAAAAGGACTAAGGATATATTTCTCGTTTATGGAGGTGAAAAAGAGCTCGTCGTAAATAGTTACGACGATGAAAGCTTTGACACTGATCCGGATGACTCTAAGTTGCAAACCGGCCGGATACATATTTATATTGAATGGTGGAGCTGTTAGTTGGTGCAGTTCCAAGCAAAGCGTGGTGGCGGGATCTACGTGTGAAGCGGAGCACATAGCTGCTTCGGAAGCAGCAAATGAAGGAGTCTGGATGAAGGAGTTCATATCTGATCTAGTTGTAATACCTAGTGCATCGGGTCAAATGAAAATCTTTCGTGACAATACTAGAGCAATAGCCTTGGCGAAGGAATCCAGATTTCACAAGAGAACCAAACACATCAAAAGACGCTTCAATTCCATCCACAATCAAGTCAAGGAGGGAGACATAGAGATTTGCAAAATACATACGGATTTGAATGTTGCAGACCTGTTGACTAAGCCTCTTCCATGAGCAAAACATGATCAGCACCAAGACTCCATGGGTGTTAGAATCATTACTATGTAATCTAGATTATTGACTGTAGTGCAAGTGGGAGACTGAAGGAAATATGCCCTAGAGGCAATAATAAAGTTGTTATTTATATTTCCTTATATCATGATAAATGTTTATTATTCATGCTAGAATTATATTAACCGGAAACTTAGTACATGTGTGAATACATAGACAAACAGAGAGTCCCTAGTATGCCTCTACTTGATTAGCTTGTTAATCAAAGATGGTTAAGTTTCCTAACCATAGACATGTGTTGTCATTTGATGAACGGGATCACATTATTAGAGAATGATGTGATGGACAAGACCCATCCGTTAGCTTAGCATAATGATCGTTTAGTTTTATTGCTATTGCTTTCTTCTTGACTTATACATGTTCCTCTGACTATGAGATTATGCAACTCCCAAATACCGGAGGAACACTTTGTGTGCTATCAAACGTCACAACATAACTGGGTGATTATAAAGATGCTCTACAGGTGTCTCCGAAGGTGTTTGTTGGGTTGGCATAGATCAAGATTAGGATTTGTCACTCCATGTATCAGAGAGGTATCTCTAGGCCCTCTCGGTAATGCACATCACTATAAGCCTTGCAAGCAATGTGACTAATGAGTTGGTTACGGGATGATGCATTACGGAACGAGTAAAGAGACTTGCCGGTAACGAGATTGAACTAGGTATGATGATACCGATGATTGAATCTCGGGCAAGTAACATATCGATGACAAAGGGAAGAACGCATGTTGTTATGCGGTTTGACCGATAAAGATCTTCGTAGAATATGTAGGAGCCAATATGAGCATCCTGGTTCCGCTATTGGTTATTGACCGGAGATGTGTCTCGGTCATGTCTACATAGTTCTCGAACCCGTAGGGTCCGCACGCTTAACGTTCGATGATGATTTGTATTATGAGTTATGTGTTTTGGTGACCGAAGTTTCTTCGGAGTCCCGGATGAGATCACAGACATGACGAGGAGTCTCGAAATGGTCGAGGGGTAAAGATTGATATATTGGAAGGTTATATACGGACATCGGAATGGTTCGGAAGACGATCGGGGATTTTTCAGAGTACCGGGAGGTTACCGGAACCCCCCGGATAGTTAATGGGCATATTGGGCCATGGTGGAGGTGAGGAGGCAGGCCACGGGAGGAGGCGTGCGCCCCCCTTGCCCAGTCCAAATTGGACAAGGGGAGGGGGTGCGGCCCCACTCTTTCCTTCTCCCTCTCTCCCTTCCCCTTTCCCATCTCCGTTGATTGGAAGGAGGGGGGCCGAATCCTACTAGGAACGGAGTCCTATTAGGACTCCCCCCTCATGGCGCGTCCCCCTTGGGCTGGCCTCCTCCTCCCACCTCCTTATATACGTGGGCAGGGGGGCACCCCAAAGGTACAACAGTTGTTTCTTAGCCGTGTACGGTGCCCTTCTCCATAGTTTACCACCTCGTCATATTGTCGTAGTGCTTAGGCGAAGCCCTGCGCGGATCACATCACCAACACCGTCGCCACGCCGTCGTGCTGAAGGAACTCTCCCTCGACCCTCTACTGGATCAAGAGCTCGAGCGACGTCATCGTGTTGAACGTGTGCTGAACACGGAGGTGCCGTATGTTCGGTACATGGATCGGTTGGATCATGGAGACGTTCGACTACATCAACCGGGTTAACATAACGCTTCCGCTTTCGGTCTATGAGGGTACGTGGACACACTCTCCCCTCTCGTTGCTATGCTTCTCCTAGATAGATCTTGCGTGATCGTAGGATTTTTTTTCAATTACTACGTTCCCCAACACACTGGTGGTACAACTGATTGATCTTTCTCTTCGGGAGCCATGGGTTCTTCAAATTTCTTCTCTTCCTTTTCTGGCTGTGAAGCCAAAGTACCAGGAGCAGGGTCAACCTCCATCTGGGTAGGGGCACCAGATGAGGAGACCCGAGGGTTATTTTCTTGGGAAGCAGCTTGCTCCCCCTCAACCTTTTCACTCTCCTTTGTGGATCCGGAGGGTTTAGCTCGAATTTCCTTCAAAGGCGTTGAGACTGCCTTTTCCATCTAAATCTCTTCGTCAACTCTTTCTTCCATAGAATTTGCTCGGGTACGACATTTTCTTCGTCAGGATTGACTAGAAACATATCCACCACATCAGATTCTTGTGCAGCTGGGGTAGGAATGATGACACTTGAATCAATAGGTGCTTCAGTCATTACAGATTGGACACGACGGTCCACTACTGCAGGATGCTGCTAACGCGACACTATGATCAGAGACCCTTTGACGAAACTGTGTGCAATGCATTAATTGCAAACGGTGATGTAGAAAAACCGTTAAAAAAGATGCAAAACGTTTGCGATGGCGGAGCCATCAAACACGGTTCTAATTTTAGTTGCGTGTGCGATGCAGGGCAAACGGTTCAGTTCAATTAACTGTTTGCGATGAGGAAGAAGAACGGAAACGGGCAGCCAGATGAAGGCGTGTGCGATATACGACATATAGTTCACTCGGATTAACTGTTTGTGATGAGGCGGAACAACAGAAACGGGTAGCTAGATAAAGGTGTGTGCGATTGAGGGCATACGCTTCAGAAGGATTAACTGTTTGCGATTAGGTAATACAATACAAACGGTCATCCGGATCAAAGTGTCTGCGATTGACGGCATACACTTCACACGGATGAACTGTTTGCCATTAGCCACAACAAACAGAAACAGTTAGACAGATCAACGTGTGTGCGCTAGACGGGCACACATTCTAATTAAAAGAAGCGTCTGCGATGGTAATAACGAGCGCGCATGGTTGTTGGAACAACACGTGTGCTGACATTGCCTATTGCGGTGCACCCTATGGTGCAAATGCCATGTACGCGGCCGAGAAAGCGTGCCCACGTTACGCCGTTCGGGAATAGTGCCGCACTTAGAAATTATAGAACCGTCAATAAATTTTGAGCCTGCGTCCCGTCACATTCCAAATTACTACCACGCTATATTTAATTGCAAACCTGTTCACACCTATCAAAACCTAAACGGTTTCCCACTTAGGACCGTATTAGTACTCGGTTATAAATACTACTACTCCAAGATAACTGCACATTCCTCCTCAACTCCTCATCCACAAAAACAAACAAGTCATTCATCATCGTTCCCTTGCGTCTACCATGGCCAACGTGAGTTCTAGGTCGAGAGATTACCACCAGGGAGAGGCGAGCATGGAAGCGGAAGCACGAGAGATGTCCCGCCTCGCCGCGAAAACAGCCGACATGTCCCGGCACACGGGCGTAGCAGCACAGAAGTCTCGTCGCGCCGCCAAAGCAGCACGGAGGTCCCGCCGCGCTGTCGATGCAGCCGACTGGTCCGGCCGCGCCGCGGAAGCAGCAGAGATGTCCCGCCGCGCCTTGAATGCATCAGATATGTCCTCCCGCGCCGCGGCAGCCTGGGAAAATGTCTCGCGGGCAGGCGAGGACTCTTACAGGCGCATGAATGCGATCTTCCATAGCCAAACGGATCAGATCTCTGGCCGGGCGAGGTTGCAGGACGACATGAAAGCCGTGTTTGAACAGGCTACCGGCGTCATCCGGTAACTAAGTGAGGGCAATGCGAAGCTCCAAGCCGAGCACGACCTGCTGATGGCGAAGATCGTCGGAAGTGCGGAGCAGCAAGAGGAGACCACCGCCTTGTTGAAGAGGACTAGCGTCATCGTCAAGAAACTTATGGACGAGAATGACATGCTCCGCATCGAGCGCCATAGGCTGGTGGAGGAATCTGTGGATGCTCTCAAGCAACGTCTTGAGGACACGAAAGATCTCATCGCCGCTCGCCGTGGAGACTAGTTCCCGCGGCCTGCAGCAACGCATCAAGAAAGTAGAGATCACTGAGCCAGATCGTTGTCTTCCTTCTTCTTCTACCATTGTGTATTTCGGGCGTTGCCACATGTGGCTTTTTAAATTATCTTCCTAAATATGTAAGACAATTATTATCCACTATTATCGTCCTGATATTCATCAGTCTTGCTATAAGTCACAGTCGATGCTATATAGGTCCGTCGGATCTTACATCAAGATCCGTGCAAAACTTTATTTTCAGATTTTCTTTTTTCTCTCTTAAATCTCAGTCGAGTGAGACATAGCCAGGCCATGAAACAGGGGCTCAGGCACCATTAATGGAGACGTTGGGAGGGAGGTGGGCGGCGGATATAGGTCGAAGGGCTCTCCTCCCGATGAGCATGCGTAGGGGTCTGATCGCACGCCTCCCGTACTCAAATAGCTACCCCGCACGACACCTCCTAGCAAAAAAAAAAAAGGGGACGAGTGGCGGCACGTAATTGGTAAGTAGAACGCCCACGGTTTCAATAATACTTGTGTTTCCGATTTGTAACGTTACAACACTTGTTCCAAAATGACTTTGTTGATTGTTAATGTGTGCGCCTTCGCAAATCGGACAGAAAATTACCACAGCATATTGGTGCCATGTCATGACACCATGCCAAGTTTCATGATTTTCAGGCGAGTTTTGGATTTACGGGAATTTTAAAACCAACTTTCTCGATGTTTCCGGCCGAGCCAAGATGCCCAGATGTTTGAATTTCATTCCCACTTCTTCCATGGGACCTAGAAGTTTGCCCAAGTACACATAAATGATTTTCCAACTAACTTGTGCACACTGGAGCATGCGCTTGTACTTCAAATTTGAATTATGTGCATTAAATGCTTGGAAAATCAATTAATATATAAAAGGCCAAACGAACCCAGAATAATTGGAAAATTTAGCACGAAACTCCTATTTGGTCTAAGCTACCTGTGTAAAAAAATCAAGGCGGGAGAAGGTAGTGTGTGTTGTTTCGCACACGGAGGTGCCACGTTCCCTCTCAGAACCATGAGCCTTATTGAGAGAAGCTCCGGTTTGCAAGAAGCTTATACCAAATCTTGTCCCAATTCGGCCAAAAAATTACCACAACATGTTGGTGCCATGTCATGACAACATGCCAAGTTTCGTGATTTTCAGGCGTGTTTTGGATTTACAAGAATTCAAAAACCAAGTGTCTCAATATTTCCAGCCGAGGCACGACGCCCAGATGTTTGAATTCCATTCCTATTTCTTGCATGGGACCTACAAATTCACCCAAGGACACACATGTGATTTGTCAACCAACTTTGGTGCACTTGAGTATGTGCTTGTAGTTCAAATTTGAATTATGCACATTAAATGCCCAGAAATTCAATTAATGTATAAAAAAGGCCAAACAAACCCAGAATAATTCCAAAATTTAGCACGATACTTCTATTTGGTCTAATCAGCCTGTGTAAAAAAATTAAGGCGGGAGAAGGCAGTGTATGTCATTTCGCACACGGAGGTGACACGTTGCCTCTCGGAACCATGAGCTTCTTGGGAGAAGCTCCGGTTTGCAAGAAGCTTATACCAAAGCTTGTCCGATTTCGGCCAAAAAATTTACCACAACATGTTGGTGCCATGTCATGACACCATGCCAAGTTTAATGATTTTTAGCTGTGTTTTGGATTTACATAAATTAGAAAACCAAGTTTCTCAATCTTTCCGGCCGAGCCACGACGCCCAAATGTTTGAATTTCATTCCCATTTCTTGCATGGGACCTAGAAATTCACCAAGTACACACATGTGATTTGTCAACCAACTTTGGTGCACTGGAGCATGTGCTTGTAGTTCAAATTTGAATTATGCACATTAAAGGACCAGAAATTCAATTAATGTATAAAAAGTTCAAACGTACCCGGAATAATTCCAAATTTTAACAGGCACTCATAAAGTTCTATTTTGCCTCTATAGAAAATCAAGGGGCGGGGGGAGGCAGCGTATATCGTTTCGCACACAAATGTGACACGTCCCCCCTCGGGAACCACGAGTCTTCTCGAGAGAAGCTCCGGTTTGCAAGAAGCCTATACCAAAACTTGTCCAAATGCAGCCAATTTTTTTACCACAACATGTTGGTGCCATGAAATGACACCATGCCAAGTTTCATGATTTTCAGGCGAGTTTTGAATTTCTAGGAATTTAGAAACCAAGTTTCTCAATGTTCCCGGCCAAGCCACGACGCCCAGATGTTTGAATTTCATTCCTATTTCTTGCATGGGACCTAGAAACTCACCCAAGGACACACCTGTGATTTTTCAACCAACTTGGGTGCACTGGAGCATGTGCTTGTAGTTCAAATTTGAATTATGCACATTAAATAACCAGAAATTCAATTAATGTATAAAAAGTCCAAACGAACACGGAATAATTCCAAATTTTAACAAGGCACTCATATAGTTCTATGTTGCCTTTGTAAAAAATCAAGGGGGGAGGCAGCATATATCATTTCGCACACAAAGGTGACACGTCCCCCTCGGGAACCATGAGTCTTCTCGAGAGAAGCTCCGGTTTGCAAGAAGCTTATACCAAAACTTGTCCAAATGCGGCCAATTTTTTTACCACAACATGTTGGTGCCATGAAATGACACCATGCCAAGTTTCATGATTTTCAGGCGAGTTTTGAATTTCCAGGAATTTAAAAACCAAGTTTCTCAATGTTCCTGGCCGAGCCACGACGCCCAGATGTTTGAATTCCATTCCCATTTCTTGCATGGGACCTATAATGTGGCACCCCGGCTCAGAGGTGCGGTGAGGTGTACGACCGGTTTACGCTGTATTGCCAACCCAGAGGTCATGTCTTCTGGCAACACACAACATCTTTGTATAGAAATCACCACTTTATAGAAACTAGCGGAAGCATAGAGTGACAGTACAACAAGTTGCGAGGCCAAGCGGCACACTCGGTGCGGCTGAACAATATGTACATTATTTAGTGGACATAAAGGGGGCCTCGAGCATGACATGTACATGGCAGCGGAACAACGACGTAGCGGGACTCCATAGCACAGGGACACCGATGTGGACACGGTCTAGACACGGCAGCTCTCCGATCCAGTTAGACTTTCCTGAAATATGGCATAACACGCCAGGTCAGTACATTGAATGTACTTGCAAGCTCACAGTAAACAGAATCATAATGACAAACAACATCATGACATTTAATCAAGTTAAATGCAAACAACAACATGCTACTCATGCAGTGAAACCAAACTTGTGCATCGAGTCACACGGACTCTCTTACCAACCGGTTGCCTCGCAACCGAACAATGCTCACGACGAAGCACGAACGGAACCATGCTTGATCCAACTGGTTACATCGTAACCAAAACGTGATCACTCCCGGATCACAAATGATACCACAACAGTCAGCCTCACTGACTTCATCATCCAACCAGTGCAATGAAAGTGGATTAGTGTGCAAGGTTCATTAATAACAGTTGATCCATGGTGTGACTTACTTACGAACTGGGCCCTTATCCGCGGGCGCGGCTATCGATAGATTAATACACTCTGCAGAGGTAGCGCACTTTACCCACACCACAGAATCCATGGCCTCGCATTCCCATTCGGGTGGATCAACGGCATTCCGACAGAACCCTCCCATTGCCATGACACTCATACGGCCACTCCGACCAACTCCCCACTGGGCTTAGTCCTGGGTGACACAGCCTACCAAAGGCAAAACTACCACCGTCGTGGCAAATAAACAGTCTCAAACGGAGACACGGTACCATAACAACAACGGGTTCACAAGGTTATGTCAGCTTACCGGGCCAGGGTAACACATGACCATAACCTTCCCTTGTTGGAGGCACCGACAAAAGGCATGGCAACAGACGACTACCGGCCTCCCCATAAAGGCAAATGTGGTTGCACTCGTCAGCCCGATTCAGTGGCACCATGACCCGACCAACTTTATGTTCAAGTTCAGTTATCATCAGGTTTAACTTGAAATAAAATGCTCGAGTCAAAATATGCCATGCTTATGCAACCATATACCTGATACGTCTCCAACGTATCTATAATTTTTTATTGTTCCATGCTATATTATATTCTGTTTTGGACATTAATGGGCTTTATTATACACTTATATATTATTTTTGGGATTAACCTATTAACCGGAGGCCCAGCCCAGAATTGCTGTTTTTCGCCTATTTCAGAGTTTCGCAAGAAAAGAATATCAAACGGAGTCCAAACGGAATGAAACCTTCGGGAACGTGATTTTCTGAACGAACGTGATCCAGAGGGCTTGGACCCTACGTCAAGACATCAACCAGGAAGGCACGAGGTAGGGGGGCGCGCCTACCCCCCTAGGCGCGCCCTCCACCCTCGTGGGCCCCATGTTGCTCCACCGACGTAGTTCTTCCTCCTATATATACCTATGTACCCCCAAACTACCAGATACGGAGCCAAAACCCTAATTCCACCGCCGCAACCTTCTGTACCCGTGAGATCCCATCTTGGGGCCTTTTCCGGAGCTCCGCCGGAGGGGGCATTGATCACAGAGGGCTTCTACATCAACACCATAGCCTCTTCGATGATGTGTGAGTAGTTTACCTCAGACCTTCGGGTCCATAGTTATTAGCTAGATGGCTTCTTCTCTCTTTTTGGATCTCAATACAATGTTCTCCCCCTCTCTTGTGGAGATCTATTCGATGTAATATTCTTTTGCGGTGTGTTTGTTGAGACCGATGAATTGTGGGTTTATGATCAAGTTTATCTATGAACAATATTTGAATCTTCTCTGAATTCTTTTATGTATGATTGGTTATCTTTGCAAGTCTCTTCGAATTATCAGTTTGGTTTGGCCTACTAGATTGATCTTTCTTGCAATGGGAGAAGTGCTTAGCTTTGGGTTCAATCTTGCGGTGTCCTTTCCCAGTGACAGTAGGGGCAGCAAGGCACATATTGTATTGTTGCCATCGAGGATAACAAGATGGGGTTTATATCATATTGCATGAGTTTATCCCTCTACATCATGTCATTTTACTTAAAACATTACTCTGTTCTTATGAACTTAATACTCTAGATGCATGCTGGATAGCGGTCGATGTGTGGAGTAATAGTAGTAGATGCACGTAGGAGTCGGTCTACTTGTCGCGAACGTGATGCCTATATACATGATCATACCTAGATATTCTCATAACTATGCTCAATTCTGTCAATTGCTCAACAGTAATTTGTTTACCCACCCTAATACTTATGCTATCGAGAGAAGCCACTAGTGAAACCTATGGCCCCCGGGTCTATTTTCCATCATATTTAATCTCCCGACAACAAGCTATTTCTGGCGCCATTTTTATTTTGCTTTCTTTACTTTTCATCTTTATCATAAAAACACCAAAAATATTATCTTATCATATCTATCAGATCTCACTCTCGTAAGTGACCGTGAAGGGATTGACAACCCCTTTATTGCGTTGGTTGCGAGGATTTATTTGTTTGTGTAGGTGCGAGGGACTTGTGCGTGGCCTCCTACTGGATTGATACCTTGGTTCTCAAAAACTGAGGGAAATACTTACGCTGCTTTACTGCATCACCCTTTCCTCTTCAAGGGAAAACCAACGCAGTGCTCAAGAGGTAGCAAGAAGGATTTCTGGTGCCGTTGCCGGGGAGTCTACGCAAAAGTCAACATACCAAGTACCCATCACAAACCCTTATCTCCCACATTACATTATTTGGCATTTGCCTCTCGTTTTCCTTTCCCCCACTTCACCCTTGTCGTTTTATTCGCCCTCTCTCTTTTCCGTTAGCCTTCCTCCTTCCTTTTTGCCCCTTGCACTTTCTGCCGATATGTCTGAAATTGGGGAAATTATTGTCGATATGGACAATAATAATATCATGGAAAATTCTAATGCTCCTGCTGAAGAACCCCCTGTCTTACATACAATTTTTTTTCGAATGGTAGTGGTAATATTATTGGAAAAGGAGTTATCCAAGATTTCTTTACTTGTGCCGGCGCTTTGCCTTCTATGGGTAGTTCTATTCTTCATAGAACTAGTAGTCTTGCGGACGCTATCGCCATGCTTGTAGTTGAACTTGAAAGGCAATTTATGCACATGCATCCTTGCATACAAAGGATTTTCCTAGAATCTTCTAATATCGAGCATTCTTCTGTCAAGCGTGCCGCTACTATCTTTTTGGCTCATGAGTTTAGATTTATAATAAAAGAGGCCAAAGAAATCTTTGCGCATTATAGGGTGGACGCTGGCCGTCCTCCCATAGAGGCTATCCTCTTTGATCAAGAAGAAATAATGTGTTTTCAATCTCTAGACTATGTTGCTTTCAATGAAAACCTTAGAAAAAAGGTTCCTACCAATGTTCTAGTTGATAGAATTTCTGAACTTAATGATGATTTGGCTATTCGAAATAATGAGCTAGGATATTCTCTCGAGTATAGGCTCACAAAGTTCTGTCAAAAGAATGCTTATAGTGATGAATTGGTTGTGCAATACGAAGGGCCGAAGGAGGAACCTATACCTCCTAAAGTTGATCTTGGGGACTTTTGTCCCATTAAAATTAGCCCTTTTGATTACTTTTGCTTGCCTCAAAGAAAACTTGCTGCTGAACATAGAGAATATGAAATGAGTTTTAATGATCTATCCTATTATTATGGCGATACCTAGATCTATCCTTGCTATTATGCCTAGCTAGGGGCGTTAAACGATAGCGCTTGTTGGGAGGCAACCCAACTTTATTTTTAGTTTTTTTGCATTTTGCTTCTGTTGAGGAATAAATATGTGATCTAGCCTCTGGTTAGATGTGTTTTCATGTTTTAATTAGTGTTTGTGCCAAGTTAAACCTATAGGATCTTCTTGGATGATAGTTATTTGATCTTGCTGAAAATTCCAGAAACTTTCTGTTCACAAAAATAATTGTTAAAAATCACCAGAACGTGATAAAATATTGATTCCAATTGCTGCTAGTCAACAAACAAATTTTCTAGGTCGTCCTATTTTTGCTGAATATTTCGAGTTCCAGAAGTTTGTGTTAGTTACAGATTACTACAGACTGTTCTGTTTTTGACAGATTCTGTTTTTCGTGTGTTGTTTGCTTATTTTGATGAATCTATGGCTAGTAAAATAGTTTATAAACCATTGAGAAGTTGGAATACAGTAGGTTTAACACCAATATAAATAAATAATTAGTTCATTGCAGTACCTTAAAGTGGTGTTTTGTTTTCTTTCGCTAACGGAGCTCACGAGATTTTCTGTTAAGTTTTGTGTTGTGAAGTTTTCAAGTTTTGGGTAAAAGATTTGATGGATTATGGAACAAGGAGTGGAAAGAGCCTAAGCTTGGGGATGCCCATGGCACCCCAAGATAATCTAAGGACACCAAAAAGCCTAAGCTTGGGGATGCCCCGGAAGGCATCCCCTCTTTCGTCTACTTCCATCGGTAACTTTACTTGGGGCTATATTTTTATTCACCACATGATATGTGTTTTCCTTGGAGCGTCTTGTATTATTTGAGTCTTTATTTGTTAGTTTGCCACAATCATCTTTTCTTTACACACCTTTTGAGAGAGACACACATGATTCGGAAATTGTTAGAATACTCTATGTGCTTCACTTATATCTTTTGAGTTATATAGTTTTTGCTCTAGTGCTTCACTTATATCTTTTAGAGCACGGTGGTGGTTTTGTTTTATAGAAACTATTGTTCTCTCATGCTTCACTTAGATTATTTTGACAATCCTACAAAACAGCATGGTAATTTGCTTTAATTATGATAGGCATTCAAAATTAGTATTTTTTTTCTTATGAGTGTGTTGAATACTATGAGAAGTTTGATACTTGATAATTGTTTTGAGATATGAAGATGGTGATATTAGAGTCATGCTAGTTGAGTAGTTTTGACTTTGAGAAATACTTGTGTTAAAGGTTGTGATTCGCGTAGCATGCACGTATGGTGAACCGTTATGTGATGAAGTCGGAGCATGATTTATTTATTGATTGTCTTCCTTATGAGTGGCGGTCGGGGACGAGCGATGGTCTTTTCCTACCAATCTATCCCCCTAGGAGCATGCGCGTAATACTTTTGTTTGATAACTTGTAGATTTTTGCAATAAATATACTAGTTCTTTATGACTAATGTTGAGTCCATGGATTATACGCACTTTTCTTCCTTCCACAATTGCTAGCCTCTCTAATACCGCGCACTTTTCGCCGGTATCATACACCCACCATATACCTTCCTGAAAACGACCACCATACCTACCTACCATGGCATTTCCATAGCCATTCCGAGATATATTGCCATGCAACTTACCACCGTTCCGTTACTATGACACGCTCCATCATTGTCATATTGCTTTGCGTGATCATGTAGTTGACATTGTATTTGTGGTAAAGCCATCGTTCATAATTCTTTCATACATGTCACTCTTGATTCATTGCATATCCCGGTACACCGCCGGAGGCATTCACATAGAGTCATATTTTGTTCTAAGTATTGAGTTGTAATTGTTGAGTTGTAAGTAAATAAAAGTGTGATGATCATCATTTTTTAGAGCATTGTCCCAAGTGAGGAAAGGATGATGGAGACTATGATTCCCCCACAAGTCGGGATGAGACTCCGGACTAAAAAAAAGAGGCCATAAAAAAAGAGAAAAGGCCCAAATAAAAAAATGAGAGAAAAAGAGAGAAGGGACAATGTTACTATCCTTTTACCACACTTGTGCTTCAAAGTAGCACCATGATCTTCATGATAGAGAGTCTCCTATGATATCACTTTCATATACTAGTGGGAAATTTTCATTATAGAACTTGGCTTGTATATTCCAATGATGGGCTTCCTCAAATTGCCCTAGGTCTTCGTGAGCAAGCGAGTTGGATGCACACCCACTTAGTTCCTTTTGTTGAGCTTTCATATACATATAGCTCTAGTGCATCCGTTGCATGGTAATCCCTACTCACTCACATTGATATCTATTAATGGGCATCTCCATAGCCCGTTGATACGCCTAGTTGATGTGAACTATCTTCTCCTTTTTGTCTTCTCCACAACCACCATTCTATTCCACATATAGTGCTATGTCCATGGCTCACACTCATGTATTGCGTGAAGATTGAAAATTTTTAGAACATCAAAAGTATGAAACAATTGCTTGGCTTGTCATCGGGGTTGTCCATGATTTAAATACTTTGTGTGGTGAATATAGAGCATAGCCAGACTATATGATTTTGTAGGGATAACTTCCTTTGGCCATGTTATTTTGAGAAGACATAATTGCTTAGTTAGTATGCTTGAAGTATTATTATTTTTATGTCAATATTAAATTTTTGTCTTGAATCTTTCAGATCTGAATATTCATACCACAATTAAGAGAATTACATTGAAATTATGCAAACTAGCATTCCACATCAAAAATTCTGTTTTTATCATTTACCTACTCGAGGACGAGCAGGAATTAAGCTTGGGGATGCTTGATACGTTCCAACGTATCTATAATTTTTTATTGTTCCATGATATATTATATTCTGTTTTGGACATTAATGGGCTTTATTATACACTTTTATATTATTTTTGGGACTAACCTATTAACCGGAGGCCCAGCCCAGAATTGCTGTTTTTTTGCCTATTTCATACTTTCGCAGAAAAAGAATATCGAACGGAGTCCAAACGGAATGAAACCTTCGGGAACGTGATTTTCGGAACGAACGTGATCCAGAGGACTTGGACCCTACGTCATGACATCAACCAGGAAGGCACGAGGTAGGGGGGCGCGCCTACCCCCTGGGCGCGCCCTCCACCCTTGTGGGCCCCACGTTGCTCCACCGACGTACTTCTTCCTCCTATATATACCTATGTACCCCCAAACTACCAGATACGGAGCCAAAAACCTAATTCCACCGCCGCAACCTTCTGTACCCGTGAGATCCCATCTTGGGGCCTTTTCCGGAGCTCCGCCGGAGGGGGCGTCGATCACAGAGGGCTTCTACATCAACACCATAGCCTCTCCGATGATGTGTGAGTAGTTTACCTCAGATCTTTGGGTCCATAGTTATTAGCTAGATGGCTTATTCTCTCTTTCTGGATCTCAATACAATGTTCTCCCCCTCTCTTGTGGAGATCTATTCGATGTAATCTTCTTTTGCGGTGTGTTTGTTGTGACCGATGAATTGTGGGTTTATGATCAAGTTTATCTATGAACAATATTTGAATCTTCTCTGAATTCTTTTATGTATGATTGGTTATCTTTGCAATTCTCTTCGAATTATCAATTTGGTTTGGCCTACTAGATTGATCTTTCTTGCAATGGGAGAAGTGCTTAGCTTTGGGTTCAATCTTGCGGTGTCCTTTCCCAGTGACAGTAGGGGCAGCAAGGCACGTATTGTATTGTTGCCATCGAGGATAACAAGATGGGGTTTATATCATATTGCATGAGTTTATCCCTCTACATCATGTCATTTGAATTAAAGCGTTACTCTGTTCTTATGAACTTAATACTCTAGATGCATGCTGGATAGCGGTCGATGTGTGGAGTAATAGTAGTAGATGCAGGCAGGAGTCGGTCTACTTGTCACGGACGTGATGCCTATATACAGGATCATACCTAGATATTCTCATAACTATGCTCAATTCTGTCAATTGCTCAACAGTAATTTGTTTACCCACCGTAATACTTATGCTCTCGAGAGAAGCCACTAGTGAAACCTATGGCCCCCGGGTCTATTTTCCATCATATTTAATCTCCCGACAACAAGCTATTTCTGGCGCCGTTTTTATTTTGCTTTCTTTACTTTGCATCTTTATCATAAAAACACCAAAAATATTATCTTATCATATCTATCAGATCTCACTCTCGTAAGTGACCGTGAAGGGATTGACAACCCCTTTATTGCGTTGGTTGCGAGGATTTAGTTCTTTGTGTAGGTGCGACGGACTCGTGCATGGCCTCCTACTGGATTGATACCTTGGTTCTCAAAAACCGAGGGAAATACTTATGCTGCTTTACTGCATCACCCTTTCCTCTTCAAGGGAAAACCAACGCAGTGCTCAAGAGGTAGCAATACCATGCATCGCAAATCACAACAGATCAACTTCATTCAAAGTTCTACTTGCACAAACTTAATCTTCAACATTTCTAGTCCTTTCTTACTTGTTATTTATACTCATCACTTTAGTTGACATTAATCAAATAAAACTTATCTTAGCATGTATATAGTGAGCATAAGACCGATAATCATATCACCATAGTCATGACAAACTTACTTAGATCAACTACTCAAGCTACATCTCACTAGTTCAAGCATTCACTTTTGTTAACTAAGCCTTTTAACCATGACAAACTAAATAACACAAGCATTATTGATTTTAATACTATATGCAATGAATAATATATATATATTCAAGTAGAAAATCATGAATATTGCAAAGACACCATGATAATGTTGTTGTGGCTTGCCTTAGTTCAGAGGAGCTTCACACTCCTCCTGGATGCCTTCAAGACAAGCTTCACCTTCTGAAAATAATTCAAAGGACAAAAAGAAAATATCAAGAACACTTATGAAAATTACCAGAAATTCTAGGCAGCAAGGAAAAATCCCATCTTGGGTGTGTTGCTAGGATTTTCCAGTAAGAATAGAATGCCAAAAGAATCAACTCATTTGGACTTGTAGAATAAGAGTTATAGCTGGTGAAAGTTCTGGTCGAATTTGAACTAAATTTGAATTAAAAAGAAAATCCAGGGGGTGACGTCGAAGGCGTAAAACACCCGGGCGCCACCACTCATAACGCTTCGGGCGCGGCCTGAGTGGCTGATAGCGGGCCCCGCTGGTCAGGTCAGAGGGAGGGAGGGAGAGAGATAGAGCATGGCGAGGCTCCGCCGGAGCGCACGCCGGCGAGGAGGGCTCCTTGGCCCGATCCAAAGGGATAGGGTTGGAGAGGAGATCGAGACGCACCTGCCCGTACCCATAGCATGGATAGAGGTGGCCGGACAGGGTCGGAACAGAGCTCTCCAGCGGCGGCAGCGGGCGGGGCTCGTCGGAGTTGGTGAGGCAAGGTCGGTCTAGCAGCTCCAACGGCACCAGCTCGCATCAGTGGATCACCACGAACACGCCGGAGTGGTTGGTCGAGCTCGAGCGTCTCTCGAGAGGGAGGGGGCAGAGGACGGGGATCACTGGCGAGCTTAGGATAGGGACGGCGGCCAGAGGCCTGCCTGACCGGGCTGCAGCTTCCTACGGGGTCGTGGAGATGTGCTGAGTGTGTGAGTGGAGTGAAATGAGCTCAGGAGGGGGCTATATATAAGCGAGGCCGAGGCGGGGATCGAGAGCTTGCCGAAGCTCTTTGGAGCGTCGCCCAGTGATGAATGGCGTCAGTGAGAGAGGAGGAAGACACCAGGGATCACGCGAAGGCTGTAGACGAGCTGCGACGAGCACACGAGCGCGGTACACGACAAGCACAGGGGCACGGGCGCACTGTTGCCTTGGCCGCACCATGCCCGTGCTAGCCGCTGCGAGCTCCGGCGTTAGCGAGCGCCAGGAGGTAGTTAAGGGAGTAGAGACGATGATGGTGGCGCGGTTTGGCAAGGTGCGGCGTTCGGAGAAGTGACCACGCGATGAACAGAGCGCTCGGCGGCATCCAGAGCGCGTCGACTAGCACGTTGGCACCGTGCACACACGTGGTCACCGCGTGAACTCTGGCATAGAGCCATGGCTTGCCATAAATTCATGTCTGGCAGTTAGTCCTTAGTGGTTTTGGTCGTTTTGCATAGTTGGCTTGGTCATAGGTGCACTGTGGGAGTGGCTCTCTTGCTGGCAAGTTTCTGGACAGAAACTTGTGAGCTCGACTGTGGTCAAACCAGAGTGGGTTTAGGGCTGATTTTTGGTGGTTATCAGTTTTCTTAGGAGGGTAATGATGCTCAAGAAAAATCAGCCTCATGGGATCAAGGAAAATGGTACTTGCTGTAGAAAGTGGTCATTCTGTCCAGAACAGAAATGATTTTCTATAGCAAAAATATTACAAAAAGATATGCAATATTTTTGCTCAGCAAGGTGCCCTAGGGTTCAAAGAATATTTGTGAATTTATTCAGGATTTTTGGAGCAAGAAATCTAGGGGTTGCTTTGGAGCATACTTCTCTGAAGTGATTTTCAGGGAAGAAAATGAATATTTTTCTTTTATGAAAAATATTCCTTGGGCTTTTGTGAGAGTTTTTCAGAGAAGGAAAAGTGAGTTAGAGATGGATGGGTCACTTGGGTGAAAATCAAGGGTAGGACCAAGTGTTCAAGTCCATTTGAATTGATTCAAAACTCCAAATCCAAAGCAAATGCAAATAAAAGTCCGAAAAAAGAGAGAAGGCAAAAACCAGGCTATCACAAACCTCCCCCACTTAAGATGAATCTCGTCCTCGAGATTCGGTTGCTTGGAAAACAGTTTTGAGTAGGTTGTCCTTAAAAATTCCTCTCTTTCCTAGGTTGCCTCTTCTACGGTGTGATGTTCCCACCGGACCTTGTAAAATTTGATCGCTTTGCTGCATGTGACCCTTTCTGCCTCATCCAAGATTCTGAATGGCCTCTCCTCATTAGTTAAATCCTTGGCAAGTTCAATTTCTGACATATCTGTCCTCTTCTCGGGTGGTGAAATACACCTTCTCAGCTGTGATACATGGAACACGTTGTGCACCGCTGACAATTCGGGTGGCAATTCCAACTGATAGGCAACTGTGCCAACTCGTGTCATGAACGGAAACGGACCAATATACCTTGGTTCTAATTTTGCTCAGGTCTGAAATCGCTTGACTCCCTTCATGGGTGTTACTCGGAGATACATGTGTTCACCAGGTTCAAAACTGACTTGTCAGTGTTTGGCATCATAATAACTCTTCTGTCGTGACTTAGCCAGCTGTAGTCTATCTCGAATTTCCTGACTTGTTTCTTTGCCTCCAGTATCAGATCAGTACCGAAGATATGACTGTCTCCAGTTTGAGACCAATTTAATGGAGTGCGGCACTTACGGCCGTATAAAGCTTCAAAGGGAGACATTTTTAGGCTGGTTTGAAAACTGTTGTTGTATGAGAATTCCGCATATGGCAAACAGTCTTCCCATTTTGGGTCCATGGGCTAAGGCACATGCTCGAAGCATATCTTCAAGTATTTGATTTACCCGCTTAGTCTGACCGTCTGTCTGTGGATGATAGGCGGTGCTATATTTGAGAGCGGTCCCCAAAGCTTGATGAAGTCGGGACCAGAATGCAGAGGTAAACAATGAACCTCGGTCTGAAGTGATTGTTTTTGGCACTCCATGCAAACTGACAATCCCAGATACATATAATTGCGCAAGTTAATCAGCGCAAAGGGTGGTGCGGATAGGAATGAAGTGAGCCACTTTAGTCAGCGTGTCCACTATGACCCATATAGCATCATTGCCTCGGTGAGTCAGTGGTAGACCGGTGATAAAGTCCATGCAGACATCGTCCCATTTTCATTATGAGATGGGTAGAGGTTGGAGAAGTCCGGCGGGTTTTTGCTGTTCCGCCTTTACTTTGGTGCAGATGTCACAACAAGCGACAAAATATGCTATGTCCCTTTTCATTCCATCCCACCAAAATATCTATCGAAGGTCTTCATACATTTTAGTACCGCCTGGGTGTATTGAGTATGAGGATTCGTGTGCTTCTGCCAAAATTTTCTTCCTCAAATCTGCTAGCTCAGGTACGCATATCCTTCCTCGGAACCTGAGTGTACCCAGTGCGTCCCTTGAGAAATCCAGAGTCTTGCCTCCTTGCAGATTTTTGATATATACTTGCAGACTCTTGTCTCCAGCCTGTGCTATGCGAATCTCCTCTTCTAGCGTAGGAGTTACTTCCAAAACCTTCGCAAGGCCGGCATTTATAATTACCAAGTTGAGCTGAGTGATCTCCTGCTGGAGTTCTAAAGGCAAAGACTCCATCATGGCATTCAAATTGGCAGGCTTGCAACTGAGGGCATCAGCAACTATGTTGGCCTTTCCCGGATGGTAATTTATTTCCAAATCATAGTCTTTGACCAACTCGAGCCATCTTCGCTGTCGAAGGTTTATGTCTGGCTGGGTGAATATATATTTGAGACTCTTGTGTTCGGTAAATATTTGACATCTCTTTCCAATGAGGTAATGTCTCCAAATCTTTAGAGAGTGCACAACAGCGGCTAGTTCCAAATCATGTGTAGGATAGTTTCCTTCATGAGGTCGTAGCTAGCGAGATGCGTAAGCTACCACCTTGCCGTCTTGCATAAGTACACACCCGATGCCCTGTCTGGATGCGTTGCAATACACATCAAAGCTGCGATAAATGTCTGCGGGAGTCAAGACCGGTGCTGATGTCAATCTGGTTTTTAGCTCGTTAAAGCTCTGCTCGCAATCCTCAGTCCATTCAAACTTCTTGTCTTTCTTGAGAAGTTCTGTCATTGGCTTGGCAATTTTGGAGAATCCTTCGATGAACCGGAGGTAGTATCCGGCTGATCCAAGGAAACTCCGGACTTGAGATACGGTCGTGGGTGCTTCCCAATCAAGCACATCTTTCACTTTGCTAGGATCCACTGTGATACCTTCCGCTGAAATAACATGCCCCAGAAATGCGACTTGTTTGAGCCAAAACTCACACTTGCTGAATTTTGCATACAGTTGATGGTCACGGAGTCTCTGTAAGATTGCTCGGAGGTGTTCCACGTGTTCTTCGTTACTCTGGGAGTAAATGAGAATATCATCGATGAAAACCACCACAAACTTGTCCAAGAATTCCATGAACACCTTATTCATCATATGCATGAAGAAGGCGGGGGCATTTGTGAGGCCGAAGGACATCACCGTATATTCATTGAGACCGTACCGAGTAGTGAACGCGGTCTTAGGAATATCTTCCTTCTTGATTTTTAGTTGATGATATCCGGTCCTTAAATCAACCTTGGAAAATACTTTTGCACCACTGAGCTGATCGAACAAGTCATTAAGCCTTGGTAGCGGGTATTTGTTCTTGATTGTGACATCGTTCAACTGACGGTAGTCAACGCACATCCTGAGACCACCATCTTTCTTGTCTACAAATATTACAGGTGATCCCCATGGTGACGAACTAGGGCGGATATATCCTTTCTATAGCATTTCATCCAACTACTTCTTTAATTCCACGAGTTTGGAGGAAGGCATCCGATAATACTTTTCATACAACGGTGCAGTTCCAGGCACGAGATCAATTGCAAACTCAAGCTCTCGGTCCGGTGGCATGCCTGGCAATTCTTCTGGGAATACATCGGGAAACTCACTGACCACAGGAATTAATCCCAACTCGTTCGCCACAGCGGTGAAGACCATTTCTTTCTTGGGTATACTCCTGCGAGCATAGAATTTTGTAGTTTGCCCTTCCTTATTTGTCAAGGTGACTTCTCGAGTCGCACAGTTTATGTATACTTGATATTTAGTCAACCAGTTCATTCCCAAAATAACATCCAACTTGGCAGACTCGATTACTACCAAAGCGGTTGGAAAGCGGACCCCCTTAATATCAATTTCCAAATTTCGGCAAACCAATTTGCTTTTGAGCATAGATCCCGGGGACTGAACCAACATATTTTTCCCCAAAAGCAAGCAAGGAAATTTGTTCTGGGCAACGAAACTTCGAGAAATAAAAGAGTGGGAAGCCCCAGAGTCGAATAAAATTATTGCCGGCATGCTATTAACAGAGAACATACCAATGCCGACTTCGGGGTTTTCCCTGAGCCTCGTCTGTGGAGAGGTGGTGAACTTGCCCTTGGACAGTCTGCTGGGTATGATATGGCCCCATGTGATTGACTTGCGGCCGGAACGGGGCGTTTGACTTCTTGGGACACTGCCTGGCATAATGTTTGGTCTGTCCACAACTAAAACAGGCGTTGTTGCGCTGGCGCTCCTCGTGTACTGGATTGGTCACGACATTCTTGACTTGAGTAGTGGTCTTGTTCACATTCTGCTGCTAGTTGGGTTCGTACTCCACTTGAGTCTGTTGCCAAGTGCGTGCCTTCTGTATGGGTTGTTTGTCCTTCTTTGGCTCAAATTTGCGCTTGTTGTCATTGTTTGCGGGTCGGTTGTCTTGCACAGGCTTGTATTCTCTTTCTGCGATGAGGGCCTTATTTACCAGAGACTGAAAATCTGGAAAATCGAGCATGCAGAGAACACTCTTGAGGTGTTGATTTAATCCGCCAAGGAACCTGTCAACCTTCCTTTCTTCTGTGGACACATCATAAAGGGAATAACGAGCCAGATGGTTGAACTTGTGCAAATAATCACTTACTGACAGACTGCCTTGAGTGAGACTAAGAAATTCGCGTTGCTTGATCTTCATGATATCAGCTGGAATATGATACTTGAGAAATTGGTCCTTGAAATTAGTCCACGTAATTCCTTCTCCCGCGGGCCACAGAGCTTTAGCATTATCCCACCATATGGCAGCGGCTCCTTCAAGATAGTGGGTAGCGAACGGAACCTTGTCGGCTTCTTCACTGCAAGCAATTTCTAATTTCTTCTCAATGGTGCGTAACTAATCGTCTGCTTCCAAAGGGTCAACCACTTGACTGAAACTGGGAGGGCTTAGTCCTTTGAAAATCTGACAGCTTGGAGTGATGGCAATTTTGATTTCCATTCTGCCTAACCATAGCTTGTACACTTCTTAACAGCTCAATCAGATCATTGCTCCTTCTTTCCTCAAACATGCGGATAATTTGTTCAGTGGAGGGTGGATTTTGCGGTGGCTGCGGATACGGTTCGGGGGAGTGTCCTGCCTGCCTTGCTGAGCGATGAACAGGGACATCCTCACAAGCCTTCGTGCTGCTGCCTCCCCGCATCATCCTACTGTTTATTTTTCCCAATAAGAGCAACCAGGATGAGAAACATCCAAACGTGGGAAGAAAAGGCAGTGACGAACCCGAAAAAGCGAAACGAATAACACAAGAAACACAGCGATTGAATAAAGAGTTCCAACATAATTATACATAGACTCATACATGAAAGATAAACATCATGACTGGTGCGACTACTCGCACACATGCAACGATACACCATGGCTCATACAACTACATCCGTACATCACATGACCACTGCGGATACTCAGACGCTCTAAGACTCTGGCGGTGCTGCTGGATCCTCTCCTGAGTCAGACCCAGATCATGAACTGACGACGCCAACCGAGACCTCCGGGTTAAATGTAACACGGCGATGTTGCCTCGAGGGCTCTCCCTCAGAGGTAGGCGCGGGATGAGAAGGGATCATGGGAGCTGTGGGGGTAGCAAGAAGAGACGCCCACTCAGCAAGAGCACTGTGTGGGTTCACTGTCGAGGTGCCCGAGCTACTCGAGGAAGTAACCGGAGAAATAGGCGAGCTAGAACTGGGCACAATATAAGGAGTAAACCCCATAGAGGGTGGAGTAGGATAGGATCTAGCGGCGGCTAAAGCAGAATGAGCACGATTCAGCTCTTGAGCCAACTCGTGAATCAGAAGATAACTAGCAGTGCTATATCGAGAAAGGTAGCTAGTGTAACTATCAGACGCCAGATCAACGGAATGAAAGCGAACACGACCATCATCGTGCAAAGAGGGGTAGAAACGAAAACCTGGATGGTTCTGCATCCGAGCCTCTATATAGCGTAACTCAACAAGAATCTCGAATGCAGCATACTGGACGGCCTAATCGGCGGTGGATGCATAACCGCTCCACGAGGTACGTGTGTAAGAGCCTGTTGACGAACTGGTGCGCAGAGTAACCACTGCGTGATACTCATACACGGAGTCGGCTAGACGCTCCCGGTACACTCGATATGCTGGGTCGTCACCGTGAGGGTACAGTGGACGCCACACACTACGAAGAAGGTGCGGTGAGGTGTACGACCGGTTTACGCTGTATTGCCAACCCAGAGATCATGTCTTCTGGCAACACACAACATCTTTGTACAGAAATCACCGCTTTATTGAAACTAGCGGAAGCATAGAGTGACAGTACAACAAGTTGCGAGGCCAAGCGGCACACTCGGTGCGGCTGAACAATATGTACATTATTTAGTGGACATGAAGGGGGCCTCGAGCACGACATGTACATGGCAGCGGAACAACGACGTAGTGGGACTCCATAGCACAGGGACACCGATGTGGACACGGTCTAGACACGGCAGCTCTCCAATCCAGTTAGACTTTCCTGAAATCTGGCATAACACGCCAGGTCAGTACATTGAATGTACTTGCAAGCTCACAGTAAACAGAATCATAATGACAAACAATATCATGACATTTAATCAAGTTAAATGCAAACAACAACATGCTACTCATGCAGTGAAACCAAACTTGTGCATCAAGTCACACGGACTCTCTTACCAACCGGTTGCCTTGCAACCGAACAGTGCTCACGACGAAGCATGAACAGAACCATGCTTGATCCAACTAGTTACATTGTAACCAAAACGTGATCACTCCCGGATCACAAATGATACCGCAATAGTCAACCTCACTGACTTCATCATCATCCAACCAGTGCAATGCAGGTGGAGTAGTGTGCAAGGTTCATTAATAACAGTTGATCCATGGTGTGACTTACTTACGAACTAGGCCCTTATCCGCGGGGGCGGCTATCGATAGATTAATACACTCTGCAGATGTAGCGCACTTTACCCACACCACGGAATCCATGGCCTTGCATTCCCATTCGGGTGGACCAACAGCACGCTGGTCAGGTCAGAGGGAGGGAGGGAGAGAGATAGAGCATGGCGAGGCTCCGCCGGAGCGCACGCCGGCTAGGAGGGCTCCTTGGCCCGATCCAAAGGGATAGCTTTGGGGAGGAGGTCGAGACGCACCTGCCCGTACCGGTAGCATGGCTAGAGGTGGTCGGACGGGGTCGGAACAGAGCTCTCCAGCGGTGGCACGAGCGGGGCTCGTCGGAGTTGGCGAGGCAAGGCCGGTCCAGCAGCTCCAACGGCACCAGCTCGCACTAGTGGATCACCAAGAACACACCGGAGTGGTTGGTGGAGCTCGATCGGCTCTGGAGAGGAAGGGGGCAGAGGACGGGGATCGCCGACGAACTCGGGATGGGGACGGCGGCCAGAGGCCTCCCCGGCCGGACTGCGGCTTCGTACGGGGTCGTGGAGATGTGCTGAGTTTGTGAGTGGAGAGAAATGAGCTCGAGAGGGGGCTATATATAGGCGAGGCCGAGGCGGGGATCGAGAGCTCGACGGAGCTCTCTGGAGTGTCGCCTGGCGACGAATGGCGTCAGTGAGAGAGGGGGAAGACGCCAGGGATCACGCGGAGGCTGTAGACGAGCTGCGACGAGCACAGGAGCGCGGTACGTGACGAGCACAGGGGCACGGGCGCCCTGTTGCCTTGGCCGCACCGTGCCCGTGCTCGCTGCGGCGAGCTCCAGCGTCGGCGAGCGCCAGGAGGGAGTTAAGGGCGTCGATATGATGATGGTGGCGCGGTTTGGCAAGGTGCAGTAGCCGGAGAAGCGAGCACGCGATGAACAGAGCGCTCGGCGGCATCCAGAGCGCGTCGACTAGCACGTTGGCATCGTGCACACGCGTAGTCACGGCGTGAACTCTGGCATAGAGCCACGGCTTGCCATAAATTCATGTCTGGCAGTTAGTCCTTAGGTGCACTGTGGGAGTGGCTCTCTTGCTGGCAAGTTTCTGGACAGAAACATGTGAGCTTGACTATGGTCAAACAAGAGAGGGTTTAGGGCTGATTTTTGGTGGTTAGCAGTTTTTAGGAGGGTAATGATGCTCAAGAAAAATCAGCCTCATGGGATCAAGGAAAATGGTACTTGCTGTAGAAAGTGGTCATTCTGTCCAGAACAAAAATGATTTTCTGTAGCAAAAATATATGCAATATTTTTGCTCAGGAAGGTGCCCTAGGGTTCAAAGAATATTTGTGAATTTATTCAGGATTTTTGGAGCAAGAAATCTAGGGGTTGCTTTGGAGCATACTTCTCTGAAGTGATTTTCAGGGAAGAAAATGAATATTTTTCTTTTATGAAAAATATTCCTTGGGATTTTGTGAGAGTTTTTCAGAGAAGGAAAAGTGAGTTAGAGATGGATGGGTCACTTGGGTGAAAATCAAGGGTAGGCCCAAGTGTTCATGTCCATTTGAATTGATTCAAAACTCCAAATCCAAAGCAAATGCAAATAAAAGTCCGGAAAAAGAGAGAAGGCAAAAACCAGGCTGTCACATATAAATTCACCCAAAGACACACATGTGATTTTTCAACAAACTTTGGTGCACTGGAGCATGTGCTTGTAGTTCAAATTTGAATTATGCACATTAAATGCCTAGAAACTCAAGTAATGCATAAAAATGCCAAGCGAACCCGGAATAATTCCAAATTTAAACACAACACTCATGTAGTTGCATGTTCACTATACATAAATGTTCTAGCAATTAAAACACCATCCTTTCCCTTCGTAACACCATTTTGTCTTTTAAAACATAATGGAAAAATCAGGCATACCACAAAAAGTTTACTAGAAAGAATCGTGTGGGATGCGATATAAAATATCTTGGTGCACCGTCTTGTCTGTCTTACGCAGGAAGCTTCATCATCTACAGTCCATCGCCCGTGCTTGAACCACATTTGCGCACCAATTTGTCGCGGCACCGAGCGAAATTTTTCTGCCACCACGAAAATATCTATCTCCCCGCCCCTCCCTCCCACCAAAAGCCACATTTCCACTGTTCCTCCTTGCTTTCCAAGTTCAAACCTTCACTGCTGCTTACTGGCAGCTCAGCCTCCTCGCCGGCGACCCTTCTTCTTGTTGTGCCGCCTCCTCGCCGGCTACACTTCTTCTTGCAGTGTCGCCTCCTCACCGGCGACCCTTCTTCTTGCTGCGGGGCCTCCTCGCCGACGACCCTTCTTCTTGCGGCGCGGCCTCCTCGCCGCCGACCCTTCTTCTTGCTGTGCGGCCTCGTCGATATGGTCAGGTAATCCACACCCGCCCACACCATCCTCCTCCTTCCCTGTCCGACATGCCCCGACCGACGGCGCGACACCTTCCGCCGAAATGACTATCCCCGTCCTCCAATTAAGCGCTGCTCACAACCATTATGCACGTAGTATAACGTGGAGCTCAGTAGCATCTGGCAGCGGAGAAGCAAATCGCGGCCGCACATGCGCACGAGGTCACTATGGCTGCCATGCGTGCCGACCGCTAGATCTTGGAGGAGCACCTCGTCTTCGAGGCCACCGTCGACACCGCCACGCGGTTGTCTACTTTAAAATACAGTTTGTGTTGTTTTCTCGAGGCCACCGCTAGTGCCTTCTAGTGATTTGTCCTTTGTAATGTTAATATGCAATCCGATGTTCAGTTAACAGTTTGGTCCTCTGAAATGTAATGTTCAGTTAACAGTCTGGTCCAACAATTGCTACATTTCGTAGTACTGTTCTCAAGCATTCTTTATTTTGTTAACTGTCTTATCTTCTAGTACATGTTTCTATTCTGCAATGTCATGCTCAGAGTAACTATTTTTGTTCATTTGGTCTGCTGTCCATTTAACTGTTTGGTTCAATTCTGCAATTTGATTTTCATTTGTTGTGGGTACAATTTTGTATTGTTATGCACGTGAGGAACTAAACGAATTTGGCTGTACTCAATACATATTCTACTGATAGTATGGCAACTCTTAGTTAACCTGATCAAGATTTTCCTTATGTGTGTTGCAGGGAAACAATGGGAGACACTGCGGTTTACCATCGAGGTTTGCTCATGCATGGTCCTTTCGCTAATAGCACATTATTGTGTAGTTGCAGGAATCATTCTAATATTTAGATTTCTTATAACTTGGTCTTGCACATTGATACGTCTCCAACGTATCTATAATTTTTTATTGTTCCATGCTATATTATATTCTATTTTGGATGTTTAATGGGCTTTATTATACATTTTTATATTATTTTTGGGACTAACCTATTAACCGGAGGCCCAGCCCAAATTGTTGTTTTTGCCTATTTCGAAGGAAAAGGATATCAAACGGAGTCCAAACGGAATGAAACCTTCGGGAACGTGATTTTCAGAACAAACGTGATCCAGAGGACTTGGAGTCTACGCAAAGCAATCAACGAGGAAGGCACGAGGCAGGGGCGCGCGCCTACCCCCCGCCCAGGCGCACCCTCCACCCTCATGGCCCCCTCATTGCTCCACCGGCGTACTTCTTCCTCCTATATATACCTACGTACCCCCAAACGATCAAATACGGAGCCAAAACCCTATTTCCACCGCCGCGACCTTTTGTACCCGTGAGATCCCATCGTGGGGCCTTTTCCGGCGCTCCGTCGGAGGGGGCATTGATCACGGAGGGCTTCTACATCAACACCATAGTCTCTCCGATGATGTGTGAGTAGTTTACTTCAGACCTTCGGGTCCATAGTTATTAGCTAGATGGCTTCTTCTCTCTCTTTGGATCTCAATACCATGTTCTCCTCGATCTTCTTGGAGATCTATTTGATGTAATTCTTCTTTTGCAGTGTGTTTGTCGAGATCCGATGAATTGTGGGTTTATGATCAAGATTATCTATGAACAATATTTGAATCTCCTCTGAATTCTTTTATGTATGATTGGTTATCTTTGCAGGTCTCTTCGAATTATCAGTTTGGTTTGGCCTACTAGATTGATCTTTCTTGCAATGGGAGAAGTGCTTGGCTTTGGGTTCAATCTTTCGGTTTCCTTTCCCAGTGACAGCAGGGGCAACAAGGCACGTATTTTATTGTTGCCATCGAGGATAAAAATATGGGGTTTATATCATATTGCATGAGTTTATCCCTCTACATCATGTCATCTTACTTAAAGCATTACTCTGTTCTTATGAACTTAATACTCTAGATGCATGCTGGATAGCTGTCGATGTGTGGAGTAATAGTAGTAGATGCAGAATCATTTCGGTCTACTTGTCGCGGACGTGATGCCTATATACATGATCATACCTAGATATTCTCATAACTATGCTCAATTCTATCAATTGCTTGACAGTAATTTGTTCACCCACCGTAATACTTATGCTCTTGAGAGAAGCCACTAGTGAAACCTATGGCCCCCGGGTTTATCTTCCATCATATTAATCTTCCAACACTTAGCTATTTTTATTGCCCTTTATTTTACTTTGCATCTTTATTTACTCTTTATCTTAAAAATACCAAAAATATTATCTTATCATATCTATCACATCTCACTCTCGTATGTGACCGTGAAGGGATTGACAACCCCTTTTCGGTTTGGTTGCGAGGTTCTTATTTGTTTGTGTAGGTGCGTGGGACTCGAGCGTGATCTCCTACTGGATTGATACCTTGGTTCTCAAAAACTTAGGGAAATACTTAAGCTACTTTACTGCATCACCCTTTCCTCTTCAAGGGAAAACCAACACAGTGCTCAAGAGGTAGCACACATGTAGGTCCTGCTGTCAGAGGCTTAGACCCACTGTTCGACCCATTTTGCATATGGGGAAATGAGATGTCCATGAATATCAGTCAAGTCAAGAAACTCAGAAAGATTGTTAGGATGAAGAAACTTGCAATGAATAACAGCAAGATATTTGTTTGCACAATGAAGAAGACATCAGTCAACTATAGGATGGTACTAACTCTATTACCTTGTTTTTACCCCTTGCGCCATTTCAAAATTTATAACAGAGATTTATGCATATCTTTTGTTTTCAGTACTTTTCAAAGCAGTTCACCGATGATTACCTCTCAAACCACCTGCTTGGTCAAGAGGCGAGGAAGGTATTCATTCAACACCCACGGTACAATATTGAAGTCTTCCTGAAGAGGACGAAGGTTGGGCGGGGAATTATCCATAGCCACTGGACTAAAGTTGCAAGGACATTGCTGAAGGCTCAATATTTGCCTTTCGCTTCTACAATTTCCCAGATGAGATTCATCCATCTATTTACCGTTTATGATGCTACTTTCCAAAGGTTTTCGATGTTGCATGTGAAACTTGGTGATGTTGTGTAATGGCATAACTGAGTGCTGAAGCTATCTGTTGTAATTCGATTATGAAATCCTGGTTGCTGTTATACATATATGAAATATCTGGTGTGTTTTATAAGAAATATTAATTTGATTACTACATAGATTATCAATAATAGGCTAATTACCCTGCGTATTGCGGTTTTCTATTGCAGACGGTTACTCAGACAGCACCGTGGGCGATGAACTCAAACAACCCACACGATTTCTAGAAAGTAGGCGTGTTCGATCAACTAACAATCACACACGGCTTCCGACAGAGAACTGTTTGCGTTAGGCCACCTTGCGCAAACGTTTCCACAAAAAAACTGTGTGTGATATACATACGAACGGAAATGTTTTTCTGGGATTCACCGTGTGGGATGTACATACAAACAGAAACGATTGGGTTTCGATGCCTCGCCAGATCGCACACGAGCTCACTTTGCCCCAACCTGTGGGCCAGGAGGGCCTATCCCCAACGGTTTCTGGGTCGTGTGGGAAGGACCCCCCTATCGCCCACACTCACGTGGCGACGGTTCCAAACGCCGTCGCGGAAAGGGGTTAAAAACCGTTTGTATAGCAGGTCGCTGCACCAGTGGTCCTTGACATCTTTAGGTTTGCTAGCTCTTGCCTAAGCTCTCTAACATTTCTCTTCTTTTTCTCTACGTCGAGCAAGATCTGCTTGATGCTTAATCTCATTGTTCCTACGATCACAAAGCTGAGAAACATCCATCTTCATCTTGGAGTGCCAATCAATCTTGTTGTTTCTCATGACAGTGAGGGCTTTGGTGATCTCAAGGATTCCCTTGTTCACGTCTTTTCTTTCAGACATAGATTTAGCTTTCTTCCTCATTTTCTCAAGGATTTTCTTGTCCTCGACAGGTTGATTGAGTTCTTTGGTGATTTCTCTCAGCTCAGAGAAGTGCTTTGCTACCATCTTGGTAACATCTTCAGGCAGACCCAAACCGCTCAACTCAGCTGGATTTGCATTGTAGGAAGCACCTTCAGTAATGTTAAATATAAGATCAAAATCATATTCCTCTGTGGAAGCAGGAACAATTTTCTTCGCCTTCTTAGCGAGAGCAGTAGTTTTTTCATCGGTCATCAATTTTCTCTTTGCCACTCGGGCAGCTAAACCCGAAGGTTTATCTGAAGGGGCGGGAGCAAGCCTTTGTGAAGATCTCACTGGTGGCGAATTCTTTGATGGTGAAGGAGTTTGGTACGGCTTATCAAGTAGTGATCTTTGATCATACATGGGAATTTCTTCGCCAACATTATCATCAGATGAGTCCTCCTCAGACAAGGCAGATGCAACCTTCCTTGATTTTCTGGCAACAGACTTCTTCTTTGAAGCTCGAGGAGAAACACACTTTTTCTTCTTCTTTCCTTTTTGGGCAGATGCCCTTTCCTTTTTCTCTTGCACATCTTGTTGAATTAACTCAATATTTCACTGTTCCACCTGATTTTTCTTCGCGGCTCTGGCTTCATGCTTGGCCTTGGCTTTTTCCCTCTATGCAACTTCCTCGGGAAAATCAGCAATCATTTTTAAGGAATCAGCATGAGTATTTGGAGGAGGTGTTGGCCGAACTTTTTCATCATCCTGGGCAAGGCAACCTTCTGCAATGCAGTCATTCCAGGGAGGGGGAATGCAAAAAAAATCTGGTATTTTCTTCGAACGTTCTCATAGTTGAACCACTTCTTCGCCCAGTGATGATGAATCTTTTGCAGCCTGTTGTTCCTTTCTTGAGCCATTTCTACTCTAGGTGGAGTCTTGTAAGTTTCCGGATTAGACATCTCAGTCGTGGTGTTGCTCTCTCTACCTCGACCACCCTTCTTGGGATTTCTATCAGAAAATAGGGTTTTGGAGTCAATGACTAGCTCATCCTCTGGCTGACTTTGTGCTGAGGGAATATCATCATCTTCTTTAGCAGATTTTGATTCGACCTTCTTCTTCGGTGCTATTGGCGGCTTCGCTGATTTTCCTTCTACCATCTTTGCTTTATCTGCCACACGCGGTTGCTGTGTAATTTCTTCCTCGGACCTTGAATTCTCATCTGATTTGCCATGACCACTCCTGAGAGAAAAACACGAATTTGAAAGAAAACAGGAAGAAGTCACGAACATGCACATAAGCATTTTGACTCAAAACTGATGAAAAAAAATTAATTCGGAAGAAGCAAGGGATCCATGGCATACACTTAACAAGATATCGTCGAGAGAATTGCCATATGACCTAAGACAGAGTAACAACTCCTCTAACCTTTCGAAGTATATCAAAACCCTAGATCCAAAAGAGTGGTACGATGAACTACCACTGGTACAGCGAGGTGCTATACAAATGGTTTTAACCCCTTTTCGCGATGGCGTTTTGAACCGTCGCCAAGTGAGTGACTGCGAAGGGGGGTCCTTCCCACACGACCCAGAAACCATCGGGGATAGGGAGCCTTAATGCATACAGTTGTCCCTATAAAACTGTTTCTGATATCTTGAATATCCAAAACGCTTCAGCCTTGCAATTCGTTTGTGCTCACATTGCCATCGCAGTCGGTTTTCTGTGGTGCTACATTTACGATGCGCGACTCATCACAAATAGTTCACGATTATAGAACGTGTACAATAAGCAGATAATCACACACATTTACTTTTCCTCGACTGTATGCGATTCGATGTAAGAGCGCATACAGTTGTCCCTATAATACTGTATGCGAAGCTTGAATACATCCCACATGATTCATCCGTCGTACCCGCGTCGGATGAAGACCTATCGCACGCGTTCTTCAGTGAACAAACGTTTGCGATGCGCACAACATCATAAATAGTCCATAATTGCCAAGCGTGTGTGATAAGGTGACATTCGCACACGTTTTTTCTTGGCTGATCGTGTGTGCAGTAGAGATTGATCGCACACGTAGTGGATCCGAGAAACGTGTCTGATCTCCACGTCTATCACAGACGTTTTGCTTTTGCAAACCGTGTGCAATGTAATCCCTAATTTATCCCTAATTGATCCCTAATTTAATCCCTGCATTTAAAAATCAAAATTTTGAATTTGAAAGTAGGCAATCACTTATTTCATATTGAACCATGTTTATTACAAATATAGGTTCAACCACGAATGCATAATTTGATGCACGGGTACATAGACTGAAGAACTATAGAAGCACCAAGTAAAGAATGATGAAACACAGTTGTACTAAAGACTGTAAGGAGAGAGGCGAAAGACATTCTGGTTGCTGGAGAAGGTGAAGCGGAATGCCCATATTGTGCCCTCCTCCATGCGTAATGCGCGCACGACTCTAGGCCAACCCCTTGTGATGGCTGCCCATCCATCCTTCACTGTCTTCATTAGGACTTCTGGATGGTCATTGTAGTTTGGATGAAATACTTTAACCTTCATTGCATGTCCACCAATCATGTACTTTGCGAGGTAATCTTGAGTAAACTGCTTTGGGAACCACTACAAACGAAAAAGATTCATACATTGTTGTCTAACAACTCATTATGGGCAGTAAAAAGAGAAGGCTGCAGAGTTTGTAGTTACCATCCTACAGCTCACTGTTGCGTTGGATAAAGCGTAAACAAATAATTTGCTTGCCACTGTTTGTATCTTTTTGCTAATAATCCTTATCAGTTTCCTCACTTGATGCTTGTTCATGAATATCTCATTGCCCCATACGCAAAAAGGGTCGATGCGTGGATCCTTGCCAAGGGCATATGTACCTACAAGCAACAAGTCGATATTAGAAGCTAACAAGTGTCCAGGCCTAGATCTATATGCACTACATTATGGAACGACGGGGGAGTACAAGCCGAGGGATGAAACTAACCTCAACGGAAAATGGCGGCCACTCCCGTTGTTGTCCTGCATAAGTAGTGGAAAGGCATGATAAGTACAGCAACCTTAACATCAAACAAATATAGCAAAGGTAAACAACATCATATCCAAATGATAGTTTGAATGTGTTGGTTTCAGCATGCTATTAAAGCAGATATAAAATGGAAGGGAATGTTACCTATAACAGGCTTAACAACCATCAAATATTGCAATTCAAACTAGTATTGTTGAAAATGAATAGAACGTGCATCATGCTTAAACATCACACTGGATAAATGTGTAAAACTGAAATAAAGGGCATGTGTTAAGTACATCAGGAATAGCTGGAATCAAATATAGCCATTCAAACTGGTATTGATGCAATCGAGCGGCACAGTTCTGACTTGCACATAATGAACATCACATTGGGAATGACTAAAATTGTCGGTGTACAAAAGTAGGGGCCCTTCTGCACCCCTTTACTTGTGCACGGGCAGTCGTAGCCGCGCATGTGGCCATACTTGACGGGGCAGAGGAAGGAAAAGTACGAGACTGCCAAGACAAGCACTCAAGCTAGAGGCGCGAAGAGCAAAGCGACAAGATCGACTTCCCCCAGCAAGGGCCTTGCCGGGGCAGCCTACGTAGCCCCGGCAAGAGCCTTGCCGGGGCAACTTACCCAACACTAGCAAGGCCACCACCCTTGAGCCTGAGAGTTCTGACACCATCGACAACATTGGGACCAAGGCTCGGGAGGCGCCTACATGGTGGCATGCAGATCTTTGTGAAGACCAAGGGCCTGCAAGGCCTAGATTAGAACCAGAAGACAAGGCGCCTGCAAGACCCCTACCGAGGACGCCCACGAGGCCCCGTCAAGGCTCCTGCCGAAGACACCCACGAAGCCCCAGCAAGATCCTTGCCGAGGGCGCTGATAAGTCTCCAACGTATCTATAATTTATGAAGTATTCATGCTATTATATTATCCATCTTAGATGTTTTATATGCATTTATATGCTATTTATATGATTTTTGGGACTAACTTATTAACCTAGAGCCCAGTGCCAGTTTCTGTTTTTCCTTGTTTTTGAGTTGTACAGAAAAGGAATACCACTCGGAGACCCCCCTGACGTCAAACCGACGCAAAAAGTTCCAATAAATACAGAAACCCCCTGAAAGAAACCTAGACCGGAAGTTCCGCCACTGCAAGCCTCTGTAGCCACGAGAAATCAATCTATACCCTCTCTGGCACCCTGCCGGAGGGGGCCATCATCACCGGAGGCCATGAAGGAGGATCCCGGAGGGGCCATCATCTCCATGAAGGCCAAGGACCAGAGGGATAACCTCTCCCCATCTAGGGAGAAGGCCATGGAGGAGGAAGCACAAGGGGGAGAACCTCTCCTCCTCTCTCTCGGTGGCGCCGGAGTGCCATCGGGAGGGGAATCATCGCCGCGGTGATCGTCTTCATCAACATCACCATCCTCATCTCTTTTACGTGGTCCACTCTCCTGCACTCCACTGTAATCCCTACTTGAACATGGTGCTTTATGCCACATATTATGATCCAATGATGTGTTGCCATCCTATGATGTTTTGAGTAGATATCCTTTGTCTTTGGGTTGATTGATGATCTAGATTGGTATGAGTTGTATGTTTTATTTTGGTGCTGTCCTATTGTGCCCTCCGTGTCGCGCATGCGTGAGGGATTCCCGCTGTAGGGTGTTGCAATACGTTCATGATTCGCTTATAGTGGGTTGCTTGAGTGACAGAAGCATAAACCCGAGTAAGGGGGTTGTTTCGTATGGGATAAAGGGGACTTGATGCTTTAATGTTATGGTTGGGTTTTACCTTAATGATCTTTAGTAGTTGCGGATGCTTGCTAGAGTTCCAATCATAAGTGCATATGATCCAAGAAGAGAAAGTATGTTAGCTTATGCCTCTCCCTCATATGAAATTGCAATAGTGATTACCGGTCTTGTTAACAATTGCCTAAGATAATTCCGCACACCGACCCATCATTATTCCACACTCGCTATTTTTAATATTTAGTAATATATTCTTACTTTATGATAACATCACCTACTTTTATGTTTTATCTCTCCGATATTATGCAAAGTAATCCTCTTCATACCCACAACATAGTTTTATTTCTCGTTTCTAGTTGGAAGCAAACGTTCAGTGCACGTAGAGTCGTATCAGTGGCAGATAGGACTTGAGAGAATATTGATCTTACCTTTAGCTCCTTGTGGGTTCGACACTCCATACTTATCACTTCCACCATTGGGAATTGCTACGATGATTCCCTGCACTTGGGGATTATCAAGCTCTTTTCTGGCGCCGTTGCCGGGGAGCAATAGCGTAGGGTTGATATTCTCGTGTGTGTGTGTGTGTGTGTGTGCTTGTTTGCTTTCTTCAGTAAGTAGATTTTGTTTTTCCTTTTTGTTTCTGTTTAGTTGTGGGTGAAACATACAAATTTTTTTAAAAGAATGAAAATACAAAAAAATTACTTGCCTCTCATGCCTAAAAAGTTTTTCAATAAGAGAAGTGATTGGAAGGTTATGCATTGAAGAAGTGAGGGTCGACCTTGAGCACTTGTGTTCATGCTCATGGAAACAATGTAAAAAATTTCATGGAAGCTTCTCTGAAAATAATTATCTCCTTGTACATATCCATTGTATTATAAAAATAATGTGTCAAGCTTGGGTTTTAGGATGATTAGATTGCTTGTTTACTTTGTGCAGTACAAAAACAGAAACTTTGGCTGTAGCGCGTGATTTTAAATTTTTTACTGGAGAGTCAAATGGGTCTGAAACTTTTTGCACATTACTTATGTACAAATTTTTTAAATTTTCATATTTTTTGAATTTTTTGGAGTTACAGAAGTTTACTAAATTTCCAGATTACTACAGACTGTCCTGTTTTTGACAGATTCTGTTTTCTATGTGTTGATCGCTTATTTTGATGAATCTATGGGTAGTATCGGGGGTATGAACCATGGTGAAGTTGGAATACAGTAGATAAAGTGCTAATATGAAATTCGAATGAGTTTGCAACAGTACCTAAAGGTAGTGATTTGCTTTAGTATACTAACGGATCTCACAAAGTTTTTATTAAGTGTTTGTGGATGAAGTGTTCGAAGAACGAGGAGTTACCGATGTGAGAAGAATAAAGAGAGGCAAGAGTTCCAGCTTGGGGATGCCCAAGGCACCCCAAGTAAATATTCCAAGGATACTCAAGCATCTAAGCTTGGGGATGCCCCGGTTGGCATCCCATCTTTCTTCTTCAACAACTATCGGTATACCTCGGTTTTTGTTTTGTTCACATGATTTGTGTCCTTTGTGTTTTTCTTTAAGAACCATGCTAGTATGAGATAGCCCTTCATCGATTTATAGAATGCTTCATGTGCTTCACTTAAATCTTTTGAAGTATGGTTTTATAGAATGCTTCGTGTGCTTCACTTATATATTTTGAGCTTGGATATTGGTTAGTCTATATTAATTGTAGAATGCTCCATGAACTTCACTTATATCTTTTGGAGTATGAATAATACTATCATCTAAAGTGGATTTGGAAGAGTGTCGACTTTAGTTAGTAATGATTCCACTATTTCGGAAGAGGTTCCAATTGATTATGAGAACAGAGTTGCTATCTATGATGATTATTGTGATGACATGCATGCTAAAGAATAATGTTAACTATGAAACTTTTCATCATGATTTTAAGTTTCAATTGGATTATGCCTCACATGATAGTTATTTTGTTGAGTTTGCTCCCACTATTCCGAATGAGAAGAATTTTGCTTATGTGGAGAGTAGTAAAATTTCTATGCTTGTAGATCATGAAAAGAATGCTTTATGTGATGGTTATATTGTTGAACTCATTCATGATACTACTGAAAATTATTATGAGGGAGGAATACATGCTTGTAGGAGTTGCAATAATATCAAGTTCCTCTCTATGTGCTTAAAGTTTTGAAGTTATACTTGTTTTGCCTTCCTATGCTAGTTGATTCTTGTTCCTATAAATTTTGTGCTCACAAAATCCCTAGGCATAGGAAGTGGGTTATATTTAAATGTGCTAATCATATTCTTCATGATGCTCTCTTTATGCCTCAATTCTTATCTTTTATGTGAGCATCATTGAAATCATCATGCCTAGCTAAAAGGCATTAAAGAAAAGCGCTTGTTGGGAGACAACCCAATATTTACCCTTAATGTCTTTCTGTGTTTACATGATTAAGCTACTGTAGTAATAATGTTTTATAGCTTTTGTTTCAATAAAGTGCCAAGTAATACCTTTGGGAAGACTTGGGTGAAAGTTAATGTGATCTTGCTGTAAAAAACAGAAACTTTGCGGTCACGAGATTAGCTGTCATTTTTTACAGAAGAGTGATCTTTAGTTGATTCTTTTTGCAGAAGATTAATAGACAAAGTCCTCACGTCCAGAAATTTATTTCATAATTTTTGGAGTAGCATAAGTATGGTTTCTGTTCAGATCATTACAGACTGTTCTGTTTCTGACAGATTCTGTTTTCATTGCATAGTTTGCTTGTTTTCTAGTTTCTATGGCTTATATTTCTCAATATAAATTGTAGAAATCATATGGTACAGTAGGCATTGTGTGAGAAAAATTATGAACCTTGTCTTTGACAGTACCAAAGTGAATGGTTTACTCTTTATCATACTAACCTATCTCACGAAGTTCTGTTAAGTTTTGTGTGATTGAAGTTTTCAAGCTTTGGGTGAGATATCGATATGAGGAGAATAAGGAGTGGAAAAACCCTAAGCTTGGGGATGCCCAAGGCACCCCAAGGCAATATTCAAGGAAGACTCAAGCGCCTAAGCTTGGGGATGTCCCGGAAGGCATCCCCTCTTTCGTCTTCAAAACTATCGGTATACCTTACTCGGAGCTATATTTTTATTCGTCACATGATATGTGTTTTGCTTGGAGCGTATTTTCAATTTTACTTGCTGTTTGAATAAAATCATTGGATCTGAAATCTTGAATGAAAAAGAATCCTCCCATGGCTAGTTAATTATTTGACTACTAAGTGTTTTTCACTTATATCTTTTTTGGAGTAGTTTGTCATTTACTCACGTGCTTCACATATATCCTATGAGTAAATGGTTGAATGAATTGAATATCATAAATGTGAATTTATATACGTTTCATATGCTTATAACATGGGGAGTAATGACTTCACCCATAATAAGTGCAGGTATTAAACTTACTGAAAGTTAGCAAACGCTGAATTGGTCACTTGAACAATTCATGAAAGAATATTGAAGGAAGAGAGATTTCACATATAAATATACTATATTGGACATCTTTTGTAATTGTGAGCACTCATTAAAATATGACATGCTAAAAAGTTGATGTTGGACAAGGAAGACAACTTAATGGGTTATGTTTTCCTATATCCGAAACGTTATATTGTCTTGGATCATCCAACATGTTGAGCTTGCCTTTCCCTCTCATGCTAGCCAAATTCTTTGCACCAAGTAGAGACACTACTTGTGCTTCCCAACATTCCTTAACCTAGTTTTTCCATGAGAGTCCACCAGACCTTCCTATGGATTGAGTAAGATCCTTCAAGTAAGTTGTCATCGGTGCATGCAATAAAAATTGCTCCTTAAATATGTATGATCTATTAGTGCGAAGAAAATAAGCTTTATACGAACTTGTGATAGGGAAGAAATAAATGCGACGGACTGCATAATAAAGGTCTTTATCACAAGCGGCAATATAAAGTGACGTTCTTTTGCATTAAGATTTTATGCATCCAACCATAAAAGCGCATGACAACCTCTGCTTCCCTCTGCGAAGGGCCTATCTTTTACTTTACCTTCTACCCTTATACAAAAGTCATGGTGATTTTCATCTTTCCTTTTTACAATTTTTCCTTTGGCAAGAACTTTGTGTTGGAGCGATCCGGATATATATATCCAGTTGGATGTAGGTTTTCATAAATTATTATTGTTGACATTACCCTTGAGGTAAAAGGTTGGGAGGCGAAACTATAAGCCCCTATCTTTCTCTGTGTCTGATTAAAACTTTGAACCCATAAATATCACATGAGTGTTAGCAATTGTGAAAGATTAAATGATAGTTGAGTATGTGGAGTTTGCTGAATCAAAGCTCTTACATAGACCCTTCGCGAAAATAAGATGAATTGCAATTGTTTGATGACTAAGAGCACGGTTTGTTAGTTTTCAAGAAAGTTTATGATCTATACACTTTAACATGTGAATAGCTTGTTACTTGATCATGAGAAGTTTCATGAGTTGAGCTACTGTTATGATATATAATGATGCTAGAAAAAGTGATTGGAACTATCATTGATCAAACTTATGCATTCACACTTCATAAATTATTTCTTTTATCATTTACCTACTCGAGGACGAGCAGGAATTAAGCTTGGGGATGCTTGATACATCTCCAACGTATCTATAATTTATGAAGTATTCATGTTATTATATCATCCATCTTAGATGTTTTATACGCTATTTTATATGATTTTTGGGACTAACCTATTAACCTAGAGCCCAGTGCCAGATTACGTTTTTTCCTTGTTTTTGAGTTCTACAGAAAAGGAATACCACTCGGAGACCCCCCTGACGTGAAACCGACGCCAAAAATTCTTATAAATACAGAAACCCCCAGAAAGAAACCAAGATCGGAAGTTCCACCGCCGCAAGCCTTTGTTGCCACGAGAAATCAATCTAGGCCCTCTCTGGCACCCTGCCGGAGGGGGCCATCATCACCGGAGGCCATGGAGGAGGTTCCCGGAGGGGTCATCATCGCCATGAAGGCCAAGGACCAGAGGGAGAACCTCTCCCAATCTAGGGGGAGTCCATGGAGGAGGAAGCACAAGGGGGAGAACCTCTCCTCCTCTCTCTCGGTGGCGCCGGAGTGCCATCGGGAGGGGAATCATCGCCGCGGTGATTGTCTTCATCGACATCACCATCATCATCACCATCCTCATCTCTTTTACATGGTTCACTCTCCCGCACCCGCTGTAATCCCTACTTGAACATGGTGCTTTATGCCACATATTATGATCCAATGATGTGTTGCCATCCTATGATGTTTTGAGTAGATGTCATTTGTCTTTGGGTTGATTGATTATCTAGATTGGTATGAGTTGTATGTTTTATTCCATGTGGGAGGTGGAATCCTACTAGGACTAGGGAGTCCTAGTAGGACTGCACACTTTGGGCGCGCCCTATGAGGGTCGGCCTCCTCCTCCCGCCATCCTTATATACGTGGCCAGGGGGCACCCCATAGACACACAAGTTGATCATTGATCTTTTAGCCGTGTGCGGTGCCCCCCTCCACCATAATCCACCTCGGTCATATCGTTGCAGTGCTTAGGCGAAGCCCTGCGCCGGTAGCTTCATCATCACCATCATCACGCAGCCGTGCTGACGAAGCTCTCCCTCGACACTCTGCTGGATCGTGAGTTCGTGGGACATCACCGAGCCGAATGTGTGCAGATCGTGGAGGTACCGTACTTTCGGTGCTAGGATCGATCGATCGTGAAGACATACGACTACATCAACCGCGTTGTCATAACGCTTCCGCTTACGGTCTATGAGGGTACGTGGACTACACTCTCCCCTCTCGTTGCTATGCATCACCATGATCTTGCGTGTGCATAGGAAATTTTTGAAATTACTATGTTCCCCAACAGTGGTATCCGAGCCAGGTTTATGCGTAGATGTTATATGCACGAGTAGAACACAAGTGAGTTGTGGGTGATACAAGTCATACTGCTTACCAACATATCATACTTTGATTCGGCGGTATTGTTGGATGAAGCGGCCCGGACCGACATTACGCGTACGCTTACGCGAGACTGGTTCTACCGACGTGCTTCGCACACAGGTGGCTGGCGGGTGTCAGTTTCTCCAACTTTAGTTGAATCGAGTGTGGCTACGCCCGGTCCTTGTGAAGGTTAAAACAACACTAACTTGACGAAATATCGTTGTGGTTTTGATGCGTAGGTAAGAACGGTTCTTGCTCAGCCCGTAGCAGCCACGTAAAACTTGCAACATCAAAGTAGAGGACGTCTAACTTGTTTTTGGAGGGCATGTTGTGATGTGATATGGTCAGACATGATGCCAAATTTTATTGTATGAGGTGATCATGTTTTGTAACGGAGTTATCGGCAACTGGCAGGAGCCATATGGTTGTCGCTTTATTGTATGCAATGGAATCGCCCTGTAATTGCTTTACTTTATCACTAAGCGATAGCGATAGTCGTAGAAGCAATAGTTGGCGAGATGACAACGATGGTACGATGGAGATCAAGGTGTCGCGCCGGTGACGATGGTGATCATGACGGTGCTTTGGAGATGGAGATCAATGGCACAAGATGATGATGGCCATATCATATCACTTATATTGATTGCATGTGATGTTTATCCTTTATGCATCTTATTCTTCTTTGATTGACGGTAGCATTATAAGATGATCTCTCACTAAATTTCAAGGTAAAAGTGTTCTCCCTGAGTATGCACTGTTGCCAAAGTTCGTCGTGCTGAGACATCACGTGATGATCGGGTGTGATAAGCTCAACGTTCATCTACAACGGGTGTAAGACAGTTTTACACACGCAAAATACTCGGGTTAAACTTGACGAGCCTAGCATATGCAGATATGGCCTTGGAACACTGAGACCGAAAGGTCGAGCGTGAATCATATAGTAGATATGATCAACATAGTGATGTTCACCATTGAAAACTACTCCATCTCACGTGATGATCGGACATGGTTTAGTTGATATGGATCACGTGATCACTTAGATGATTAGAGGGATGTCTATCTAAGTGGGAGTTCTTTAGTAATATGATTAATTGAACTTTAATTTATCATGAACTTAGTACCCGATAGTATTTTGCATATCTATGTTGTAGATCAATAGCTCGCGTTTAGCGCCCCTGTTTTATTTTTGATATGTTCCTGGAGAAAAATAAGTTGAAAGATGTTAGTAGCAATGATGTGGATTGGATCCGTGATCTAAGGATTATCCTCATTGTTGCACAGAAGAATTATGTCCTTGATGCACCGCTAGGTGACAGACCGATTGCAGGAGCAGATGCAGACGTTATGAACGTTTGGCAAGCTCGATATGATGACTACTTGATAGTTTAGTGCACCATGCTTTACGGCTTAGAATCGGGGCTTCAAAGACGTTTTAAACGCCATGGAGCATATGAGATGTTCCAAGAGTTTAAATTAGTATTTCAAACTCATGCCCATGTCGAAAGGTATGAGACCTTTGACAAGTACTTTGCCTACAAGATGGAGGAGAATAGCTCAGCTAGTGAGCATGTGCTCGGAATGTCTGAGTACTACAATCATTTGAATCAAGTGGGAGTTAATCTTCCAGATAAGATAGTGATTGACAGAGTTCTCTAGTCACTATCACCAAGTTACTAGAACTTCGTGATGAACTATAATATGCAAGGGATAACAGAAACGATTCCCAAGCTCTTCGTGATGCTGAAATAGACGAAGGTAGAAATCAAGAAAAGCATCAAGTGTTGATGGTTGACAAGACCACTAGTTTCAAGAAAAGGGCAAAGGGAAGAAGGGGAACTTCAAGAAGAACGGCAAGCAAGTTGCTGCTCAAGTGAAGAAGCCCAAGTCTAGACCTAAGCCTGAGACTAAGTGCATCTACTGCAAAGGGACTGGTCACTGAAAGCAGAACTACCCCAAGTATTTGGCGGATAAGAAGGATGGCAAAGTGAACAAAGGTATATTTGATATACATGATATTGATGTGTACTTTACTAGTGTTTATAGCAACCCCTCAGTATTTGATACTAGTTCGGTTGCTAAGATTAGTAACTCGAAACGGGAATTGCAGAATGAACAGAGACTAGTTATGGGTGAAGTGACGATGTGTGTTGGAAGTGGTTCCAAGATTGATATGATCATCATCGCACACTCCCTATACTTTCAGGATTAGTGTTGAACCTAAATAAATGTTATTTGGTGTTTGTGTTGAGCATAAATATGATTTGATCATGTTTATTGCAATACGGTTATTCATTTGAAGTCAAAGAATAATTGTTGTTCTGTTTACATGAATAAAACCTTCGATGGTCATACACCCAATGAAAATAGTTTGTTGGATCTCGATCGTAGTGATACACATATTCATAATATTGAAGCCAAAAGATGCAAAGTTAATAATGATAGTGCAACTTATTTGTGTAACTACCGTTTAGGTCATATTGGTTTAAAGTGCATGAAGAAACTCCATGTTGATGGGCTTTTGGAATCACTTGATTATGAATCATTTGATGCTTGCGAACCATGCCTCATGGGCTAGATGACTAAAACTCCGTTCTCCGGAACAATGGAGCGAGCTACTGACTTATTGGAAATAATACATACCGATGTATGCGGTCCAATGAGTGTTAAAACTCGTGGCGGCTATCGTTATTTTCTGACCTTCACAGATGATTTGAGCAGATATGGGTATATCTACTTAATGAAACACAAGTCTGAAACAGTTGAAAAGTTCAAAGATTTTCAGAGTGAAGTGGAGAATCATCGTAACAAGAAAATAAAGTTTCTACTATCTGATCGCAGAGGCAAATATTTGAGGTACGAGTTTGGCATTCATTTAAAACAATGTGGAATAGTTTCACAACTCACGCCACCCGAACACCACAACGTAATGGTGTGTCCGAACGTCATAACCGTACTTTATTGGATATAGTGCAATCTATGATTTCTCTTACCGATTTACCACTATCATTTTGGGGTTATGCATTCGAGACAGCTACATTCACGTTAAATAGGGAACCATCTAAATCCGTTGAGATGACACCGTATGAACTATGGTTTGGCAAGAAACCTAAGCTGTCGTTTCTTAAAGTTTGGGGTTGCGATGCTTATGTGAAAAAGTTTCAACCTGATAAGCTCGAACCCAAATCGGAGAAATGCGTCTTCATAGGATACCCAAAGGAAACTGTTGGGTACACCTTCTATCACAGATCCGAAGGCAAGATATTTGTTGCTAAGAATGGATCCTTTCCAGAGAAGGAGTTTCTCTCGAAAGAAGTGAGTGGGAGGAAAGTATAACTTGACGAGGTAACTGTACCTTCTCCCGAATTGGAAAGTAGTTCATCACAGAAATCAGTTCCAGTGATGCCTACACCAATTAGTGAGGAAGTTAATGATGATGATCATGAAACTTCAGATCAGGTTACTACCAAACCTGGTAGGTCAACCAGAGTACGTTCTGCACCAGAGTGGTATGGTAATCCGGTTCTGGAAGTCATGTCACTAGACCATGACAAACCTACGAACTATGAGGAAGCGATGATGAGCCCAGATTCCGTGAAATGGCTTGAGGCCATAAATCTGAGAAGGGATCCATATATGAGAACAAAGTATGGACTTTGGTTGACTTGCCCGGTGATCGCCAAGTCCTTAAGAATAAATGGATTTTCAAGAGGAAGACGGACGCTGATAGTAGTGTTACTATCTACAAAGCTAGACTTGTCGAAAAAGGTTTTTTGAGAAAGTTCAAGGTGTTGACTACGATGAGATTTTCTCACTCGTAGCGATGCTTAAAGTCTGTCCGAATCATGTTAGCAATTGCCACATTTATGAAATCTGGCAAATAGATGTCAAAACTATCTTCCTTAATGGATTTATTAAATAAGAGTTGTATATGATGCAACCAGAAGGTTTTGTTGATCCTAAAAGTGCTAACAAAGTGTGCAAGCTCCAGTGATCCATTTATGGACTGGTGCAAGCCTCTCAGAGTTGGAATATACGCTTTGATAGTGTGATCAAAGCATATAGTTTTATACAGACTTGCGGTGAAGCCTGTAATTACAAGAAAGTGAGTGGGACCACTATAGCCTTTCTGATAATTATATGTGAGTGACATATTGTTGATCGGAAATGATGTAGAATTTTCTGGAAAGCATAAAGGAGTGTTTGAAAGAAGTTTTTCAAAGAAAGACCTCGATGAAGCTGCTTACATATTGAGCATCAAGATTTATAAAGATAGATCAAGACGCTTGATAAGTTTTTTCAATGAGTACATGCCTTAACAAATTTTTGAAGTAGTTCAAAATGGAACAGTCAAAGAAGGAGTTCTTGCCTGTATTGCAAGGTGTGAAATTGAGTAAGACTCAAAGCCCGACCACGGCAGAAGATAGAAAGAGAATGAAAGTCATTCCCTATGCCTCAGCCATAGGTTCTATAATGTATGCCATGTTGTGTACCAGATCTATTGTATACCCTACACTGACTTTGGCAAGGGAGTACAATAGTTATCTAGCAGTAGATCACTGGACAGCGGTCAAAATTATCCTTAGTGGAATAAGGATACGTTTCTCGATTATGGAGGTGACAAAAGGTTCTTCGTAAAGGGTTACGTCAATGCAAGTTTTGACACTGATCCAGATGACTCCAAGTCTCAATCTGGATACATATTGAAAGTGGGAGAAATTAGCTAGAGTAGCTCCGTGCAGAGCACTGTTGACATAGAAATTTGCAAAATACACACGGATCTGAATATGGCAGACCCGTTGACTAAACTTCTCTCACAAGCAAAACATGATCACACCTTAGTACTCTTTGGGTGTTAATCACATGGCGATGTGAACTAAGATTACTGACTCTAGTAAACCCTTTGAGTGTTGATCACATGGCGATGTGAACTATGGGTGTTAATCACATGGTGATATGAACTATTGGTGTTAAATCACATGGCGATGTGAACTAGATTATTGACTCTAGTGCAAGTGGGAGACTGAAGGAAATATGCCCTAGAGGCAATAATAAAGTTATTATTTATTTCCTTATTTCATGATAAATTTTTATTATTCATGCTAGAATTGTATTAACCCGAAACTTAGTACATGTGTGAATACATAGACAAACAGAGTGTCACTAGTATGCCTCTACTTGACTAGCTCGTTGAATCAAAGATGGTTAAAGTTTCCTAGCCATAGACATGAGTTGTCATTTGATTAACGGGATCACATCATTAGAGAATGATGTCATTGACTTGACCCATTCCGTTAGCTTAGCACTTGATCGTTTAGTATGTTGTTATTGCTTTCTTCATGACTTATACATGTTCCTATGACTATGAGATTATGCAACTCCCGAATACCGGAGGAACACTTTGTGTGCTATCAAACGTCACAACGTAACTGGGTGATTATAAAGATGCTCCACAGGTGTCTCCGATGGTGTTTGTTGAGTTGGCATAGATCGAGATTAGGATTTGTCACTCCGTGTATCGCAGAGGTATCTCTGGGCCCTCTCGGTAATGCACATCACTATAAGCCTTGCAAGCAATGTGACTAATGAGTTAGTTGCAGGATGATGCATTACGGAACGAGTAAAGAGAGTTGCCTGTAACGAGATTGAACTAGGTATTGAGATACCAACGATCGAATCCCGGGCAAGTAACATACCGATGACAAAGGGAAAAACGTATGTTGTTATGCGGTTTGACCGATAAAGATCTTCGTAGAATATGTAGGAACCAATATGAGCATCAAGGTTCCGCTATTGGTTATTGACCGGAGATGAGTCTCAGGTCATGTCTACATAGTTCTCGAACCCGTAGGGTCCGCACGCTTAACATACTGTGATGATTTGTATTGTGAGTTATGTGATCTGATGACCGAAGTATGTTCGGAGTCCCGGATGAGATCGGGGACATGACGAGTCTCGAAATGGTCGAGACGTAAAGATCGATATATTGGAAGGCTATATTCGGATATCGAAAAGGTTCCGAGTGATTCGGGTATTTTTCGGAGTACCGGAGAGTTACGGGAATTCGTATTGGGCCTTAATGGGCCATACGGGAAAGGAGAGAAAGGCCTCAATGGTGGTCGCGCCCCTTCCCCATGGACTGGTCCGAATTGGACTAGGGAAAGGGGGCGCCCCCTTCCTTCCTTCTCCTTCTGCCTTCCCTTTTTCCTATTCCATGTGGGAGGTGGAATCCTACTAGGACTAGGGAGTCCTAGTAGGACTCCACACTTTGGGCACGCCCTATGAGGGCCGGCCTCCTCCTCCCTCCATCCTTTATATACGTGGCCAGGGGGCACCCCATAGACACACAAGTTGATCATTGATCTTTTAGCCGTGTGCGGTGCCCCCCTCCACCATAATCCACCTCGGTCATATCGTTGCAGTGCTTAGGCGAAGCCCTGCGCCGGTAGCTTCATCATCACCGTCATCACGCCGCCGTGCTGACGAAGCTCTCCCTCGACACTCTGCTAGATCGGGAGTTCGTGGGACGTCACCGAGCCGAACGTGTGCAGATCGCGGAGGTGCCGTACTTTCGGTGCTAGGATCGGTCGATCATGAAGACGTACGACTACATCAATCGCGTTGTCATAACGCTTCCGCTTACGGTCTATGAGGGTACGTGGACTACACTCTCCCCTCTCATTGCTATGCATCACCATGATCTTGCGTGTGTGTAGGAAATTTTTGAAATTACTACGTTCCCCAACATTTAATGTCCATAATTCAAATCTGAACTACAAATACATGCTCCAGTGCACCAAAATGGCTAGAAAAATCGTACACATGTGCTTGGGGTGCATGTTTAGGTCCCATGGAAGGAATGGGGATGAATTCGACAGTCTCAGCGTCCTGGCTCGGCCTCAAACATAGCGAATCTCGGTTTTTAAATCTCCGTAAATCCAAAACTCACCAAAAACTCATGAAACTTGGCATGGTGTCAGTACATGGCACATATATGTCGTGGTAAAAAAAATTGTCCAATTTGGGCCAAGCTATACTACAAGCCTCTTACAAACCGAAGCTTCTCGTAACACTCGTGGTTCCAGTAGGGAAACATGCCCCTCTTGTGGGTGAAACATTCATCGTTGCCTCTTCTCGCCTTGAATTTTGTTTTCTACAGGCAACATAGAATAACATGAGTGTTGTGCTGAAATTTGAAACTATTTAGGGTTCGTTTGGCCATTTTATATAATTGAGTTTTCTAGGCATTTAATGTAGTCCATAATTCAAATTTGAACTACAAGCACATGCTCCATTGAAGCAAAATGGGTGGAAAATCGTACGTGTGTCATTGGGTGCATGTTTAGGTCTCATTGAAGGAATGGGAATGAATTACAAACGTCTCGTCATCCTGAAGCATTGAGAATCTCGGTTTTTAAATCCCAGTAAATCGGAAACTAACCCAAAAAACATGAAACTTGGCATGGTTTCTTGACATGGCACATATATGTCATGGTAAAAACATCGTCCAGTTCGAGACAAGGCGCACACATTAATATCCAATGAAGTCCTTTTGAAACAAATAGCTGACACATTATTATCGCAAACGGTTGTATTATATGAACCGTGTGTTCCCGTAACCATTTAAGTGCGGCCACACTGAGGGAGTCCTGGACTAAGGGGTCCTCGAGCGTCCGACCTGTTACATGGGCCGGACTGATGGGCTGTGAAGATACAAAGACCGAAGACTCTACCTGTCGTGGAATTGTCACGGCAGATGTCCTCGGGCTAGGACTTAGTCGTGGAGCCATCGCAACTAGGAAGCTTAAAGGGGTTAAGCGGGACAAGGAACACGGGGGTTATACTGGTTCGGCCCCTTGCGGTGAAGGTAAAAGCCTACGTCCAGTTGAGGTTGTATTGATTAGGGTTTCGATGACCAAGGAGCTTAATTGCTTTGCCTGGCTCTCGACGAGATCTTTTTCCTCTCTAAACCGCCGCCGGGTCATCCCTTTATATAGAGAGGTTGACGCCCAGCAGCTCTCAGAGTCCCGGCCGGTTCATAAGAGTGTCCGGCTCGGACTCTCAACTATTCTTGCCTTACACTACAAGCTCTACCATAATGACGGTTGTAACTACGGGCCTTAAGACATCTCCGGGTCTTAAGCCCATCTTCGGCCCACCGTCTTCAAGCTTGGCGCCGGGCTTCAGGTGATGACCATTACGAGTAACCCGGCCCCTCCGGGCGGGTGACTCTAAGGTTTATATCCTCAACATTAGGCCCTAGATTGATTTGAGCCGGCTCATGTCAATCTTCAATCCTTTCGCCAGAAAATCTCCGGCTTACAATTGTGTGAAGGCTATAACCCATCGTGACGTCATCTTCTGGATTCCGGGTAATCCGCCGTGACGTCATCTTCCATTAAGTCCATTTTTTACTCCACCATATCCGCAACGGATCTTACTTTAACTGCCGTCCCGAAAATCGAGGCGTTTTTATAGCGAAATAACCGCGTCGTGGCCTCCTCGTTTCTCGCGCCCACTTATGAGCTTGCCCTTATAAGTAGCCCAGCCCGTTGAGCCTCCAGCCACTCGTCTTCCTCCTGTCGCCACTGTTCTCCCGCTCGAGCTCCATCGCCACCACCGCCGCGGGTCTCCTCGTCCTCACCAACTCCGGCCGCTGCATCAACCTGTTGTGTCCAGAGAAAACGGCGGCGACCTCCGCGACTCACCAGCACCCGTAAGCCATCGCCACTCCATAGAATAGATCCACATTAGGCTCTTGCTGTTCTTCCCGTGTTCTTCACCGTTCTTCGCGAGTTCTCGGTAGATTTAATTTTTACCACCTTTCTTGATCTTAGATCATATAGAACTGCTGCGGCAGTTGTTTCACGCCCGTTTCCAATGTACATAGATCTCCTTTTCCTGCATAGAGGCTCTGTTCGAACCCGCAAACTTCTTCTGCGTCTGTTTTAGGTCTAGAAATTTTCCTCTTTAGTCGACCATTTTGATCCAAATTAGTTACTGCGATGTGTGAAACCTGTTTTCACCACACTTAGTAAAAAAGTGTACCTGCTGAGTCATGGCGGCTTACATTTCCGGCTCAAAGAAGCCACGCGCCGTAAAATTTTCCGGCTTATTTACGACAAAGCTGTAGACAATTGAATTACTCTCAGTACCTCCAGCGGCTTAGATAACCCGATGTACTTAGCTATATGTCATTAGGCCCCTCCATAAGCCGCCACTTGAAACATTGAATTGTAAATTTCCTCCGGCTTATAATTAAACCAGACATTTCCTTTTATCATAGGCTTCCGACTTTCACCATGCATCCCAAAGCTCCCAAAGCCCCCATCACATGCAATTGGATGAGGTCCAACGTCACCGACGAGACCTTAGCGGATTTTGTGAAGTCGGGTTACCTGCCCAAGAAGGACGTCATGTCTTACCGCGCCCCTGACCGTCAGAGGAGAGACCACAGCCAAGGGACGGGGAGGTGGTAATATTTGCGGATCACATGAGCCGGGGCTTCGCACCGCCCGGCTCAAAGTTTTTTAGAGATGTGCTGAATTTCTTTGACCTACGGCCACAAGACATAGGACCCAATTCGGTGTCGAATATATGCAACTTCCAAGTATTCTGCGAGGTCTACCTTGGAGAAGAGCCCAGCCTGCTGCTCTTCAGAGAGCTCTTTTATTTGAACCGCCAGAACGAGTGCGCCAACGGGCCGAGCTTGGAACTTGGTGGAATCTCCATTCAGCGACGGAGAGACTGCCTTTTTCCTTACGCCGAGCTGCCAAGCCACCCAAAGGACTAGAACCAGACGTGGTTCTACTGCCAAGACACGTCGCCGGCTGACGAGAGCCCACTGCCCGGCTTTCGTCCCTCGCGTCTGGAACCAACTCACCCTCTGTCAGACAAGCTATCTCAGGCGGAGCGCCAACCTTTGATCCCCACCATCAAAAAAATCAAGGCTCTCCTGGGAAATGGCCTCAATGGCATTGATCTGGTCCGGGTCTGGATATCGTGGCGGGTGATCCCGTTGAGCCGCCGCCCCGGCTTAATGTGTGATTACACGGGCCGGAAGGATGACCCCCTGCGACACAGCCGCAACGATCTTCCCGAAGACGTTGCCGAAGACATGACCAAGGCCCTCTTGAATGAGAGCTTGGCAGACTGCGGGAGGACCGGCTTAAGTCCCTTCTGCAAGACTAACCCGGCCCCAGCGGTAAGCCGCTGATCTGAACATCTTATCTTCTCCTTTAGATAGCTTTCATCTGGACCTTAAGAAATCGTCATTGTATTTTTTAGGCTGATGATAAATTCTGGAAGGTCAAGTATGAACATGAGGCGGCCAAGAAGGCCAGGAAGGCTAAGAAAGCCGCCAAGAGAGCCGCTCCCCGTAAGAAGGGAAGCAGGCCTACTGCTTCAGAGCTGCTTCAGCTAAGCGACAGCTCCGAGTCAGAGGTAACCCCTGAACCTGTAAGCTCTTGTTGTATTTCTTGTTTATTTCTGTCCACCTTATCAATACTGTCCATCAGCAGGATGACACCGGAGCAAGTAACCCGGTGGTTGAAGAGGTAATGACACTTTCCTCCGACTCAGAGCCCTTGCCAAGGCTAAAAGTCCGAAGAGTAACCCGGAAAGTAAGATTTGCACATCCTTTAGCTTATCAAGATCCTCAATTTCTTTTGAAGCAACAGATTCATGAGAGCCGGCGGCACACCCGGACCAACAAGGACGCTAACCTCTCCTCCGGTTTACCTGAAGCGTCGAGGAAACGTCGGACCGAGGTTAACTCCCACTTGTACCCTTTTCATCATTTGGCGGGTGTTATACGTCAACTGCTCAATTCTTCTGATTCAAACTATCAGGAAACCTCACCTTCCTCTGGTGACTCGATGCAATCAAACCTGCCGGCCTTCAAGACCGTACCCGGGTAATGATGATCATCTCTTGTTGTGCTTATCTTTACTCATACTTTTGTACTAACCTTTTTGTCCTTTCAGTGCCCGGGCAAAGCTCAGCAAGAGGGCGAAGAAGAACAAGCCGGTCGAAGAGCCAGACTTGCCTGAGCCGGAGGTCGCAGCTCAAGAACCGCCAGTTGCCTCTGCTCCTGAAGCCACTGCTCCAACCGACAAGCCAATCGCAGAGACTTCTGCTAACCCGGAGACCTCCAGCCCAGGTCAGCCGGCCGATGACCCGGACGTGGTAATCACCCGGACGGAATTTGTTGAGCCGGGGAGACCTACTGCGCTGGCCAAGTGCTCCGCCAAGGAGGAGTTGGTAGAGCGCCGCCGGGCCTATCTGGACCTCACCAACTATGCTCACTTGAGCATCGGAGAGATTGTCTCCGATATGTTAGTCAGGTGCACAAGAGCCGGGATTTGGAGATCAACATGGTGAATCAGATACAGCAGAAGTCTGAGGTACCACTTTATTGCTTACTGCATAGTTATCTTTACCATACCCTAGCCCCCAAGTCTACTACTTATGATAGAATATGTTGTAGACTTATCTTCCGACTTACTCGCATGAACCGGTAATTTTATAGACAGAAACTTTCAACCTACATTAGCCCCCAAGTGCCAAGTATCTTTGCTTGGAAAGTGCTTGGGACTTTACAATTGCATGATAACTGTTCATACTATAACCCGGAAATTGTGCAGGCTGCTTGCAAGAAGTTTGAGGCTGATATCTCTGATCTGAAGAACCGCTTGAAGACTCAGGAAACTGAGACCCGGAAGGCCAACGCCAAATTTGAATCCAGCATTGCGGCTCAAGAGATGCTGAAGAAAAAGTTTGAAGCTGAAAGGAAGTCTTGGGCCGAAGAGAAGGCTGCTCTTGTAAGCCGGGCCGAATAGGCGGAGAAGACTCTGACGGAGAGAGACACCGAGCTCTCCGGCTTAAAGCGCCACGTGTCACAGATGGTCGCCGCCATCTTTGGTAAGTCAATTTCACCGACTCTTGACAAGGTTATAGTTCTTATGTCTCATAACTCCCATCATTGCCAGCGGCTTATCTTACTCTGTTTAAACAGGTCCAAGAAGCGCCAACCTCAACCAAAATGTGCTAACCAAGTTGAAGGCCGTGTACACTCTGGTGGAGCAACTTTACACCGGGTCACAGCGCGCCCTGGCCGTGGTGGCCCTATCCAATGAGGTTCTGACTCACCTGGCGGAAGTACTTTGCCGGCTGGCCGTTCTTCCTCAGCGTGTTCAAGAGCTGCGACGGGCCTCTGCAAGAGCCGGAGCCATAGCTGCTCTGAGCCGGGCCAAGGCTTTCCTTCCAGAGCTAGACCCGGCGGACATTGCCCTTGGCTACCCCAGCTTGAAGGAAGACGACACCCCTTTCGATCAAAAGGACTTTGCTGCTTGTGTGAAGATCGTGCACCCGGTAGCCACCCTGATTGGGAATGACACTGATCTGACCAAGTACCATCCGGGCTACGATGCAGAGAATCAGAGGATCCCCACTCCGCGTTATGAAGCCGTCAGCTTAGTCCCGCCGACTCGTAAGCACACCTCTGCCCCGGACATTAACCCGACCGGGTTAATTGACGAGGAAGCTTAGTTTGAAGCTTTGAGCGGCATTGACTGGAAATCGTCAACCTTCCAGGTCTTGGGAACAGCCGAAGGAGCGGAGAGGGATGAGCCGGAAGCTTCAACTCGACAAGCATCTTAACTGGCAGGCAGCTCATGACTACATCTTTAAAACAATGCCTCATCTTTTGGACTCGGGGAGTCTTGTAATAGAGTAGGATCAATATTTTAACTTTGTCGTGCCATCGTGCACCTGTTGAATGCTTAACTCCATTTGAAGTGGCTTCCTTACATTCTTCCGGGTCATAAGTGATCATTCATTTTCCTTAAGCTCAAATAGTTGTCTTTAACTATCCTGCATATAAAAAACAAATCACAAGTCTCCTGGCGGTTTACCGTACTGAGAAATCATCGTCTCATGTATATAACCCAGAATATGAATCTAAATCACCCAAGACCGGTCCTCAATTAAATCCTTGATATAACCGTAATAACATACTTACAGGCCTTCAAATCCGCTTCCGGTTTGTATAACTCGGATAATAAGGTTGGTACCTCGACTCCGGTTTACCTGTCTTGATAATACTGATTGCGTGTAGCTAACCTTGTGAATCAAAGTTAAGTCGGCGGAATAAGAACCGCCGTGTACACTGTTGATACAACCAGAAGAACTTGTTGTAAGCCGAAAAAATCAAAACTTAGGGGCTTCCGGTTCGAATACGACCAGAGACCCGTCCCAAAGGGGTTAAGCTAAGATTCGAATGCGATCACATAGCCCCCAGTGGGTTTGGCGATGCCAATCAAGAGGGTACCGACAGCTATGTTCTCTTTGGTTCGAATACGACCCATGTTTGAACAGGAAGCCCCCAAATGACCTTAAAAATTGTTTAACGACGCTGATTCGAATACGATCCACGTCGGTTCCCAAAGGGGGTTGAGCTATGATTCAAATATGATCAAAGAAAACTCCCCAATGAGCTCGGCACTTTGCCAATCAAATGGGTATCGACAGCTATGTTCTCTTTGGTTCGAATACGACCTATGTTTGACAGGAAGCCCCCAAGTGACTTTATTGCGTACGGCTAGATTCGAATACGATCATAAGCCGGATCCACCTCCAAGTTACTATGTGATCTTGTAATGGAAACAACACATTTACCTTTGGAGGAGAAAAAGGACAGAGGCCCTGCTTTATTGCTTATCATAATATATACATGGCTTATAGAAATATGTACATTATGAGAGCCGGTGGCTCAAGTGTAATAAGGCCGAAGCTGAGCTATGTTCCACGGCCGACGGGTCTCTTCCTCCGACTTACGTGAATCTTTATGCTCTCGAACGTCAATAAGGTAGTATGACCCATTGTGCAAGTTCTTGCTGACCACAAAGGGTCCTTCCCAAGGCGGGGATAGCTTGTGCACATCTGTTTGATCTTGGATGAGCCGGAGCACCAGATCACCTTCCTGGAAGACCAGGGACTTAACCCAGCGACTGTGATAACGGCGCAGGTCTTGTTGGTAAATCGCTGATCGAGCTGCTGCCACATCACACTGTTCGTCCAACAAATCAAGAGCATCTTGGCGCGCCTGTTCATTATCCGCCTCAACATAAGCCGCCACTCGAGGCGAGTCATGACGGATGTCACTGGGGAGGACTGCTTCTGCTCCATAAACCATGAAGAAAGGCGTGAAACCCGTAGACCTGTTAGGAGTAGTATTGATGCTCCATAACACGGAGGGTAACTCCTCCACCCAACAACCCGGCGTCCGTTGCAAAGGGACCAAAAGCCGGGGCTTGATGCCTTTCAGAATCTCCTGATTAGCTCTCTCAGCTTGACCATTGGATTGAGGGTGAGCCACTGATGAAACATCAAGTCGAATATGTTCTCGTTGACAAAACTCCTCCATGGCGCCCTTGGACAGATTGGTACCATTGTCAGTTATAATGCTGTGTGGAAAGCCAAAGCGAAATATCACCCTTTTCATGAACTGAACCGCCATGGCTGCGTCACACTTGCTAACTGGCTCTGCTTCAACCCACTTTGTGAATTTGTCAACTGCCACCACGAGGTGGGTCTTCTTATCCTTGGACCTTTTAAAAGGCCCAACCATATCAAGCCCCCAGACCGCAAACGGCCAAGTGATTGGTATCATCCTCAGCTCCTGAGTCGGCACATGAGCCCGTCGTGAGAACCTTTGGCAACCATCACATTTACTGACCAAGTCCTCTGCATCAGCATGAGCCGTCAGCCAATAAAAGCCATGACGAAAAGCTTTGGCCACAAGGGATTTTGAGCCGGCATGATGGCCGCAATCCCCTTCATGAATCTCACGCAAGATCCCTTGACCTTCCTCAGGGGAGATACAACGCTGGAACGCTCCCGTAACACTGCGGCGATGCAACTCACCATTGATAACAACCATTGACTTAGACCGCCGGGTTATTTGTCTGGCCAAAGTTTCATCCTCAGGCAAATCTCCCCGGGTCATGTAAGCCAGATAGGGCACTGTCCAGTCCGGGATGATGTGGAGAGCCGCCACCAATTGTGCCTCCGGGTCAGGGACGGCCAAATCTTCCTCTGTAGGCAACTTAACAGAAGGGTTATGCAAGACGTCCAGGAAAGTATTAGGCGGCACCGGTTTTCGCTGAGAGCCCAGCCGGCTTAAAGCATCAGCCGCCTCGTTCTTCCTGCGATCAATGTGCTCTACTTGGTAACCCTGAAAGTGTCCAGCAATGGCATCAACTTCACGGCGATAAGCCACCATGAGAGGGTCCTTGGAATCCCACTTGCCCGATACTTGTTGAGCCACTAAGTCTGAGTCGCCGAAGCATCTTACCCGACTCAAGCTCATCTCCTTAGCCATCCAAAGACCATGGAGCAAGGCCTCGTACTCAGCCGCATTGTTAGTGCAAGGAAACATCAACCGTAGCACGTAATGAAACTTGTCACCTTTAGGGGAAGCCAATACAACTCCAGCCCCCGAGCCCTCCAATTGCCTGGACCCATCGAAGTGAATAGTCCAGTATGTGTTATCCGGCTTTTCTTCGGGCACTTGTAGCTCTGTCCAATCGTTGATGAAATCCACCAAAGCTTGAGATTTAACCGCAATGCGTGGCACGTATTTTAGACCATGAGGCCCGAGTTCTGTAGCCCACTTAGCCACTCTTCCTGTAGCTTCTCTGTTTTGGATGATATCTCCAAGGGGAGCAGAACTAACCACAGTGATAGGGTGACCCTGGAAGTAATGCTTAAGTTTCCGGCTTGCCATGAACACCCCATAAACAAGCTTCTGCCAATGGGGATACCGCTGTTTGGACTCAGTGAGCACTTCACTGATGTAATAAACCGGCCGCTGAACCGGATGCTCCTTGCCCTCTTCCTTGCGTTCCACCACCACAGCCACACTGACGGCCCGTGTGTTAGCAGCTACATACAGCAATAACGGCTCCTTGTCAACCGGAGCAGCAAGGACCGGGGGCTCAGCCAGCTGTCTCTTCAAATCCTCAAAAGCAGTATTAGCAGCATCATTCTAGACAAAGTCATCAATTTTCTTCATCAACTGGTACAATGGCATGGCCTTCTCACCCAAACGGCTTATAAACCGGCTTAAAGCAGCGATACGACCCGCCAGGCGCTGGACGTCGTTTATACATGCCGGCTTAGCCAGAGAGGTGATTGCCTTGATCTTCTCCGGGTTAGCTTCAATACCTCTATTAGAAACCAAGAAACCCAAAAGCTTGCCTGCAGGAACACCAAAAACACACTTGGCCGGGTTAAGCATCATCTTGTAGACCCGGAGATTATCAAAGGTTTCCCTCAGATCATCTATCAAAGTTTTCTCTTCCCTGGACTTAACCACAATATCATCCACATAAGCATGAACATTTCGCCCAATCTAATTATGAAGACAGTTCTGCACGCAACACTGATAAGTCGCCTGTGCACTCTTGAGCCCAAAAGGCATAGACACACAGCAGAAGGCTCCAAAGGGAGTGATGAACGCCGTCTTCTCCTGGTCCTTAACTGCCATTTTAATCTGATGGTATCCAGAATAAGCATCCAAGAAACTTAAGCGCTCGCAACCCGCCGTAGCATCAATGATTTGATCAATACGGGGAAGAGCAAAAGGATCAGCCAGACATGCCTTGTTTAAGTCCGTGTAGTCCACACACATCCGCCAGGTGCCGTTCTTCTTGAGCACGAGCACCGGGTTAGCTAACCACTCTGGGTGAAAGACTTCAACAATAAACCCGGCCGCCAAGAGCCGGGCCACCTCTTCACCAATGGCTTTCCGCCTCTCTTCATTATACCGCCGAAGGAATTGCCTGACCGGCTTAAATTTCGGATCAACATTGAGAGTGTGCTCAGCGAGTTCTCTAGGTACACCTGGCATGTCAGAAGGTTTCCATGCAAAAATGTCCCTATTCTCACGGATGAACTCGATGAGCACGCTTTCCTATTTTGGATCCAGATTGGCACTGATGCTAAACTGCTGAGATGAATCGCCTGGAACGAAATCAACAAGTTTAGTCTCATCAGCCGACTTAAATTTCATTGCTGGTTCATGCTCCGTAGTCGGCTTTTTCAGAGAGGTCATATCTGTTGGGTCTACATTGTCCTTGTAAAATTTCAACTCCTCTGTTGCACAAACAGATTCTGCATAAGCTGCATCGCCTTCCACACACTCCAAGGCCACCTTCCGGCTGCCGTGAACCGTAATGGTCCCATTGTGACCCGGCATCTTGAGCTGTAAATACACATAACACGGCCGAGCCATGAACTTGGCGTAAGCCAGCCGCCCAAATATGGCATGATACGGACTTCTTATTTTGACCACCTCAAAGGTTAATTTTTCCACCCTATAGTTGTACTCGTCTCCAAAGGCCACTTCCAACTCGATTTTGCCAACTGGATAAGCCGACTTACCAGGCACCACACCGTGGAAAACAGTGTTTGACTGGCTGAGGTTCTTATCAATCAACCCCATACGACGGAAAGTCTCATAATAGAGGATGTTGATACTGCTGCCTCCATCCATGAGCACCTTAGTGAACTTATATCCTCCCACTTGAGGAGCCACCACCAAGGCCAAGTGACCCGGGTTATCAACCCGGGGAGGGTGATCCTCCCTACTCCACACGATAGGCTGCTCAGACCATCTTAAATAACGCGGAACCCCCGGCTCAACAGCATTCACAGCCCTCTTATGAAGCTTCTGATCTCGTTTACACAGACTGGTGGTAAATACGTGATACTGTCCACCGTTAAGCTGCTTTGGATTGGTCTGATAACCCCCCTGCTGCTGTTGATGACCCTGGCCAGACTGCTGATTAAAGCCCCCTTGACCGTTCTGCGGATTAGAATTTGAGCCGCTGCCCGGGCCATGAAAACCGCCGGCGCCTGAGCCGCCGCCCGGGCCGTTGTTGCCATTAAAGGCATTGGAATTCTTAAAGGCCTTCATGATCGCGCAATCCTTCCATAAATGAGTAGCTGGCTTCTCCCTAGAGCCGTGCCTTGGACAAGGCTCATTCAACAGCTGCTCCAGCGTCGGGCCTGACCCGCCGGCTCGGGGAGGCAGCCTCCCCTTGCGCCGCTGGTTATTACCCTGTGAGCTGGCGTTGGCCACGAACTCTAGGCTGCCGTCGGCCTTACGCTTGCCACCTCCTTGGTTCCCCGGGTTATGCTGAGGACCCTTGCCATTGCCGTTCTTCTTTCCCTTCCCTGTCCTTTCATCATCTGAAGCGGGGTCCTTGGTACTATCAGAGTCGGCATACTTGACGAGAGCCGCCATCAGCGTACCCATATCATTACAATCATGCTTGAGCCGCCCGAGTTTCATCTTCAAGGGCAGGAAACGACAATTCTGTTCCAACATTAAGACTGCAGAGCCGGCATCCATCTTATCAGATGAATGTATTATCTCCTTGACCTGGCGAACCCAATGTGTCGTAGACTCACCCTCCTGCTGTTTACAGTTAGTCAAATCCACAATTGACATAGACTGCCTACAGGTGTCCTTGAAGTTTTGGATGAACCGGGCTTTCAGCTCAGCCCAAGACCCGATGGAATTCGGTGGTAGCCCTTTCAACCAAGTGTGGGCAGTCCCATCTAACATCATGGTGAAGTACTTGGCCATCGCAGCTTCACTGACCTCCAGTAATTCCATGGCCATCTCGTAACTCTCGATCCAGGCCCCGGGTTGTACATCAGCTGTGTAATTAGGCACCTTCCTAGGCACTTTGAAGTCCTTGGGTAGACGTTCATTACGGAGAGCCGGCACTAAACAAGGGACACCTCCAGTCCTCATAGGGATACCCACGTCGACGGAAGTCGTCGGATAAGCCGGGGGTGTCTGGTAAGCCGTCAACTGAGGCGCCTGCTCCGCCTCTTGTCGCGCTCTATCTTGGTCTGCTGCGTGAAAAACTCCGTTATGAGTCGGGCCATGGCCAGGGGCAGGTCATGGCGTCGGACATTACTTGAGCCGGTCGCAGAGACCATGTGTCTGCTATAACTCGGACTCCGGCCTGGATGAGGGGTTGAGTGGATCATGTCCCGGCTGTAAGAATACACCTCTTGCTGCGCCAGCGCTGTCTGAAGGAGTTCTCTGACCCGGCGGATTTCAACAGCCGTTGGGGAGTCGCTGTCAATTGGGAGAGCCGCCAGCCGTGCTGCTGCGGCAACCATGTTCTCCAGCGGGTTAGCATAATGACCCGGTGGTATTGGCACATACTGAGGCGGGGCAGGGTTCACCCGGGGAGGCCCCATCACTTGTGGCTGGATAGGGGTCCCAGACCCAGGCACTATGACCCCCGGCGGGTTACTAGACCCTGCACCTGGCGTGTTGAAGAGGTTTCGAGGATCGTAGACCGGAGGGAGTCGAGATTGGGCCTTTTGATGCCTCCTTCTCATGACCTCATTGGACGCGTTCTGATCCATCGTGAGCCGGAAGGACTGCGCCTGAATCAGCTGAGTCTGGGCGTCGAGAGCCGCCCTCTCCGCAGCCACCCTGATCCCTTCCGCTGCCAGATCCTCCTTGGCTTTCACTAGATCTAACTTTAACTGTGCCACCTCCGCGTCATGCTGAGCTTGATCCGCCGGGTCAACCGTGGCGGTCAACAGGGCCGTCATCTTGTCCGTGAGACCCATCAGCACCTGAGCCGGTGAAGGTACCGGATTTCCTGACCCGGCGGCGGGATTTTGAACAGGCTGGGCACCGGCCATGAAGATTCCAACCCGGGTCGGCGGCTCAAAGAGGTCCGGAACACTGTCACCATCGGAACAGCCCCTAAACCTGCCATCTTGAAGTTGATACAACGAGTTTGACTCATCTGTGGATGACTCGCCGTCAGAGCCGGCGGCCGTCTCATCACCAGATCCCGACCCTACAGAGAGTCCTTCATGGATACATCCCACAAAAGCATGCTTCAAGGCAGGCAGGGGCCGGGCGGGTCGTGCACGCTGAGCCGTCTCGATGAGATCGGCACCAAGAGCCGGCTTAGGGCCTGGCTCACCAACCTTGCCAATGAAGACATGAATTCCGCCGAAGGGGACCCGGTACCCATACTCAATTGAGCCGGCGTCGGGGCCCCAGTCTGCATCATCGATGTAGAGCTTGCCGCGACGACTCTTGGTCATCCGGCCCACAGCGTATCCCTTGAGCCCTTCGAAGTTGCCCTTCAAGAACTCAAATCCACCGTGCGCTGGCCCCACGGTGGGCGCCAACTGTCGTGGAATTATCACGGCAGATGTCCTCGGGCTAGGACTTAGTCGTGGAGCCATCGCAACTAGGAAGCTTAAAGGGGTTAAGCGGGACAAGGAACATGAGGGTTATACTGGTTCGGCCCCTTGCGGTGAAGGTAAAAGCCTACGTCCAGTTGAGGTTGTATTGATTAGGGTTTCGATGACCAAGGAGCTTAATTTCTTTGCCTGGCTCTCGACGAGATCTTTTTCCTCTCTAAACCGCCGCCGGGTCATCCCTTTATATAGAGAGGTTGACGCCCAGCAGCTCTCAGAGTCCCGGCCGGTTCATAAGAGTGTCCGGCTCGGACTCTCAACTATTCTTGCCTTACACTACAAGCTCTACCATAATGACGGTTGTAACTACGGGCCTTAAGCCATCTCCGGGTCTTAAGCCCATCTTCGGCCCACCGTCTTCAAGCTTGGCGCCGGGCTTCAGGTGATGACCATTACGAGTAACCCGGCCCCTCCGGGCGGGTGACTCTAAGGTTTATATCCTCAACACTACCCGTGTCTGGATGGGACTCTCCCTGGCATGGAAGGCAAGCCTGGTGGCCAAATATGAGGATTCCTTTCTCTGTAACCGACCTTGTGTAACCCTAGATCCCTCCGGTGTCTATATAAACCGGAAGGCTTAGTCCGGATACGATCATAGTCATACATGCTAGCCTTTTTAGGGTTTTAGCCATTACAATCTCGTGGTAGATCAACTCTTGTAATACTCATATTCATCAAGATCAATCAAGCAGGAAGTAGGGTATTACCTCCATAGAGAGGGCCCGAACCTGGGTAAACATTGTGTGTCCCGTCTCCTGTTACCATCATCCTTAGACGCACAGTTCGGGACCCCCTACCCGAGATCCACCGGTTTTGACTCCGACATTGGTGCTTTCATTGAGAGTTCCACTGTGCCATCCTTAAAAGGTTGATGGCTCCTTCAATCGTCAACGACGATGCTGTCCAAGGGGAAGCCTTCCTCCCCGGACAGATCTTCGTGTTCGGCGGCTTCGCACTGTGGGCCAACTCGTTTGGCCATCTGGAGCAGATCGACAGCTACGCCCCTGGCCATCAGGTCAGATTTGGGAGCTTGAACTACGTCGCAGATATCCGCGGAGACCTGATCTTCGATGGATTCGAGACCGCGGCAGTCGCTCCCCGTCACCATGATGAACATGACTTAAATCTATCATCGGACCACACTCAAGAAATTGCACCTGTAACCGCTCTGGCCTTAGATCCGGAGCAGAACGCGCCATCCGAGGACGGGAAGCTCTACCCCGCCACGGAGGCCACAGACTCCGTGGCATTGGAGCCACACACATACCTAACTTCGGGTGATGTCTGTGTCACCGGAACCTCGGACTCGTTTCCGGCTATAAGTTCCGAGCCATGTACGTCCGCATATGTCGAGCAGGATCGGTCATCTATCGCCGAATTCAGTGCCGCACACATATTTCGGCACTCACCTTTAGGCGACGTGCTGAACTCGTTAAAGAATCTATCCCTAGCGGAGGACTCTCAGCCGAATTATATCCGGTTTGAACTGGAGGCTAATGATGGAGAATTTCATTTCCCACCCACCGCCCACTTCATAGCCACTGTCGAAGACCTAACCGACACGCTTGACTACAACTCCGAAGACATCGACGGTATGGACGACGACGCCGGAGAAGAAGAGGCCCAAAACCCGCCGTTCACCGGACGATGGATGGCCACTTCCTCATATGACGTATACATGGTGGATGCACCAAAAGATAATAGCGGCGACGACAAGGAGAACCCAATGAAGGATGACCCTCCAAAGACACAATCAAAGCACCGTCGTTAGCGGCGCCGCTCTAAATCGCGCCGCAGCAAGGACAGCAACACCGGCACAGGAGACGACAACACTCCGGATGGTGCCGAAGACACAGAAGACCCTGACGAACAAACTGCCGAACAAGACAATTGGGAAGACGGGCAAGTTAGCCCTGATGAACAGGCCATAAAAGAAGACTCGGAGGATGGTAGTTATCATCCGCTCACGAAAGAGGAGGTGAGCCTCGGCAACGAGGATTTCATCGTGCCTGAGGAACCTCTCGAGCAGGAGCGCTTTAAGCTTCAGCTAATAGCCACTGCGAGGAGCCTGAAAAAGAAGCAGCAGCAGCTTCAAGCTGACCAACACCTGCTCAATGACAGATGGACCGATGTCCTGGTAGCCGAGGAATACGTCCTTAAACGCCCAGAAAAAGTTACCCGAAGCGCAAACTCCTACCTCAGTTCGATGACGAGGCGCCAGAGCCCGCACCAGCATCGCGCAATGCGGCTGACCGACCACCACGCGGTCGGGATAAAACAGCAATCCAAGCCGAACACCAGACTGCCCTACCTCGCCTTAAAGGCAGGGATAAGATAGATCGGGGTTATACATATAACCTTCGTCAAGACCTGGACAGTAGAGCAAGACATACAAGATCGATCTACGGATCGCGAGGACGTGCCCTGACACGCGAGGATGGCTATCTATTCGGACGTGACAAACCTAGTCACGCCCTGGCCGAAAACCCCAGACGGACTCCATCGGAGCTACGTCGCGACGCGGCCCGATATAGAGGTGCCGCACACCCTCTTTGCTTCACTGATGAAGTAATGGATCATGAATTCCCAGAAGGGTTCAAACTCGTAAACATCGAATCATACGATGGAACAACCGATCCCGCAGTATGGATCGAGGATTTTATTCTCCACATCCACATGGCCCGCGGGGATGACCTTCACGCCATCAAATACCTCCCACTAAAACTCAAAGGGCCAGCTTGGCACTAGCTAAACAGTCTGCCTGAAAATTCTATTGGCAGCTGGGAGGACTTGGAAGAAGCTTTCCTTGACAACTTCCAAGGTACATATGTCCGGCCACCAGATGCCGATGACTTAAGTCAGATAGTCCAACAGCCTGGAGAGTCAGCCAGGAAATTCTGGACTAGGTTCCTAACTAAAAAGAACCAGATCCTCGACTGTCCGGATGCCGATGCCCTAGCGGCCTTTAAACATAGCATCCGTGACGAATGACTCGCCCGCCACCTCGGCCAGGAAAAGCCGAAGTCCATGGCAGCCCTCACGGCACTCATGACCCGCTTCTGTGCGGGTGAGGATAGTTGGCTGGCCCGTAGCTAAAACACAGCAAGCGAAATAGGCGCCTCCAAGGGCAAAAATAGCAACGGCAAGCTCCGACGCAACAGACACAAACGCCGAAGCAATGGCGACAACACCGATGACACGACAGTCAACGCCAGATTCAGTGGCTCCAAGTCCGGTCAGCGGAAGAAGCCATATAAAAGAAACAATCAGGGACCATCCAGCTTGGACCGCATACTTGATCATTTGTGCCAAATCCACGGCACCCCAGAAAAACCAGCCAATCATACCAACAGAGATTGTTGGGTTTTTAAACAGGCCGTCAAGTTAAATGCAGAGAACAAGGAAAAGGGATCGCAAAGCGATGACGATGATGAGGAGCCCCGGCAACCGAACACAGGGGGACAAAAGAAGTTTCCCCCTCAGGTCAAAATGGTGAACATGGTATATGCCACACACATCCCTAAGAGGGAGCGCAAGCGTGCGCTCCGGCACGTCTATGCGATAGAGCCAGTCGCCCCATAATTCAATCCATGGTCGTCATGCCCGATCACCTTTGATCGCCGGGATCACCCGACCAGTATCCGTCATGGCGGTTCAGCCGCACTGGTCCTCGACCCAATCATTGATGGATTCCACCTGACGTGAGTCCTCATGGACGGTGGCAGCAGCCTCAATCTGCTCTATCAGGATACAGTGTGCAAAATGGGCATTGACCCATCACAGATAAAGCCCACAAAGACTAACTTTAAAGGAGTCATACCAGGTGTAGAGGCTCGCTGTACGGGCTCAATTACGCTAGAGGTTGTCTTTGGATCTCCGAACAACTTCCGAAGCGAAGAGTTAATCTTTGATATCGTCCCTTTTCGCATTGGCTATCACGCACTGCTTGGACAAACCACATTTGCTTGATTCAATGCGGTGCCTCATTATGCTTACCTCAAGCTCAAGATGCCTGGGCCACGCGGCGTCATAACAGTCAATGGGAACACGGAACGCTCCCTCTGTACCGAGGAACACACCGTTGCCTTAGCAGCAGAAGTACAGAGCGGCCTTTTCAAGCAGAACCTTAATTCGGCGGCCAAGCTCCCGGACACTGTCAAAAGGGTCCGGACTATTCTGCAGCAGGATAGCTCGGCTCGTCAAGAGCTCGACTAGCAATTTTGCCTGCACCCCAGTCCCACTCAAGTGGCGGCATTTGTACCGCGCATACATAACTACGCACTCAAAATACCATGGGCATAGACGGAGGCATAACTAGCATCGCAATATGGCTCGACCGCTCCCGGACACACATACTTTCACTGTTTCTCTTTCCCCTTTTCAGGTCTCTTTTCCACAGGCTTTCCCTGATGGCCTGATCACCGGTCCTGTCAAAGGATAAACACACCAAGATGGCAAGAAGCACAAGCGTATAGGGGAATTTCTAGGTGTTTTCTTTAACGATCACTCTACCTGTTTTCAGGACCCACACGCAGCTCTCCCTTGGTCGTGGCATGTCAAATAGCCCATTGCTTATCGCACTATTTGTATCAATGCGCTTTGACGTATTAATAAAATTGCAATGAAAACAGTTCGCGGCCCAAATTCTGCGGCCCTAGCTCATTACCTTTGCTCCTTTTCTGTTTTCCTTTATTTTCTGTTGATAACCTTATCAAGTAACACCCGTACACTTTGATACGTTTCCATTTGCCAGGGGCTTCATAGCGCCCCGCACTACGGCAACAAAGTCGGAACACTTTTTTACAGTACAGTTTGGCACCCCGAATTTAGCATTATATGCATTGGCTCCGAATCATGTCTTTGGTCAATAGTTGGGTTTCCCGGCTCCTGTGCTTGCTACCTTACGTTCGGCTAAATCGGCTAAGGTAGTAAAGGGAGAACTACTGCGATTGTGCCCTGGTTTACCCGATGGAGCACCTCAGTAGAGAAAGCCGAAAACTGACTGTCATGATGCGGCGTGAGCCGGTCAGCTCTTCGGAGGTCTCAAATCATTGGAGATTTTTTCCGCATTACTCGAGGGATCGGTACTTACCCGATCAGGTGTCTACAGCATCCTAGTTCGGATACTAGGGGCTCCACCTATATTTTTATTGTCAAACTCCTATGGCTAAGTGAGGGTGTTCAAGCCGTATATTCTGACTGCCTGGTTCGTTGCGCTAAACACCTCCTTCAAGGACCAAACAATTGGATCAAGAGTGTTTAGATTTCATCCCGAACACCCCGTACTACCTACGTGGGGGCAGAAGCCGACGACTAGCCAACCCTCAGATTTTATAACACACTGCCGCACAGGAGGTAATTTTTTTATAAAACAAACATTATATTACATGACAACTTTGTTTGATCATACAAGGCCGAAACAACATGAACGTATTCATTCAAAGATAATGTATTTCGCACATTGCGTCGCCACAATGCGAGACTCCTCCAGGACGTCTCCAAAATATCGCTCGGGTGTGCGGTGCTCCTTGCCATCAGGCGGCCCCTCGATCGCCAGCTTGACGGCGTCCATCTTCGCCCACCACACCTTGACATAGGCGAAGGCCAGGCGCGCGCCCTCGATGCAGACCGACCGCTTGACGACGTCCAGCCGAGGACAGGCATTCACCAGCCGCTTCACGAGGCCGAAGTAGCTGCTGGGTATAGCTTCGGCAGGCCACAGCCGGATTATCAAATCCTTCATGGCCAGTTCGGCCACCGTAGGCAGCTCGACCAGCTGTTTGAGCTGATCGGTGAAGGGCACTGGATGTTCTGGCGCAAGGTACTGCGACCAAAATAGCTTCTCCGTCGAGCTCCCTTCTTCGGCTCAGAAGAACTCCGCAGCGTCTGACACGCTGTGCGGCAGGTCCGCAAACGCCCCTGGGGAACTCCGAATTCGGGTTAGTAAGAAATACTTCTTTTTCACATACTTGCTTTGCATACTAAACGCCTTACCCGCCGCAATCTTCTTGGCCTCCTGGATCTCCTGGAGGGCGCCCTGGGCTTCAACCCGGGCCTCTTCTGCACTTTGGTGAGCCTTGGCAAGTTCGGTCTCTCGAGCCGATACATCGCCCTCCAAGGCATCACACTTTTTCACTGCGTCCTAGAGCTCTTGCTGGACCTTGTTGAGCCTGCCCTTGAGCTTTTTGCGGGCGGCTTACTCCTTGGCAGCTTTCTGCTCAGCTTCGGCCAGGGCCTTTTTAAGGGCCTCGACCTCGGTCGTCGCTCCTACACAAATCATGACATTATAGTCAATACACATCATTTATTCTTTCCGAATATATAGCGAGTCATTGCATACCTTGCTGCTCTTCCAGCTGCTTCATCTCTTGGCCGAGCTCTCCCTCGGCCCGCTCCAGCCTCTGCTTTAGTCCGGAGACTTTGGCAGTGTGTGCGGTCGCGGCCAATAACGACGCCTGCTTATTCATACAAGACAGATTTAGTTAGTTCCCTGCGAAAATTAATTGATCCCCTGTCCGGCTTTTCTGTTCGAACACCGGACAGTGTCTCAGGGGCTACTGTCTATATTGGGACTTTTCTCTTTTTGCATCGCTTACCTCAAAACCTGTCAGCAGGCCGCTACAGGCTTCGGTCGGTCCGCTTTTGACGGACTGAACCTTCTCAATCACCGTACCCATAAGGATACGGTGTTCATCCACAATGGAAGCGCCTCGTAGCGCTTCCAGCAGATTGTCCGGTGCCTCTGGCTGGATAGAGGTCACCGGCGGGATGGGCAGGCCTCCTTCTTTCGAGGGATGCTGCTTGCCAGATTCCGGAGCCTTGTGGGTCTCCGGAACCGTATTCAGTTGGGGGCCGAATTGAACCTGGCCCCCATCATCAGTCCCCATGGGGATCTGTTCCCCCATGTGTCCGGCGGCCGAGGTCTCACCCTCTGGCGCCGCCCTGGCGACCTCCTGAACCTCTCCCTGGCCAGGGAGGGCCCTTCGGGACGACACCTCAGTGTCGCCCTTGGCCGGGGGAGAGTGTGCAGCCGGCGGTGACTCGCTGGCCATCGCCTTTGAATCCAGCGAACCTCCCGATGAGGTTCGCGGGGAGCTGTCGTGGGCCGGACTGCAATAGCATAACTAACCATGTTAATACAATGAAGAGGAGAGGTTGGATATACGAACACAAATTTATCAGTACTTACGATGCGGCCAGGGGCTTGTCTCGGAGGCGTCGCTTCGGACTGCTGTCGACGTCCCACGCGGTGTTACCCGCAAGGGAGCCTTTCCCCTTCTTGGGCGCCTCCGCCTCCATATTTGTGGAGGCTGCCCTCTTCTTCCTCCCCCCATCAGGGGGAGGGTTGCTTTCCTCCTCCTCCTCCTCGTCATCTTTGGCGGCGGAGGAGTGAGTCTTGTCTTCGGACATCACGTCCGAAGCGCCCTTGCGGCGGGGGCCGCCCCGGCCCCCCTTGGCCTTCTTCTCCGGCGGCTGATAGGGCGCCGGGACCAGCATCTTCGCCAGGCACGGTATGACTGGTTCTTCGGGCAGCGGAGCCAAACTTCGAATCTGCTCCGCCCTCTTTGTCCATACCTGAAAGAACGAATCAGTAAAGTTTAGTTACCCTCCTTGAACAAGCAAGTAGAGGGTACACTTTGAGACGTGGAGGACTTACCGCATTCGCGGGATGGGCAAGATTGTGCCCACGGTCTGAGTCTATGGCCGGCGGCTTCTCGTCGCCCTTGAAGAGCAACTTCCAGGCATCTTCGTGAGTGGTTCCGAAGAGCCCCGCCAGGGTTGGGTGCTTCTCCGGAATGAATTCCCATAAAGGGGAAGTTCAGCTTTGGCAGGGGAGGACCCCGCGAACTAACATCACCGGGATCACGTCGACGAGCTTGATGTTTTTGTCCACCATGCTTTGGATGCGCGTTTGCAGCGCAATCAGCTCGTCCGACGCAGACCAATTTGGGCCCTTCTCCATCCAGGAGGTCAGCCGCATTAGAGCTCCGGGCTTGAATTCGGAAGCCGCGGCCTAGGTGGCGTCACGGGGTTCTGTGATATAAAACCACAGCTTCTGCCACTCCTTGACAGTCTCCACAAACGTGCCCTTGGGCCATATGACGTTGGGTATCTTGCTCACCATGGCTCCTCCTGTTAGGACCCCGATTCCAAGTCACGTCGATCTAGCCGGTAACACCTCATATCACTTTGCGTCCTCACGCACGGTATTCCCACGGGTGCGGCCTTACCATGGCCCGGGACCGTTTGCACCTTTTGGCTCACGTATATGATAGTGTCGCTAGCATCCATATGACAGAGAACCCAGGCCGACATGACTAGTCGTGAACCCAAAGTTGCACTAACTTACGGGGACAGGCATACATGAATCAACATCGAGCAGTCGGTCAGCAGCGTGCGAATCCGGGCTATAGCACTGGGCTAACAGGACTCCGGTGAACCGGGCTGTAGCAGGCTAGGCAGGACTCCGGATATCACCGTGTGACATTTCCCCGAAGGGACAGACACAAGAACAAAGTGAATCACATGCCGGCTAGTCAAGTGTTCCGGAGCAGTAGTGTTGGGCTAGCAGGACTCCGGTGAACTGGGCTGTAGCGGACTACTATGGCTCATGGAAGCACAAGACTACATTTCCCCATAAGAGAGACTACCAAGGATAAACAACTAGGTTGTCGGATCCCACACATACCAAGCATTTCAATCATACACACAATATGCTCAATATGTGTAAATACAACATGGCATCACAACAAAACTCTAGGACTCAAAGTATTTATTCATTAGGCTCCGAGGAGCGAGATATTACAAACATGGGTCTCATGACCCAACATTCAGAGCATACAAGTCAAAGCACATGCGGAAGCTTAACATGTCTGAGTACAGACATCTACAAATGAAAAAGGCTGAGAAGCCTGACTATCTACCAGATCCTGCCGAGGGCACAAGATCGTAGCTGAGGTATCAAGCTAAACGTCGAAGTCCACATGGAACTACTAGCGAGACTGACGTCTCTCTGCAAAACATAAAATAGACAAACGTCAGTACAAATGTACCCAGCAAGACTTACATCAGAACTAGCTACATATGCATCAGTATCAACAAAGGGGGGTGGTGGAGTTTGACTGCAGCAAGCCAGCTTTGACTCAGTGGCTATCCTAAACTACTACTGCAAGCAACTCTTTTGAGGTGGCGCACACGAGTCCACATATTCACCATTTCAATACACCACTATGGATCCGCACCCGTCTCCCTACGAGAAGGCCGTCCATAGCACTCATGCTTATCTTGCGAGTTTTAGAGTATCCACTTTCACTTGTCTATGAACTGTACAGGCAACCCAGAAGTCCTTTACCGTGGACACGGCTGTTCGAATAGATCATTTATAACCCTGCAGGGGTGTACTTCTTCACACACGCTCGCGCCACTTACCACCATGTACACGTCGTGTATCTCGGCAACCTTCAAGCGGAAGCCTGGCGAGGGAGTCGGCCACGACCTGACTAACCACACAAGTCTCTAGTCCAGGTTTATCGCCTATTCGGGTTCCATCCGCGAGAAGATCCGGCCGAGGTTTCGCTCACAGCCCCAAACAATGTGTGCAGGGTTCCCGAGACACCAAACGGGCGCCCGGTACGCCGGGCCACGGTTTATCTACCGAATCATAGCCCACCCCTAGGGTCAGCGCTATGCACGGCCTCCAACACATATCCTACAAACACCAGAAACTAGTTGCAACTCCTGGACAGAGATCAAGGCGATTAATAAGTCGAGAGAGTCAATTAAGGATCCCAATGTGTGGTAGTAGTTGTTCATGGATCACAAACACAGAACTCAGTTCCTGAGGACGGCTTCAATGAGACAACCCACCATGTACTCCTACATGGCCTCTCACCGCTACCTTTACCAAATCGTGTTCACACACTTAGCTCACGCACAGGACATGTTCATCACCATTCCAATTCATCCCCGATGAATCAGACCTGACTAAAATCTAAGCAGTAGCAGGCATGACAAAAAAGCATGAATGAGTAGGCACATCAGGGCTCAAACAACTCCTACTCATGCTAGTGGGTTTCATCTATTTACTCTGGCAATGACAGGTCATGCAGAGGAAAAGGGATTCAACTACCGCAGCGTGTAACAGTTGAATTGTTGTTGTCCTAATGCAGTAAAAAAGAGCAGGAGCGAGAGAGTGGGATTGTATCGGAATGAACGTTTTGCTTGCCTGACAGAGTGGTCGAGGGGTACTGCCCTTCAACTGGATACTCGTGAATATTCTCGGAGGCGGAACCTGCCACGAAGATCACACCGGTAACTCAATCGTTACATGGCAATATGCAACGATATGATGCATGCAATGACATGGCAAAATGAGTGTGTTTTGGCTAATGCAGCTTTTAACAGGGTGGTTTGAGTTCATTTGAATCCAAGATTCAAATGCAAACCCAAAATATAAACTCATATAAGTGCATCATCTAGTTTCATCTAAATAGCAAAGTTAAGTTGCTCTAACTTGCATGAAACCAGTACAGATGGATACATTGGATTTTTCTGATCAATTTTCATATATAAATCTTTTCATTCTAAGTTATAGATTATTTCCTATGATTTTTAGAAGTTTGGACTAATTTCTGAAATTTCCTGAATAAGAATAAATCCAGAAATGAGTTACTGCATCAGCATGGCGTCAGCTGGTCTACTGGGGCGGTCCAGGTCAAACCTGACATGTCGGACCCATTGGTCAGTGTCACATTGCTGGCTTGGTCACCGACGAGTGGGGTCGGTCAACGGCCACGTCAGCGAGGTCAACGTTGATGCGTGGGGCCACTGGACTTAGATTAATTCTAACTTATTTCGTTAGCTGGTTAATTAAAACGGAGGGGCCCGTTTGTCATTGATTGTGGGGTTTAATTAGCGGGGCTGTTAGCCGCTCATGACGTTGCCACGTCAGCATGCCGGAGTTGAACACCGGCAAGCACACAAACGCGACGGCGTCGCTCGGGAACGCGCTACGGGCGGTGGTTTAGCGCTCTGAGGGCACCAGTGCATAGCCCTTGCTCGCCCGCATCGAGCAGCGGTGGAGTTGGTCGCGGGGGTCACCGGAATCGGCGCCGATGACGAGGTTTGCGGCGGTAGCAGGTCGGGCGCGGCGCTGTAGTGCGTAAGCGAGCAGGGTTAGATGCTTGGAGGACGCCACTTGCCTCCAGGAGCACGCAGAGCTCATTGGTTCGAGCAGCGGAGCTCGGCAGCTAGGTTCCCGGCGGTAATGGTAGACGACGGCACAGAAGTTCAAGGGGATGGTGCTATAGCTCAAAATCGAGCGAGAGAACAGAGGGGAAAGAGGGGCGAGCTCACTAGGAGTCGAACGGAGGGGAAGGAGAGGTCAGGGGCGTGCTGTATCCCGCGAATCAACACCGGCGGCCGATGGTGCCGAAGGTTGAAGACGAGCACGGTGACGATGAACCAGGGCCTTCCGGCGTCCCGTAGCTCGGTGTAGAGGACAAGGAAGACGCGTTGGTGCTTCTGGGATCAACGGCAGGGCGAGGGCAGTGCGGTAACCGTGGCGGCAGCGAATGGCGGCGATGGTAGCGCTCGGCTGCGGGAGAGAGAGCGAGATAGAGAAAGGGAGAAGCTAGGGGAGAGTGAGAGAGCGGTCGGGGAGGTTGCGTGGAATGCGCGGAGGCATCCAGGGTGTCGGGGACGCAGGCAGCCAGGCAGGAGGTGGCGGGCGCACGGTGGCCACGCGCCTCGTGTCCTTCTGGCGTGAGGAGGAAGGCGACACGAGCTGCGGTGGTGGGCTGGGCTGCACAGCTGGGCCGCCAGGTGGGCTGTAGGTAAGCGCCAGGTAATGTTTTCTCCTCTCTCTTTACCATTTCTGTTTTCTATACTCTTTTGTCTATTTTGATTTAGTAAAAGTACTAAACCATTTTTATAAAATCCTAGAAATAGTTATGGGTACTTTCTGGATTGTTCCAGTGACCCTTAACAATTTCCAGCATTTTTGGATCATTTAAAATATATATAGCTTTTAAATTGCTCCAGTTCAAATATGTTTGATTTAATTCAATGTCCATTTCTGTCCTAGAAAAATGACCACCATTTATGGTTAGGTTTTTCACGCTTTTCCCTAAATCATGAACACTTGTGAACGACATTTTGGAATCATTGAGAAATATTTTATGTGAAGCTAGTTTAATAAAAGGTGTTAGGGTTTGATCAAATCCCCATTTCAAATTTCCATGAAAGTTAAACATGATGCAAGGAAGATGCAAACACTAGGCAGTACCACAATCTAGGGATGTGACAACTCACCCCCACTAAACAAGAATCTCGTCCCGAGATTCAAGCGTTGGGTAAGATGGAGGGGGGGACGCAAACTAACACAATCTTCACGATCCAGGTGGCACTTCATAAGAACGTTGATTCGATCACCATCATTGTCTCGATGTCTTGCCCCGAGAACTCCAACTAACATGACAATGAGGGAAAAGGGAAAACTCTAGAAGGATCGATCTTATCGAAGATCGAACAACTCAGGATCAACTCATGGAGCGAGACGCTGAAACAACTCTCGAGCGGAGACACGAAGCATACGTCCAGAGGGAGGAGTGAAACACATGACAAAGGCTCACTAGGTAGGCAACAATTCCACACCTAAGAGGGTGGTGAACGGTGGCCAACGTAGCGAGGAGTTGAGTTTCCATGACACCAAAACGAGACATCTTGGAGGAGGGTGACCCGTAGAATCATCCCTTAAGTGGCAAAAAGAATTACTTCTGATTTAGAGAACATTGAAATTCTCTATACCAACCTGAGGCAATTCACCAACAATCGTTTGGCGGGGTATGAAAGGATGGCATACCCGGACTAGAATGGATGATGTGGACTACCTTGTTGAAGACAACGCAAGGAATGATTTTTGCTTATCATCGGAAATGGGTGGGATCCATGGTAGACTGGCACAACGACGGGTGCATGCTGGGAACAAAATGCAAATGTTGGGAATGATTCTAGTAACTAGGGAAAGACCCAACAGTCGAGAGTGATTCCATTGTTTGAATGGTTATAGTATAATCGAGGGAACTGAGAGCACAAGAATTCCTAGGGAGCAACTTCTACAATAAGTCGCACGAAGTCCTCATAGAGAAGATGGAAAAAATTGCTCAATCAAGACACTACAATGATAGATCTTCCAGCTAGGTGTGTCGGCCAGAACATCAACCTAGTCGGGACCTACATCATAGATCTTGCAATAGCTCCAACCATCCTATCTGCCTGAGATTCAGATCTGGTTGGTAACGGAACATTTCAGACAGCATGTTTGGAAAAGAAATTTTGCAACACAAACCGATGAGATGACATTGCGAGATTCTCGGGGAATGAACTACGATAGCAAGCTCCAAAACATGAGCTGGTTCTGCTACACACATGTGAACACGCTGTCCCAGACAAGCATGACCACATAGTAGTCTTATAATAAAACACTAACGAGTTCAGGTGGGGAACCATCACTGTGGATAACGAAGTCGTTGCATAAGTCATGATTAGCTCTTAAGAAGGAACTTATTCTCCTTGAACAAATCAATCAGTGGCTTGGTGTGCTAGGGAATACGTATGGAGTGGAGGTAATTAATCTACTAAACCATAGAATACTTCGCACATATGCATGACTGATTTGGGATGATTCCAGAGGAAACAAAACAAACCTTTCTCAAATTCAGGGCGGCAACTTACACCTAATGCACGTGAACTTGGAGAAAATCACTTCTTTCACCAAAACATATACCTCATGAGCGGAACACGGAGGCAATGCTTACAAAGTTTCCAACACTAGCTCAACGTTCAACACGAATCATGGAGGAGACAAAATGCTGCTGATGGGCTCAACAGCAACTCATCGGAATTTCCATATCACTGGACTCCCACCATTTTGTGAACACGGTGATAGCATTGGTCAGACCAAAAGATGTAATGGTGTATGCTCGAGGGATCAACCACGAGTAAGACAACATTACGAACATCGTTGGTTCTGATTTGACTTGACGATAGCCCATACTCAAGTCAATGTTTTGACAAGACAATAGATCCAACAACTGATCACGAGGACCAATTGGTGAAGATATCATCTTTCTTCAACACACACACAAACACAAAGATATCCCTTCAGAAAGAACCAAATTCGGCATAGCTTTTTATCTTCCAACTCTCCAAGTTGTTGTTTAGCTTAACCAACTAGCTCAGGGGTATGCAACACAGATTCTTGGAGAAGGGGTGGTTTATAAGAAACCAACTTTATCACGAACTCAACATAGCGGTCAGGTGACAACCTGGTTATACTTCCGAGAAGATATACGGAAAATCACGAACCACCGATATGTCACTAAGCTTGAGAACAATCTTGCTTTTCAGGGCAAGACGATATGATCAAATAAGCAAGGATTGACAAAATCCTAACTCATCGATCGAAGAGTGCACCAACAAAAAATGGACTAGGTAGCACGATCAGTCCTAGGATGGTGATTCAATAACCAACACGCTAAGGATGAGAATATTGTCCTTTAACTACCAAGAAACACAGTTGATAGGAGTATTGATTTCACACATCACGACTCACTTATCGGTATTCCGGTTGCAATAACACGGGGCCGAGGAATGAAAAATGATGGCAAGGAGTATCACTGTATCAAGAGTTCATAGGATGGTGTGCAATTCCCATGATGTTCCTGACATAAAGAAGGTAATACTCCAGGGTAGAATAGAACAAAAGCTAGATTGGAATTTTGATCTGTGGAATACAATTGCTTTGACCCAATCCAAGAAATGGATAAGGTACTGGAGTTTGTTTCTCCTAGTCATTCCAAACTAGAATGGCCTGACGGACCACAAGAATATTAGACTTTGATGAACGAATGCAATGATATACCCTCGACTATCAATTGATAGATGAAGGTCAGAAACAACTAAGGAGGGACAGCTCAAGGAACATACGATTTTCTGAGTTGTGGGTGCATAGATTAGCATGTCAAACGAGTTCAACATATTTCTTCCGGATAACCCATGTAGAAAGGTAGAACTGGCAGAGTCACAATATGAATGGAGTACTCCTCAAGAGCGCCCTGGTTGTGATCTTTTGGTTCAAACGAATTTCTGCCAAGGATGGTTCATGGTATTTGGAAGAATGATATACCACGGACCTCGAAGACTATCACAAGATTACTAATTTCCTAAAGGAACTAGCGAACACTATCAACATGGGGTAAGTAGAGTGAATCTTGGGTTCAAGAACCCAGGAAAAGAATACCTACTAACTAATAACATCACGAGATGCTTTCAAGAATGGCGGCCAGAATCATCACACTAGGACACAAAACATGGCTAGATTACTAGGTAATCTTCTAAGACACCTAGGGTCATAATAATAACTCCAACATATATGTCGAGGCAATAGAATACCTCAACTCAGCAATTAGTGTGATTAACCTGGCCTAAAAGAACAACAAAACCAGAGGGAAAGGATTTTGCAAATGCACCAGATGGTTTAGAAACCTGGGATGACTCGGACAGCATAACGGCTGTAAATGCTCAAAGGATTTGAGACATCGTGCAAAAATGGTGGCATAACCACTCAGAAGCACAATATCAAGGTTCTGAGATCAACTGTGAACACATGGAAGTAATAGAAACTGAACTGAGGCTTGAGACCAACAATCCTACGAGTCTACGGATTAGTAACACGTGATCCTGATGGAAAGATGAGAAGCCTAGTTCTTAATCCCCGTACAAGAGAAGAGGGTGACTCAGATCAGAGGACATAAGGTAAAGGAGTAAAAAGAGCCTTACGTTCCATCCCACAATCAATTCCCCTACGTATAACTAACGCATTTCTAGACTCAACTTCGACCAGCTTGGCTTGGTAATCCTACAGGCAGTTAGGCTCTGATACCAAAGCTGTCAGGACCCTGATTCCAAGTCACATCGATCTAGCCAGTAACACCTCATATCACTTTGCGGCCTCACGCACGGTATTCCCACGGGTGTCACCTTACCATGGCCCGGGACCGTTTGCGCCTTTTGGCTCACGTATATGATAGTGTCGCTAGCATCCATATGACAGAGAACCCAGGCCGACATGACTAGTCGTGAACCCAAAGTGGCACTAACTTACGGGGACAGGCATACATGAATCAACATCGAGCATGTCGGTCAGCAGCGTGCGAATCCGGGCTGTAGCACTGGGCTAATAGGACTCCGGTGAACCGGGCTGTAGCAGGCTAGGCAGGACTCCGGATGTCACCGCGTGACATTTCCCCGAAGGGACAGACACAGGAACGAAGTGAATCACATGCCAGCCAGTCAAGTGTTCCGCAGCAGTAGTGCTGGGCTAGCAGGACTCCGGTGAACCGGGCTATAGCGGACTACTATGGCTCATGGAAGCACAAGACTACATTTCCCCATAAGAGAGGCTACCAAGGATAAACAACTAGGTTGTCGGATCCCACACATACCAAGCATTTCAATCATACACACAATATGCTCGATATGTGTAAATACAACATGGCATCACAACAAAACTCTACGACTCAAAGTATTTATTCATTAGGCTCCGGGGAGCGAGATATTACAAACATGGGTCTCATGACCCAACATTCAGAGCATACAACTAAAAGCACATGCGTAAGCTTAACATGTCTGAGTACAGACATCTACAAATGAAAAAGGCTGAGAAGCCTGACTATCTACCAGATCCTGCCGAGGGCACAAGATTGTAGCTGAGGTATCAAGCTAAATGTCGGAGTCCACAAGGAACTACTAGCGAGACTGACGTCTCTCTGCAAAACATAAAATAGACAAACGTGAGTACAAATGTACCCAGCAAGACTTACATCAGAACTAGCTGCATATGCATCAGTATCAATGAAGGGGGGTGGTGGAGTTTGACTGCAGCAAGCCAGCTTTGACTCAGTGGCTATCCTAAACTACTACTGCAAGCAACTCTTTTGAGGTGGCGCACACGAGTCCACATATTCACCATTTCAATACACCACTATGGATCCGCTCCCGTCTCCCTACGAGAAGGCCGTCCATAGCACTCACGCTTATCTTGCGAGTTTTAGAGTATCCACTTTCACTTGTCTATGAACTGTACAGGCAACCCAGAAGTCCTTTACCACGGACACGGCTATTCGAATAGATCATTTATAACCCTGCAGGGGTGTACTTCTTCACACACGCTCTCGCCACTTACCACCATGTACACGTCGTGTATCTCGGCAACCTTCAAGCAGAAGCCTGGCGAGGGAGTCGTCCACGACCTGACTAACCACACAAGTCTCTAGTCCAGGTTTATCGCCTATTCGGGTTCCATCCGCGAGGAGATCCGGCCGGGGTTTCGCTCACAGCCCCAAACGATGTGTGCAGGGTTCCCGAGACACCAAACGGGCGCCCGGTACACCGGGCCATGGTGTATCTACCGCATCATAGCCCACCCCTAGGGTCAGCGCTACGCACGGCCTCCAACACATATCCTACAAACACTAGAAACTAGTTGCAACTCCTGGACAGGGATCAAGGCGATTAATAAGTCGAGAGAGTCAATTAAGGATCCCAATGTGTGGTAGTAGCTGTTCATGGATCACAAACACAGAACTCAGTTCCTGAGGACGGCTTCAATGAGACAACCCATCATGTACTCCTACATGGCCTCTCACCGCTACCTTTACCAAATCGTGTTCACACACTTAGCTCACGCACAGTAGGACATGTTCATCACCATTCCAATTCATCCCCGATGAATCAGACCTGACTCAACTCTAAGCAGTAGCAGGCATGACAAACAAGCATGAATGAGTAGGCACATCAGGGCTCAAACAACTCCTACTCATGCTAGTGGGTTTCATCTATTTACTGTGGCAATGACAGGTCATGCAGAGGAAAAGGGGTTCAACTACCGCAGCATGTAACAGTTGAATCATTGTTGTCCTAATGCAGTAAAAGAGAGTAGGAGCGAGAGAGTGGGATTGTGTCGGAATGAACAAGGGGGTTTTGCTTGCTTGCTAGAGTGGTCGAGGGGTACTTCCCTTCAACTGGATACTCTTGAATATCCTCGGAGGCAGAACCTGCCACGAAGATCACACCGGTAACTCAATCATTACATGGCAATATGCAACAATATGATGCATCCAATGACATGGCAAAATGAGTGTGTTTTGGCTAATGCAGCTTTTAACAAGGTGGTTTGAGTTCATTTGAATCAAAGATTCAAATGCAAACCCAAAATATAAACTCATATAAGTGCATCATCTAGTTTCATCTAATCAGCAAAGTTAAGTTGCTCTAACATGCATGAAACCAGTACAGATGGATATATTGGATTTTTCTGATCAATTGTCATATATAAATATTTTCATTCTGAGTTATAGATTATTTCCTACGATTTTTAGAAGTTTGCACTAATTTCTGAAATTTCCTGAATAAGAATAAATCCAGAAATGAGTTACTGCATCAGCATTGCGTCAGCATGGCGTCAGCTGGTCAACTGGGGCGGTCCAGGTCAAACCTGACATGTGGGACCCATTGGTCAGTGTCACATTGCTGGCTTGGTCACTGACGAGTGGGGTCAGTCAACGGCCACGTCAGCGAGGTCAATGTTGACGCGTGGGGCCACTGGACTTAGATTAATTCTAACTTATTTCGTTAACTGGTTAATTAAAACGGTGGGGCTTGTTTGTCATTAACTGTGGGGTTTAATTAGCGGGGTTGTTAGCCGCTAATGACGTTGCCACGTCAGCATGCCGGAGTTGAACGCCGGCGAGCACACAAACGCGGCGGCGTCGCTCGGGAATGTGCTACGGGCGGTGGTTGAGCGCTCTGAGGGCACCAGGGCATAACCCTTGCTCGCCCGCATCAAGCAGCGGTGCAGTTGGTCGCGGGGGTCACCGGAATCGGCGCCGATGACGAGGTTTGCGGCGGCAGCAGGTCGGGCTTGCGCGGGCGCGACGCTGCAGTGCGTTAGCGAGCAGGGTTAGATGCTTGGAGGACACCACTTGCCTCCAGGAACACGCAGGGCTCGTTGGTTTGAGCAGCGGAGCTCGGCAGCTAGGTTCCCGGTGGCCATGGCGGACGGCGGCGCACAAGTTCAAGGGGATGGTGCTACAGCTCAAAATCGAGCGAGAGAACAGAGGGGAAAGAGGGGCGAGCTCACTAGGAGTCGAACAGAGGCGAAGGAGAGGTCGGGGGCGTGCTGTATCCCGCGAATCAACGCCGGCGGCTGATGGTGCCAAAGGTTGAAGACGAGCGCGGTGACGACGAAGCAGGTCCTTCTGGCGTCCCGTAGCTCGGTGTAGAGGACGAGGAAGACGCGTCAGTGCTTGTGGGATCAGCGGCTGGGCGAGGGCAGTGTGGTAGCCGTGGCGGCAGCGAATGGCGATGACGGTGGCGCTTGGCTGCGGGAGAGAGAGCGAGACAGAGAAAGGGAGAAGCTAGGGGAGAGTGAGAGAGCGGTCGGGGAGGTTGCATGGCTTGCACGGAGGCATCCAGGGCGTCGGGGACGCAGGCAGCCAGGCAGGAGGTGGCGGGCGCACGGTGGCCACGCGCCTCGTGTCCTTCTGGCGCGAGGAGGAAGGCGACAGGAGCTGCGGTGGTGGGCTGGGCTGCATAGCTGGGCCGCCAGGTGGTGGGCTGTAGGTAAGCGCCAGGTAATGTTTTCTCCTCTCTCTTTACCATTTCTGTTTTCTATACTCTTTTGTCTATTTTGATTTAGTAAAAGTACTAAACCATTTTTATAAAATCCTAGAAATAATTATGGGTACTTTCTGGATTGTTCCAGTGACCCTTAACAATTTCCAGCATTTTTGGAGCATTTAAAATATATATAGCTTTTAAATTGCACTAGTTCAAATATGTTTGATTTAATTCAATGTCCACTTCTGTCCTGGAAAAATGACCACCATTTATGGTTAGGTTTTTCACCCTTTTCCCTAAATCATGAACATTTGTGAACGACATTTTGGAATCATTGAGAAATATTTTATGTGAAGCTAGTTTAATAAAAGGTGTTAGGGTTTGATCAAATCCCCATTTCAAATTTCCATGAAAGTTAAACATGATGCAAGGAAGACGCAAACACTAGGCAGTACCACAATCTAGGGATGTGACACCTCCGCACTCCGCGTGTTGGCCGTCCAACACCTTCGGCTTCACGTTGAAGATATTGAACCACAAGCCGAAGTGGGGCTGGATGCGGAGGAAAGCCTCACACACGACATTGAACGCCGAGATGTTGAGGAAAGAGTTCGGGGCTAGATCATGGAAATCTAGCCCATAATAGAACATAAGTCTGCGGACGAAAGGGTGGAGTGGAAACCCTAGCCCACGGACGAAATGAGGGAGGAACACCACCCTCTCGTTGGGTTTCGGTGTGGGGATGACTTGTCCCTTGGCCGGAAGCCAGTGGGCGATCTCCTTCGCCAGATACCTAGCCTCCCGAAGCTCGGCGATGTCCTTCTCCTTGACAGAGGAGGCCATTTACTTGCCTTGCCGTCCAGAGCTGGACATGGTTGAGAACTTGCTCGGGGTGAAGGAAACGAGAACTTGGGTGCTGGAGCTCGAGAATGGAAGGGCAGAGGAAGAAGGAAGGCGTGGGTGCAGAAAGGAGTCCTTATCTCCTTATAAAGAAGGTAGTGGATATTGAACGCCTCCCCACTCGCCTTAAAGCTCGCCTATTCCCAAGGGCTGTGCAAACGGCACGGTTGGATTACCCATGCCCGTATTGATGAGAATCCCGCAATGAGGGGACACGATCTCTGCTTTGACAAGACGTGCCAATGGAAACCGCGTCTCGAAACGTGAAACGGCAGAAGAAAATGGTTCAAAATAATGACCGGGCAGACGTGATGTCATCTTGCAAAAAGTTGTCAGCAGATGGGACTCGTGAAATGTTATACTCTCTATAGTTGTGTGTGTGTGTGGTACCTGTATTGCAGATCCGGACACGTTCGTTTCGTCCGAGGACTATCTTGGAGTACTCGGAAAGGGGAACCCGCCTTGCAATGCCGAAGACGATCTGCGCACCGGACACCTCGTCATTGAAGCCTGGTTCGGGGGCTACTGAGGGAGTCCTGGACTAAGGGGTCCTTGGGCGTCCGACCTGTTACATGGGCCGGACTGATGGGCTGTGAAGATACAAAGACCGAAGACTCTACCCGTGTCTGGATGGGACTCTCCTTGGCGTGGAAGGCAAGCCTGGTGGCCAAATATGAAGATTCCTTTCTCTGTAACTGACCTTGTGTAACCCTAGATCCCTCCGGTGTCTATATAAACTGGAGGGCTTAATTAGTACGGATACGATCATAGTCATACAGGCTAGCCTTTTTAGGGTCTTAGCCATTATGATCTCGTGGTAGATCAACTCTTGTAATACTCATATGCATCAAGATCAATCAAGCAGGAAGTAGGGTATTACCTCCATAGAGAGGGCCCGAACATAGGTAAACATTGTGTCCCCTGTCTCCTGTTACCATCATCCTTAGACGCACAGTTCGGGACCCCCTACACTACAGGAAACAGCTACTTTGCCGTCTGCCATGGCGGACGGCAAAGGCTCGAAAGGCGGACGACAAAGACCTTTGCCGTCAGCCGCGGACGGCAAAAGGCTCCGGCAAAGAAGGCTACGGTAAACAGCTGCTTTGCCATCTGCTTCCTGGCGGCGGACGGCAAAGGCACTTTGCCGTCTGCGGCGGACGGCAAAGAGGGCGGACGGCAATATTTGCGCTGTCAGTCCGTTAAGTGGCTAACGGCAGACCTTTGCCGTCCGCCGCAGACGGCAAAGAGCCTTTGGTCTTTGCCGTCCGCCTTATGATGTCATCTACACGTCACTAGATGGCAGGTTCTTTGCCGTCTGCCACTGATGGAAAGTGCAGGTTCTTTGCCGTCTGCCACGGACGGCAAAGTCTTTGCCGTCTGCCACTGTAGGCAAACTGACCAAATGGGTCAGCTCCCAGGAAGCACAGTTGGCTGCCACGTGGCTTCTTTGCCGTCCGTGGCAGACGGCAAAGAGCTCTTTGCCGTCGGTGGCAGACGGCAAAGAGCCTGCATATTGTCTGTTTTTTCTGTTTTTTATTAAATCCCACAATTTGCAGCACATATCACATATATAAGTTTCATATCCAACACATACCTAGCACATAAGTTTCATATCACATATCACATCAGTTTCATCCATACACATTGTTCATACATAAGGAAGTTCCATCCATACACATTGTTCCATCCATATATATATTACAATGCAAAGTGTCATGAAGATAGCAAGCTAGATACAATGCAAAGTTTCATCAAAGGAAAAGCAAGCACTCCATCATAGCAAGCTAGCTTCCATCAAGTGAATGAAATCTGCAAAATGGTAAATAAGAAAGTTAGAAATAGGTGACTAGAACAAGAAGAAGACTAGAACAAGAAGAAGACTAGAACAAGAAGTATATGTCATTTATGAGCTAACTTAGGTGAAATGGATCATATATGAGCTAACTAAGTTGAAATGGGTTGTTTATGAGCTAACTTAGTTGAAATGGATCATTTATGAGCTAACTTAGTTGAAATGGGTCGTTTATGAGCTAACTAAGGTGAAGGGCATCGTTTTTGAGCTAAGTAAGGTGAAATGGGTCATTTTGGACCTAACCTAGTTGAAATGGATCGTTTTTTAGCTAACTTAGTTGAAATGGATCGTTTTTGAGGTAACTAAGGTGAAATGGATCGTTTTTTAGCTCACTCAGGTCAAATGGATCGTTTTTGAGCTAACTTAGTTGAAATGGATCGTTTTTGAGCTAACTTTGTTGAAATGGATCATTTTTTAGCTAATTTAGTTGAAATGGATCGTTTTTTAGCTAACTTAGGTGAAATGGATCATTTAAGAGCTAATTTAGGTGAAATGGATCGTTTTTTTGCTCACTTAGGTCAAATGGATCGTTTATGAGCTAAATTAGTTGAAATGGATCGTTTATGAGATAACCTAGGTAAGATGGGTCATTTTGGAGTTAACGTAGGTGAAATGGGCCATTTTAAAGCTAACGTAGGTAAAATGGATCATTTAGGAGCTAATCTAGGTAAAATGGGTCATTTTTGAGCTAACTTGGATGAACTGCATCATTTATAAGCTAACCTAGGTAAAATGGGTCATTTTGGAGGAAAATAAGCTAACTCTAGGTCATTATGGTAAGCATATTGGAGGAAATAAAGCTAAGTCTAGGTCTTTATTCATTTGTTAAGCAAAACACTAGAGAAACTTACCGTGATCAGGGAGGTGTAGGAGCGGGGTGGCTAGTGCCGCTACCTGAAGAAGGATCGTGCGATGCGTTTCTGGAGTTAAGCTGCAACAAAGATCATTTCCAATGTCTCGTTAGCATTACGACACTCAAATGTTGAGACTACCAACTAATGTCCATTCAAACTAAACTCACCGTGCTCCCAGGAGCAATCACTGGCATCGGCGGAGCGGGCTGACCGGACTTCTCGCACACAGACTGCACATTTGGTTTTAAGAACAGAGTCATACTAGTTAGTAATGAGACTCAAATGTTAAGACTAGCAAGTAATCTGCAGAAGAAACTTACCACAAGGAGCTCGTACATGGCCCTTGCATGCATGTCATTCCGTGCCCTCTCCTCCTCCATCATCTTTCTCGTCCTCTCCTCCATCTCCCGCTGCCTCTCCGCCGCCTCCGCCAGAAGTTTCTCCGTTCTATCTCTCTCAGTCTGTATAGCAGCCTGCAACACCACTCACATGACCATTTGTAATCATTGATGGAAGCGCACACAATGTAATGGAGAAAGATAACTGAGTACGTATCACTAACCTTGATGCCGAGTTGCACTGGCCGTTCACGAGGCCTTATCTCAGGAGCAGAGCTCGACTGGCGCGCCTTGATCTCCGGGAGAGTGCTAGGACAACGGATAAGTCCATCTCCAATGGCTATGGAGCCATGGGACCTCCCGCCACCAGATATCATCACCAGCTCTGGATCAATGGGACCCTGGCTCGGGTTAAAGTCCTCCCCTTTCCTCGCCTTCCCCTCATCTCTATATCTCACGAGCTTGTTGTGGGAGGAGATGTTGGTGAAGTTGTTTGCATCATCGAGGTCAGACTGAGAGAAAGCCTTGACTTTCTTGTAAGAGCCAGTGTGGGCCATGGCATACAGGTCGTACACCTCTGGCACCTTATCCTCCTTATTGTGGCGTGCCTGAAAGAGAGAAACAATGAAAATTAGTAATTAAAGGGCTCAAGCTAGCATGATGAATGAATTGCATGAATCATGAAGCAAACCACATACCCAGTTGCGCCCGAACTGATATAAGTTGGAGCTGCCTTGATGGTGTGGCACACCTTCCATTTGGGCACGTTTGTCCTTGGCCTGGTTGTGGAGGGCTAGCCATTCTTGTGAGCACCACTCATCGACCAACACCTCCCAACAATCCATCCGATCCGCACACCATCTCGGAGGCGCCTAAGTTAGCAAATAGAAACTTGAGCGCTACGGCTAAGAATTACTAAATGAAGGAACTTAAGTAGAAGGCCTTAAGAATTACCTTCATGTACTGCTCCTTACTCAGGAACTTATCGCGGCACGCCGGCTTGGTCTTCTTGATACCACGCAAGGCGTAGTAGTCTCGAACAGCCTGCACCCGAGCCTCATGCCGTAAGTTCTGGAGTAGGCGCTTGCAGACGTTCTGGATAACATTTGCGCAGTCCTCCTCGTATCCCTCCTCACACCTGTAGAATGTCTGCAATCAAATGAGACAATATTGATTAGTACAATTAATAACTAGCTAGTTGAAGATTTTGAAATGTGTAAAGGAGAAATTACCCAGAACGTCCTGATCACCATGTCTGCCCTCGTGTCGCACACGACACCGTCGATAATGACATCCGGCGGGGCCGGGGCAGCCACGTAGTGCTCCCAGCTCAACCCAAGCTCTGGAAGCCGACCCTCACCAGGCAACGTGACAAACTCCGGGAAGTTTTGCCGGCAAAGAACTCCAAGGACGGAGTTGGGCCGGCGGACACTATGATGGTGGTCCCAACCCCTGCAGCATGACAAGGCCAACGCATTAGTTATTTGAAGAAACATGAATGCAGAAGGTACAAAAATATTAAATGCACTTACGTACCTCTCCCCATCAGGGAAGATCAACCACCTCTGCTCGCGGGTCGCCGGCACGGACGGGAGCCGTGTAGCACCACGCTGGTAGACGGTGCCACCCTCCTCCTCAAGATCAGTCGGCTCCCCGCCATCATCAGCATGGCCACTCGGCTCCTCGGGCTGATCCGGCCAGGTACCCCATCCGGACGTGTGCTCCTCCGGGGTCTCGTGGGCCGAACTCTCGTGGGCCGAAGGCCAGTCGACCCGAGGCTCGTGGGCCCAAGACCCGTGGACCGGAGGCTCGTGGACCGGAGTCCGTGTAGCCTCCTCCTCGGACGAGTCCACCCTAGCAGTCATGTGCTCGGGTGAAACAGCTGGGGGTGGCAGCGAGGAAGGCGCCCTAGCAGTCACCCTACCTCCTCTCCCGCGACCACGTGCCCCACCTCCTCTCTTCCTACCTCGTCCCCTACTGGGCACCGCGGTGGACGAAGAAGGGCCCGGCGGTGTGGACACACTGTCCAGCAACGCTCGGCGAAGAGGTACGTCTGGAATCGAAGACCTCAAACCACGCGCCGAGGAAGAAGGGGCCTTGGCGCGCTCCCGACCAGCGCCCACCATCTTTCAACACCTGCCATGACAAACAGTAAACGAAATTAGTACAACATAAAAAAAAGACCGACATGAATAATAATATGTGTATCACTTAAGTGTATCATCATCAAGTACAACATTAAAAAATTTAATACCTGACACTACTAATAATCTCGATCAGTATCATCAATAAATGCATAATCATCATCATCACTATAATCAATGACGGGCTCATAGGGTTCAGTGGCATCAACATGTGCAAGGCCACCTTGACGTAATCGGTCAAGCAATGACAGGTCATCCGCAGCAGTAACCTCTTCTTGTTCCGGCTCTTCTTGTTCCTCCTCTGGGGTGATGTCGGATTCACTGTCACTGTCTACTTCAATGTTTTGGGGTGAAGTATAGCGGTTCTTGAAACGCTTTTTGGAAAGACGTGTCTCTTGGAAGAATTCTCCTTCATATGTGTCTGGGTTAATGTGAGGTTCATAATCCTCTTCCTTTGGGGGAGATAGTCTAGCACGTGGCGGCACTTCATAAACGACATCCCAACCTTTCAGATTTGGATTAGTTTGGCAGGCCCACGGTAGATAGAATACTTCGGTCGCCTGTTGAGCCGTAATATAGACATCAGGAACATCTAAATGGGTGCTTTGGTTGATTTCAACTAGCCCTATATGTTCATGAGTTCTTCTAGTCTCCTTCGGCTGAAACCAATAACATTTGAAGACTACGACATTCGGTGGGTTTTCACCATAGAATAGAAGTTCATAAATTGCTTCAACTCTCCCATAATACTCGGTACCTCCTTCGCCGATAGCAGATACACAACAATTTGTAGACTTTCGGTCGGCCATAGATAGCTCTTTGCCATAGGTACGAAAGCGATACCCGTTGATGTCGTATTTGTCAAATGAACGGACCTTATAGTCAAAACCATTAGCGACTTGTCTCAATTCGGCGTCCATAGACTCTGAATTAGCCTACAAGTTTAATATGAAAGGATTGTTGCATTACGCACAAATTAGCGAATGAAACCGGGATAGCCGCCTACAAATTAGCCTACAAGTCTAATAGAAATTACCGTTTGTTTGAACCAAGAGATGAAACCGGGATAGCCGCCACCTTGCTTTGCGAGAAGCTCATACTCTTCGACAGAATCCTTTTGGATCACCGCTCCATACGAGAATAAGGCGACGTATCGACTGTATGAAATATCCAGGAATAAGAGCAGTTCAAAGGAAATAGAAGTTGCGAAACTATGTACCGAGAACTTACTCGATGTACGGCCGCACTTCTATCAGGTTGTTGAAGATATACAACGAAATGGTCCGCCATTGTTCGTTATCCAAAGATACTGGATTTGAAACACTGGCTGGTGCGAGATTCCCTTTGAATAGGCTGAGGTTGGATCCACCCTTTTTAGGGTCGTCAGCATTGTACCGAGGCTTCGGATTATGCAAATGACGATTTTTGGCTTCGTAGTGTGCTGTCACGAAGTTTTCCGCCTCCTCAGTGATGAATGCCTCAGCCATCGATGCTTCAATTCTACGTTTATTTTTACATTTTTGTCGAAGCGTCTTCTGCATCCTCTCAGTTGGGTAGCACCAACGATTTTGCACGGGCCCCCCCAATCTTGCCTCGGTCGGGAGATGCAAAATCAAATGTTGCATTGGATTAAAGAAGCCCGGTGGAAAGATCTTCTCTAACTTGCAGATCAACTCCGGCGCCAACTCTTCCATTTCTTCTAGCACGCTAGGCGATAGTTCTTTCGCACAAACAACACGGAAGAAATAGCTGAGTTCTGCCAGTACTAGCCATTCATCCTCAGGGATGAAGCCACGCAACATCACCGGCATTACCCGCTCAATCCATATGTGCCAATCATGACTCTTGAGACCAAATATCTTCAATTTATCAAGACTGGCTCCCCTCTGTAGATTCGCTGCATACCCATCGGGGAACATCAACTGCATTTTCACCCACAAGATAATTTCCCTCATAGCCGGCCTTCCAAGATTGAACCATGCCTTTGGCTTCGTCCAGTTCTGCTTTCCTTTCAGTTCTTTCATGTTTTGTAACGGCCTATCACATAGCGCCTCCAGATCGACTCTAGCCTTAGTATTATCCTTTGACTTCCCATCTATGCCGAACAATGTACCAAAAAGTGCCTCGGCGATATTCTTCTCAGTGTGCATCACGTCGATGTTGTGTGGGCAAAGGAGGTCTTTGAAGTAAGGCAGATCCCATAAGCATGTTTTGTGAGTCCAGGCGTGCTTAGAATTATACCCCTTGAAGTACCCTGGATGCTCGGGATCTGGCTCGAGAGCGTTTAACTGATCCAGGGTCTGTTGGCCTGTCAATGCATGTGGTGCAGAGTTTTTGACAACTCTACCTCTGATGAAGTTCTTCTTGTCTTTCCTGAACTTATGGCGAGGATTCAGGAACTCTCTATGCATGTCGAAGCAAGAAAACTTGCGACCGGCCTGAAGCCAACGAAACTCAAGAGCTCCCTTGCATGTGGGGCACGGGAACCTTCCATGCACACACCAGCCAACGAATAGCGCATACGCCGGCAAGTCATGCGTCGAGTACATGTACCAGACACGCATTATGAAGTTCCGTTTGCTATAGGCATCGTATGTCTTGAACCCATTATCCCAGGCTTCTTGCAATTCGTCCTTAAGCGGTTGCATGTACACATTCATATTTTTCCCCGGATAGTTGGGCCCTGGAATTATCAACGTCAGGAAAATGTTCTTTCTTTGCATAATCTGTCCGGGGGGAGATTGAGTGGAAAGACAAATACGGGCCAACAACTGTATTGGGCTGCCGTCATACCAAACACACTGAACCCATCCGTGCTGATGCCGACTCGAGGATGCCTCGGATCTGCCGCTTTGTCACCATGTAATTCATCAAACTTTTTCCACGCAACACCATCCGATGTGTGTACAATCATCAGATTCCCATCCGCATCTAGTTCGGTTCTTTTGCCCGTTTTGTGCCATGTCATCTGTCTGGCCGTCTCTTCGACCATGAAAAGACGTTGAAGTCTTGGTACGATTGGCATATACCGAAGAACACTAACGGGGATTTTGGTCTGTGTCTTCTCACCCATACCGTTGTCTACCACAACATACCTGGAAGACTTGCAAATGGGACAACAGTTCAAGTCCGCATAGTCAAGCCTAAACAAGACACATCCTTTCTCACAGGCATGTATCTTATCATAGGGCATCTTCAGTGCACGGAGGATTTTGTCCGACTGGTACAGGTTTGCAGGCATTACATGGCCTTTGGGTAGAAAGCGTCCAAATACTGTCATCATTGCATCGTAGCATTCTCTGCCCAAGTTGAACTGAGCCTTCAGAGCCATTACTTGTGAGATGGCATCCAACTGACAAAGCTCAGTGTGCTCATGGAGCGGACGTTTTGAAGACTCCAACATTTCATTGAAGGCCTTTGCAGATTCCTCCATCTCCTCGTCCGAATCCCGAGCATCATCAAAGTCTTGCACCATGTTTTCCATACCGGTACCATGCTCGTCGGTGCGACGACGATCCACCTCAGCTCGGTCACGTTGGGCAGACTCACCATGAAATGTCCACACCGTATAATCGGGCGTAAAACCACTCTTCTGCAGGTGTTTGCCCATTTCAGCCTCTGTCCTCTTTTCCCAATTGCCGCACCGTAAACAGGGGCACCAGGTTTTCCTCTGGCCATTTGCAAATGCGGCTCGCACAAACCCCTTGGTTTTTGTGAACCATTCAGTGCTCCATTTGTTCTGACCAGTGTGACCGGTGTACATCCACGCACGATCACTCATCTTGACTTTCAGAGCTACTAGACACACAACAAATATATATATATAATTCACCATGTATGTATTCATCAGTTGATCTACTTTGTCAATTTTATTACGTCCATGCAACCTACACTCTGATAGGTAATGATAGGTCCTAATCCCACCCGAGTATGTTTAGATTGGGTTCATTTTCCCATGCTATGCCCCGGATCCTACGCAAAATTTCGGCAGCACCTCCCCGCTGTTCTCCTGATACACGTCTCTGCAATAAACAGAGAGGATGTGTACCCGGAGAACAACAGGGGAGGCACTGACGAAATTTATGCGTCGGATCCGGAGCAAAGCATATGGGAAAACGAACCCAATCTAAACATACTCGGGCTGTCCATGGATAGCGTTGGACAATTCGAAAGAATCAAGGTTATAAATATGCAAATGCATGCATATTTATAACTATGACGCTTTCGAACAGGAGACACATATTGGTTACGCATACTGATGATTCAAGACACATATATATCTAGCTATCAAGTTTCATCGGAATAGATCAAATAATTAATGGGGGAGGAGGACATGTCATTTGTGCTCACCCACGAACGAAGGGGCAGAGCTCGTCAAACGCACGGCGAGGTCGTCGAACACCAAACCTCGCAGCGATGAAACAACTGCACATTTAAAACTACCCGATCAACACAATTATATATGATGTTTTTCCTAACAAAATCGAAAGATATATGACCTAACTAATAATTCACAAATATATGACCCCGTCGGCTTCTGGAAGGCCAAAGAACACCTTTTCGGGGTCGGGGTCTCGGGGTCGGGGTGTCGGGTCGGGGTGCCGGGTCGGGGTCGGGGTGCCGTGTCGGTGTCGGGGTCGGGGTGTCGGGTCAGGCTCGGGGTCGGGGTGTCGGGGTCGGGGTCGAGGTCGGGGTCGGGGTCGGGGTCTCGGGGTCGGGGTGTCGGGGGTGTCGTGTCGGGGGTCGGGGTGTCGTGTCGGTCTCGGGGTGCCGTGTCGGGGTCGGGGTGTCGTGTCGGTCTCGGGGTGCCGTGTCGGGGTCGGGGTCTCGGGGTCGGGGTGTCGGGTCGGGGTGCCGGGTCGGGTCGGGGTGCCGTGTCAGTGTCGGGGTCGGGGTGTCGGGTCAGGCTCGGGGTCGGGGTGTCGGGGTCGGGGTCGGGGTCTCAGGGTCGGGGTCTCGGGGGTGTCGTGTCGGGGGTCGGGGTGTCGTGTCGGTGTCGGGGGTCGGGGTGCCGGGTCGGGGTCGGGGTGCCGTGTCGGTGTCGGGGTCGGGGTGTCGGGTCAGGCTCGGGGTCGGGGTGTCGGGGTCGGGGTCGGGGTCGGGTTCTCGGGGTCGGGGTGTCGGGGGTGTCGTGTCGGGGGTCGGGGTGTCGTGTAGGTGTCGGGGTGCCGTGTCGGTGTCGGGGTGCCGTGTCGGGGTCGGGGTGCTGTTTCGGGGTCGGGGCTTCGGGGTGTCTCCTCCTCCTCCTCTTCTTCTTCTTCTTCTTCTTCTTCTTCTTCTTCTTCTTTCTCCTCCTCCTCCTCCTCCTCCTCCTCTTCTTCTTCTTCTTCTTCTTCTTCTTCTTCTTCTTCTTCTTCTTCTTCTTCTTCTCCTCCTCCTCCTCCTCCTCCTCCTCCTCTTCTTCTTCTTCTTCTTCTTCCCCCTTCTACTTAACCTAAACCTAAACTAACCTAAACTAAAAACCTAAACTAATTAAAACTAAACTATTTAAACTAATTAAACCTAAACTTAAACAGAAAAAAAACAAAAAAACAGAAGAAAAAAAACAAAAAAATAGAAAAAAAGGGAGGAGGGGCTCACTGTGGGGGAGGGCCGGGCCGGGGCGGGGCCGGCGACGGAGGGCCGGGGCGGGGCGGTGGAGGAGGGGGGGCAGCGGGGGCCCGGCCGGCGGGGGGCCGGGGCGGGGCGGTGGAGGAGGCGGGGCGGCGGGGGGCCGGGGCGGCGGGGGGATGGGGGGCGGGGGGCCGGGGCGGGGCAGTGGAGGAGGCGGCGGGGGGCCGGGACGGCGGGGGGCCGTGGCGGCGGTGGGGCGCGGGGCGGCGGTGGGGCGCGGGGTGGCGGGGGGCCGGGGCGGGGGGGCGACGGGGCGGTGGGGCGGTGGGGCGGCGGGGAGCCGGGGCGGCGGGGGCGACGGGGGCGGCGGCGCGCGGCGGGCGGCGGCGGCGGCGGCGGGGTGGGAGGAGAAGGGCGAGGCGAGGACGAAGTGAGTAACGGGCGGGGGGTACCTGCCGTTAGGCAAGTGCCCTCTTTGCCGTCCGCCAGCCTTTGCCGTCCGCCTTTCTGCCTCTTTGCCGTCCGCTAGCGGACGGCAAAGAGGTGGGCCGTTAGGATTTTTTCAAACGAGCGGGGGGTGGGGGCCACCACACTCTTTGCCGTCCGCTGGCAGACGGCAAAGAGCTGGTAGATGGCAAAGAGCTTCTTTGCCGTCAGCCTTTTCTTTGCCGTCTGTTTATGTGTAGCTGATGGCAAAGAGCTTCTTTGCCGTCAGCTAGCAGACGGCAAAGAGCTGGCAGATGGCAAATTAGCTGATTCCAGTAGTGCTACCCGAGATCCGCCGGTTTTGATACCGACACATGCGTCCCTCTTTTCTTATGGGATAGTACTACCTCCGTCCTTGTTCATTGGTCATCTTTGTATTTTGTGCCAAAATTTAACCATATTTGGTGACGTGCGTGCAGCTGTTTTATTAGACGGGACGAGCCCGAAAAGTCCGCCGTGCAGGCTCGACGGGACGCGTGCGAGCAGTCCGCCGCGCAGGCTCGACGGGACCCGTGCATCCTGTCCACCTCGCAGGCTCTATGGGACACGTGCGAGCAACAAGGCCACCCATGCTCACCGGGAAGCGAGCTCTTTGACCTCCGTCCACCAGTCGCCCGCCTCACTCACAACTTCTCCATTAATGGCGGCCGAGCCGCTGGTTCACACGCGGTTAATTAAAGCACCTAGACGGGGGGTGTTTGCTTGTGATCCCATGGCCCCGCTCCAGGTTAGCATTTGCTTTATTCGTGTTTTCAACTCGTATTCCTAATAATTTAAAATGCCACATAGGGCAATGGATAATACGACGACAAATAAAATGGCAACGGATAATACGACGACAAATTGACAATGGCGCGGATAATAATTGTCTTACATATTCTGGATAATTTAAAATGCCACTTGCGGCAAAGCCCGGAAGACAGGAGGGCAAGAGAAGAAGTAAATCGCAGACAACGATCTGGGTCGCTACTGTCTCCACTCCTCGATGGATCGCCGGGCTAGTAACATAAAGATGTTACTAGTCTATGTTACTACTTTCATAGTAGGTAGTAACATATGGATGGTACTCCACATGCAAGTCTTCATTAATTGAGATATAGACTCATTTTACCTCGGCGCGTGCGTGTGTGTGTGTGTGTGTGTGTTTAACAGCATGTGTGTGTTAGAGAGAGCGACACATCGACCTACTCCTACAGAGAGATGGTGTGTAGTGTACGATTTAGCCATGAGAGTCGGTGCATCCTCTCGTTTCTGGGCGTCCGGTCAGGACAGGCGGGACAGCTGCCACGCCCGCTCCTGACCAGCCTGGCCCACCCAAAGCCCCTCCATCGCCTGCACGCACTTCCCGCCCGAAATGGTCAGTGCTGCTCCAAAGAATCGGTGCCGCATTCATGCCCGGGCAGAGCGGACGCGACCTCTCACTGGCGCCTGCGTTGAAGGGAGAAGCGGATTCAAGAGTGATGGTTGCTTCGTCCGTCCAACTTACTGCTGGGTCTATGTGATTTGATGGCTCATTGGTCATTATTACTGAGGTGGTAGGACTGCTAGATGTCCCACGCTTTCGGCGAAAGGAGGTACTACTAGATTTGAATTTTCTCCATTCTCGGCAGAGGTGTGCGAGAGCAGTGAAAACACGCAGGCTCAGTGATTACATGGCCCACCTCACACTATCACCATATTTTCTGGACACCGTGTGACACCTAACTCTTTACATAGTACTAGTATAGTACGTACTGTAATTTATCAGCGAGATAAATTTGTACAATGCTATGAAGCTTCCAGCTTCTGTTTCATGTATCTTGCGTCCAAGGTTGCCCGTTGCAACATTTCATCAAATACAAAGCAGACTAACATGCATGCTATTGCATCTCAATGATTGACAGATCATAGCCAATATGTACTCCCTCCGTTCCAAAATAAGTGTCTCAACTTTATGCAAACTTTAGTACAAAGTTGTTGACACTTATTTTGAAACAGAGACAGCTAAAGAAAAAAATGATCCATGCAGTCCCTAGCCCTTGAACCGTAAACCCTAACTAGGCTTTAATTTGCTGGCAACGTTGGAGCTTCCGAAGAAATGAAGTTTGCAACCCTTTGACCATCGGATCATTTTGTACAGTTTCACCAAAATCGAGATGAGCATCCCTGTGGCAAAGAAATTGAAGAAGTGTGATTAGAATAAGATTACTAGGACTAGTTGATGAGACATAAACTCATCACAAATACAGTACGTAGAGGCTAGTAGAGGTATGTGCGGGGCAAAGAAGTAGAGAAATATCCACATGGAGTGATGTGGGCAGCTGGAGCAGTGGTGCAAGCCGGCTGTAAAGGGAGTTGTACCTGAGGGATGTTGGGACGTAGCTCAACCTAGAGGAGGACGGCAGGAGGAGGCAACTGCCCACGTCGCGGCAGTGAGCAATGGACGAAGGCAACCTCACCGGCTTTGTGAGAGAGAATGGCGGGGACCCCTGATCGGGACGTGCCGACAGTGGGTCTTTGCCGTCGGCGACGCCGACCGCATCTACACTAAGCATCCACCCCTTCCCCCAGCGGACGTGATCCGCCGGGATGTTAGAGATGTGGCCACAGTCGTTTTGTGCGAGAGAGTGTGAAGACTGAAGAGAGCAACCCCGGCAAGCAACCGTGTAGGCTCGTCCTGCCTATGTATATAGTGGAGCGGTTTCCTTTTCTCTCCATATGAACCTATTTATATTGCGTACATGCCACTGAAGAACAAAAACTTTATTTATAAATGACACGGCACCTACTACTCGTTCTCCTATAAACCTTGCGCTTGGCATCTCCAAAATATTAACCTTGCGATTGGCTCTTCGCCTCTTCGGGAAGTCGAGCAATAATGGTACTGCAGTATATATCGTCCTGGCTATATGAAACCGAATGAATTGCTGCACGTCCACCACGTGGGCGAGGGCCGAGGGGCGAGGGAGAGTGCGTACTATTACGTCCGTTTCAATATGGACTACATACGGAGCAAAATGAGTGAATCTACACTCTAAAATACGTCTATATACATCAGTGTTTGGAGTATGTACTAGTAGTTCATATTGAAATCTACTAAAGGACATATATTCCAAACAATATGATAATCTCTCTAACCAAGGTAGGGACGAGGAGTAAACGGAGGGAGTAGTAAAATTTTCTCCTCGTCCTGCGAGCCACCGCGCGCGTGGGCGAGGGAGCGGGCGTAAGGCGTACTAGTAAGTATAGTAAGCAAGCTTCACCTCATCCTGCGAGCCACCGCGCCCGTGGGTGGGGGAGACGGCAAACTAAGCAAGCTTTTCCTCGTTCTGCGAGTTGACGGGACACATCAAAAGTACTCCAGTGTATAGAGCCTTGCCTCTAAGGTAGGCCCCACATGGTTTGCCTCTTTTTTAACATAACATGTCAAGTCGCAATTTGTTTGTTCACCCGTGGTAGACGATCCTCCATAAAGTGGACAACCAGTACACGTGTCAAATTACCACGTGGGCTGCCTTTTCGTACAGAAATGAGCTCCACCGTGTACCCGCGCGGGTGTGGTTGGGAAAGAGACGGGAGTACGTGCGCCGTGCGTGCACCTCTTCTCTTCGTGCACGTCCCCCACCTACGTGGGTGTGTGTAAGAGAGATACAAACCTAGACAGATGGCGTGTGCATTCATGAGTGTTTTTTGTTTTTTGTGGGATATGTGTCGATGACATCTCAAGCAAAATTTTGCATGCAATGTGTGTGAAATAGAGGCATATCCATATCATATAGAGAGGGCCGGAGGGGGCGATCCACGAGAAGAGAGGGAGGGGTCATAGATATCGATAGAGTTGAAGAGAGGATCAAGTGGGTGGGTGCGAGATGGATGAAGAGAGCCATCGAAATTGTGTGTGTGCAAGTCAAAGATATAGGGCGACTGACCTACTAGAACGTCAGAGGGCACAGGGCAAGTTTGTGTGTGGAAGTGAGACATGAGTAGAGCGCTCGATGTATCGGTGTGTGTGGGGGGGTGGGGGAGGGGGGAGGCAGAGGCCTAACTAAAGAGGTAGAACGACTCGTATATGTGTTGAGAAGGAAAGACCCAGCTATGTCTTGAGGGAGATGGGTCGACATCCATACATAACTGAAGGACGGGAAATAGGTTGGGACAGAGAGAGAGAGAGGAGAGAGAGAGAGGGAGGGAGAGGTGTAGAGTGTTGGATGGGTGATGGAGTTGCTTCTCGAAGATGGTGGGAGAGGCCTACTAGACAAACTGAGGGTAGAACTGCAATATTATCAATAAGAGTGGGGATGTGTTTCTGTGTGTGCCTGTGCGTGATAGATCTGTCGGGACGCATGCATGGATGATGAAGGGGAACCATGTGTTTGCTAAGCAAACCTAACTAGATCGGTAGATCAATTATTGTTTGTCGGAGGAAGGGAGAAACATAACTAATGAGGTAGATCGATCGACGCGGGGGAAAAACGAGTTATAATTAAGGACCTAGCTAGCTATATGTATAGCGGGAGATCGGTCGGTGTACATCCATTTCTTAGGGGCAAATAAGGCCCTGTGAGATGGATAGACAAAGAGAATAGAGCTAGGAGGTGGTGCGAGAGGCCGAGCTACTAGCTAGATAGGGGGAGGAGTGTGCGGTTGTGAGATCGATGAAAAGAGGGGTGAGAGTTTACACGTGTGTGGGACCGTATGAGAGACACGAGGCATGGACACAGAAAGGAGGAGATGGAAGGTGTGTGTGTGTACGTATGTTGTAGGCAGACGCTGGAGAGGTTTATCGATCAATGTGTGTCAGAAAGGAGTTGTGGAGACTGTGGGAGAACGACCTAAAGAAAAAAATGAATGTGTGCAATGGATAGAATGCTGAGGGAGGGGGAGGGTGAGGAGGGTGTGTGCATGCACGAGAGAAAGTTAGTGCTAGCTACAAAGGTTAGAGGATTGTGTGGGTGTAAGAGACTAACAAAGATCATAATTTGATATGAAAGTGGATTCATATAATTGAATAGGAGATCATAGTGTTATAAACATATGCATGCATGGATATAGTGGTGATACGCGTGCTGTGGTTTTGCACATGTTATACCATATATAATGTGATAATGCATGGCGTTTGCAACTCACGGCTAAATGTAGAACAATCTAAACCATACTATATATCGAACAATCTCACATTTTATTTGAATTTGTGATAATGTGTGGCGTTTGCAGCTTACAACTAAATATCGAACAATCTAAACAATACTATATATCGAACAATCTCACATTTTATTTGAATTTGTGGTAATGTGTGGTGTTTGCAACTCACATCTAAATACTTGTAGGCGTAGGGGGCGGGGCACCATACATTATGTGATAAACACATTATACATATGAGACATGGTTTAGATTATGAAGATCTAGCTAGAGCTTTAAATGTACTGTGATTTGAAATCAACATAAAGTGGATTCAAAAAATCGAGTTCGAGTTCATATAGTACACATAGTTCATATCTAACTCGAGAGTAATCATGTGGTGTGTTGTGAAGATAATACACAAACGATGGTTTAACTTGACAATAATGATGATTGTAGATCTTATTAAAATAGAGAAACGAATTCAAATGGTTTGACTTCACAACAATCATCATTGTAGATCTTATTCAAATAGAGAAACGAATTCAAATTTAGTTCATATTGAAGCGGTAGTATATACGTTTGGAATGCACTAAAACGTTCATTTGAGTAGCAGGTTGCATGCATTATACATGTAGCGAAATATTTTAATTGAACATAACATGAATTCAAAGTTTTGAATGACATTTGTAGTGCGAATTGATTTGGTATAGTACACGGACTAGACTCTCTTGTGTGCTGTGAATTAATTTATTTTTATTTTTTCATCGACGGAAGTGCGAATTGATTTGGTACAGTACACGTTGGGCTTGTCCGAAAATTTCAACGCGCCTTGTTACCCCGAAATATTTAAGATATATCTTTGTCTCATTGTGCTCCGATAACTCCCTCCATCTCAACCCGCACCTTGCTATTCCAAAATTACAACGCGCGTGAAAACTCTCACCTCCTGTGAAATCTCGACACGCGAAATGCTCGTGATACCCCTGAACCGAAAGAACCGCCTAGCTCAAATCGGTGGGGGTAATTTCGTAACTTACCCCACATTTCGGACAAGCGCATCCCTAAGCCATGGTTCCCCACTCCCATCCCATCTGCCCACCCATTCGTACACCGAGGCCGCGAAAACCTGCGAAGCCCCAAACCCTCCTCCGTCCGCCACCCAGCCGGAGCCTCTTCCCCGACGACGTCGTCCACAGCAACACCTCGACATCCCTCATCTACCGTACCGGATGAGGATCCGTCGTCGATCTCGTCGTCCCGCCGGTTCAGCCACCCCATCCTGCACCTCCAAGGAGCTGCCCCGACGTTCCCCTCGTCTTTCGCACCACCTCCATTCCCACACCGCCGTCTTCACCCGCACCACCGGAAGAGCATCATCATCACCGTTTCCTCGGATGAAGCTGAGGCCTAATCGGCGCCACCAAAGAGGTTGTACACTAATCGCCGCATTTTCTTCTTGATTCGATCTCACGGTGCTGCCGGCGCTCGGTCCCGAGCCGACACGGCGCGGCTCCATCCACGGCGGCGTCGCCGGCCACTTCCTCCATGGTGTCGCTCCCTCGGTGGCGACGTCCACATCTGTAGGAGCTGCTACTGCTTTAGCTCTCGCTCGTGCTGCTGCTCTGCTCTTGCTCTCGGTCCCCTGCTTGGTCTGCTCTTGCTATTGCTCTTGCTCTTTCTCGCGCCGCTGCTCTCGCTCTTGCTCTTGCTTGCGATGCTGCTCCGATTTAGCTACACTTCAGTCGACTAAATCGACTTTCGGGTCAGTCGATTTTCAGGGGGTGGGGTCTCGCCGGAGTTAAGGAAGAACCAGCCGCAGCGGGGAGGGGGGCTCGCTGGAGAGGTACCCCAGTATCTATCTTAGGGTTCAGGGTGGGGGCGGTGGTGGGGCGGTGGCATGGGGAACGCTGGAGAAAAAGCTCGGCACGGGGGGGGGGGGCTACAGCGATGGCCGGGGTGGCGGCGGACCGGCGGTGGGGAGTGGTTTCGGGGAGGGCGGGGCGGTGGAGGGCGGCGGTTTGGTCGGTGGTGGCTGGCGGCTCAGGTGGTGGAGGTTGAAGTTGACATGCAGGCCCTTGATTTCGTGTCCAACGGCTAGAAAATCGACTGACCAGAGATGAAAAATCAGTCGACCGGCTCTCGCACGCGCTGCTGCTGCTTGAAAGATCATGGATGTCGCCTAGAGGGGGGTGAATATGCGCTTTAAAATAATTATGGTTGAGGCTTGAACAAATGCGGAATAAACCTAGCGGTTAATTTGTCAAGCACAAAACCTACAACAACTAGGCTCACCTATGTGCACGAACAACTTATGCTAAGCAAGAAAAACTACTTAGGTGATAGCAAGATATATGACAAGAAACAATGGCTATCACAAAGTAAAGTGCATAAGTAAAGGGCTCGGGTAAGAGATAACCGAGGCACGCGGAGATGACGATGTATCCCGAAGTTCACACCCTTGCGGATGCTAATCTCCGTTTGGAGCGGTGTGGAGGCACAATGCTCCCCAAGAAGCCACTAGGGCCACCGTAATCTCCTCACGCCCTCGCACAATGCAAGATGCCGTGATTCCACTAAGGGACCCTTGAGGGCGGTCACCGAACCCGTACAAATGGCAACCCTTGGGGGCGGTCACCGAACCCGTACACTTTGGCAACCCTTGGGGGAGGTCACCGAAACCCGTCAAATTGCTCGGGGCAATCTCCACAACCTAATTGGAGACCCCGACGCTTGCCCGGAGCTTTACACCACAATGATTGAGCTCCGAACACCACCAACCGTCTAGGGCGCCCAAGCACCCAGGAGGAACAAGCTCAAGGGTACCAAGAACTCAAGAGTAATAAGCTTCTCAACTTGTAACTTCCACGTATCACCGTGGAGAACTCAAACCGATGCACCAAATGCAATGGCAAGGGCACACGGAGTGCCCAAGTCCTTCTCTCTCAAATCCCACCAAAGCAACTAATGCTAGGGAGGAAAATGAGAGGAAGAACAAGAAGGAGAACACCAAGAACTCCAAGATCTAGATCCAAGGGGTTCCCCTCACATAGAGGAGAAAGTGATTGGTGGAAATGTGGATCTAGATCTCCTCTCTCTTTTCCCATGGGATCACTTGATCCCTCTCGGTACATCTTCTACGCTTTGTGAGTTGATCAACTTGATTCACTCTTGACTTAGTCTTGATCAACCTAGAATCTTTCCAACTCTCTTCATTTGGATGATGTCTTGAAGGTAAACATGAATGATCACACAATCTTCTTCTTCAAGACATGCTTGCAATAAGCTCAACTCTCACATGACCAATCTTTGGATAATTCCTTAATAGCACCTTGGTCAACACAAACTCTCCTTGAAACCAACACATGTACTCCAAGAAAATCCTATGGAAAAAACCTTCAAATATAACTCAAGGCAACCATTAGTCCATAGAGATTGTCGTCAATTACCAAAACAAACATGGGGGCACCACATGTTCTTTCTATCTCCCCCATTTTGGTAATTGATGACAATCACTTTCAAGAGAGTTTATATAAGGAATTATGCATCACCATGCAATGCAACAACCAATGATGCATGAGTAAGAGATGCAAATGCTTAGGAACAAAACCAAAGCAAGAGGAGAGAATTCTCTAAACTTCTCCACAAAACTCTCTGAAACTTCTCCCCCATTGGCATCGATTGCCAAAATGGGAGAAAAGCTTTGAAGGCCAATATAAATTGTGTTCCTCCCTAATTTGTGTATTTCTCAACAAGAGAGTGGAATGCAATACACAAGTTTGACGGTGAATACTAGGAGGAAAACAAACTATATTTAGGCCCAAAGTTTACAAAAGAAAGATATGCCACAAAGACATAAGAAAGAGAGAAACAAGCAAACAAGCAATCAAAAGATACCAATTGAAGCAAGCAATCAACGGATATCAATTGAGCCAACTAGACCAATGATCCTACGTGCCACATGAATGAAATAAATTATGATATGAGCAAAGGAGTGTTCTAGAGAAACTAGAGAAGCTCCCCATGATTTGTGCACAATTTAGTTTTGTAACTGGATACAACGAGCACAAAATAGGATCGTCACTCCCCCAAGATCAATAGAACCTCACGACAAGTGCAAGTGAGCAACAGAGTGTTCTAAAGACACTAGTGAAGCTCTCCATGATTTGTGCACTTCTTACAATATTTGCATTAGGATACCGAGTGCACAAAATAGGATCATCACTCCCCGAAAATCAATAGAAACTCACAACAAGTGCAAGTGAGCATATAGGAAACAAAGCCTAGCACTTGCAACAAACAAATGGTTGAGCAACATATAAAAGAGGCAACTTAAGAGTAGGCTCAACCAAAATGATGTGTGTGAGTCATGGCAAAGCACTTGAGAAGACTAATGTACGAATGAGTATTAAGCATCAACATAGTCTTGGATAGTGGAGATACAAGGTGCATGACATGTCCTCCCCACACACACCAAGCAAAAGGGTTCACAAGCACACTAAAAATGCAACATGAATAACCAACACTTGTGACAACCCATGGTGAAGATAGAAGATGAAAGCCTCATCAAGACGAGGGATACCAATTAAGATGGCAAAAGCCTCGTAGAGATAAGCATGAGGAAAATAATCTTCACCACACAGGAGTGCATCAAGATGCAACGAGATAAGACATGCACTCAAGGAAAAAGCTTTCACGGAGGCACCAAAGAAATAACAAGAAAGACAAGGTGAACGTGAAAGAAAGGATATCATCTAGAGATGTAATTTCTCTCAAGTGTATAAGGTTCTAGGTAGACGAGATCATGATGATATATATCTACAAAGAAGGATGTACACCCGAAATAGTTACAACACGGAGGAACAAGATATCCAAAAGGAAGTCATAGATATACCAATAAGATATTTGCTTGGAAGCATAGCACATGGCTAGATATGGTCTTATTGTACATAAATGAATTCCTACCACACAACCATCAAAGACATCACAACTAGCAACAAGAGATCATTGTTGGGATGCTTTGAGAAAGGAAACAAGTATCACAAGAGAGAATGAATAACATGCCATGATACAACCTACACAAGGTTGATGCAAGAAATGTGTGCATGAAGTATATGAAGATACTTGTTACCGAGTTAACATTGGAAGGATGTAGTAGATACCAATTGAAGGTACAAAGTAGTTCATTGATCATCCTAGCTTGACTCCAAAAAGCACATGGTGACAACACCTTCCTTGTGAGTGAGCCGAGCATCCAATGCATCTCCAATTGTTCCTAGAACAACAAGACAAACAAAATGGTACCCAAACTCATTGGGACCAAAGAGTTAGAAACACCAACAATACATAGGAAAAACTCCACATAAATATGTGCATATAGATATGGAAATGAAATTCATGCACATCTCATCCAATTTGAGACTTTGTGGAGTTTCCCCTATATATTGGGACAAAGAGAGAAAGCATGCCACGGAAACTACATGAAGTTAATATGCATGCTCAAGACTTTCAAGAACCGATACCAAAATACAAGGAAATACCAAGTGAAAAGAATACCAAATGGAGAAATCATCACTTGGAAGATATCATTAAAAGATACATCAAGGAATGAGATATCCATTGGAACCCACAAAATGATATCAAACTCCCAAAAGAGAGGATGGTTCCAAACAAACCAAGCTCTCTACAAAGTTTCATGATGGCACAAGTACCAAAAAGAAACGACTTGCCGTCCACCAACACACACTTAAAATGGATCACAAGTTTACTGTTTTATAGAAAATAGGATAGCTCCCCCACGAGTTGTGCATTATAGAGAATTTTCATTTGAATACAAAATGCACAATGTATGATCACCACATTCACTATATCAAGGAAAACACTAGACAAGATCAAGAAAACAACAAGATCCTCAAGTGGCACGGAAGGCAATGGGAGTTGACACAAACTTGGCAAGAGATAAGGCAAATAAAAAGCAAACGCCGACGTGAAGATGATCAATAATTTCTACCACACATAAGTGAGTACCAATTGTCAAAAGACGAGAAGTATTTGGAAATAATTCCCGGTGGTAGATAGCAAGGATATCCGACATCATCTTCACACCAAACACAAGCAAATTGCAACTTGTAGAGCTAACATGCCACGTAGGAACAAGATAATTTACAATATCAATTCTAGGTGACAATATCTCAAATGTACACATTTTCTAGGCTAGTAATATACATAGCATATTACTCCGCCATAATGTGATACCAATTAAAGAAAACTTAACAAGAGGCAAAAAGAGGATCCAACAAGAGATAATTAATGGACTATTTAGAATTTGAATTTCTCATGAGAAGACATACCACATAGTGACTAGATAAGCTTGCAATATTAATACTAGGTGGTATTCCTCATGTAAACACATTTATGGGACCGTGAGGTGCACAAAGCACATCAATCCCCCAAAATGGGATGTTCCATTAATCTCTCACAAGAGCCAACTAATATACAAACAAGATGCGCAAAGGCTCAACGCACTACACACACGTACATGATGTGCAAACCAACACACACATACTTGATTACTCAAGATAAGCAAATTGGAGGCACAACATATACAACCACATGCAAGGAACAAAACCAAAACATGCAAAGGGGCAAGTAACTTTCGATGTAAACAATTTAAGTACAAGTTACCGGAAGGAGGCACATTGGATCTAGAATAGAAACTTGATAACCCAATTGACTTGGTTTGAGACAATAAGAATGATGAAGTCCCCTTAAATCTTCATAATGTAGCCAAGTCTCCAATGCCCTCCAACAACACCTATTGATCAAGTTTGAGCTAGTTGGTCCCCAACCAAGTTGGGTCCTAAGAGGTTAGTCACAATAGGCTTGGCTACCCAAATGGTTCTTTTCTTGACACCACTTTGAGCACCAACAAATTTGGCAAACACATGGCCAACATTATCCTTCCCAAGAGAATAGATATCATCAATAATAATTGGGTTGGATAAGTTACCACTAGTGCATGAAGAGGCGAGGTGACCTTTCTCACGACATAAGTAGCAACGTCTACTCTTCACTTTCTTCTCACTTGATTTCTCAACTTGAGAAGCATTAGCTTGAGGATTCTTGGGAAGAGGACTTTCTTCAACTTGTGGTTGAGCATGAGATCGAACTTGTGGCCGCTTCCCTTGTTGCTTGTCACTAATGGCCTTCTTCTTCAATGGGCAAGATCTAACATGATGCCCTTCTACTTTGCACTTGAAGCAAACAATCTTGGCCGAATTCTTGACTTGTTCTTCGCCCTTCTTTTTGTTCATCTTGGACTTCTTCTTCTTGTTGGAGTTGAATCCAAGTCCACCTTTGTCATTGGGGGATTTTTTTGTTGGAGATCGTTGCAGAAATTAAAAAAATTCTACGCATCACCAAGAACAATCTATGGAGTCTTCTAGCAACGAGAGGGAAAAGAGTGCATCTACATAACCTTGTAGATCGCGAGCAGAAGCGTTCAAGTGAACGGGGTTGATGGAGTCGTACTCGTCGTGATCCAAATCACCGATGACCGAGCGCCGAACGGACGGCACCTCCGCGTTAAACACACGTACGGTTGGGGAAGACGTCTCCTCCTTCTTGATCCAGCAAGGGGGAGGGAGAGGTTGATGGAGATCCAGCAACACGACGGCGTGGTGGTGGAAGCAGCGGGGATCTCGGCAGGGCTTCGCCAAGCTCAGCGAGAAGGAGAGGTGTCACGGGAGGGAGAGGGAGACGCCAGGGGCTTGGGTGCGGCTGCCCTCCCTCCCCCCTCTTTATATAGGGCCCCTGGGGGGGCACCGGCCCTAGGAGATCCAATCTCCAAGGGGGGGCGGCGGCCAAGGGGGTGGCTTGCCCCCCAAGCCAAGTGGGGCGCCCCCCATCCCTAGGGTTTCCAACCCTAGGCGCAGGGGGAGGCCCAAGGGGGGCGCACCAGCCCACCAAGGGCTGGTTCCCTTCCCACTTCAGCCCATGGGGCCCTCCGGGATAGGTGGCCCCAGCCGGTGGACCCCCCGGGACCCTTCCGGTGGTCCCGGTACAATACCGGTGACCCCCGAAACTTTCCCGGTGGCCGAAACTGGACTTCCTATATACAATTCTTCACCTCCGGACCATTCCGGAACTCCTCGTGACGTCCGGGCTCTCATCCGGGACTCCGAACGACTTTCGGATTTCCGCATACTAATATCTCTACAACCCTAGCGTCACCGAACCTTAAGTGTGTAGACCCTACGGGTTCGGGAGACATGCAGACATGACCGAGACGACTCTCCGGTCAATAACCAACAGCGGGATCTGGATACCCATGTTGGCTCCCACATGTTCCATGATGATCTCATCGGATGAACCACGATGTCGAGGATTCAATCAATCCCGTATACAATTCCCTTTGTCAATCGGTACGTTACTTGCCCGAGATTCGATCGTCGGTATCCCAATACCTTGTTCAATCTCGTTACCGGCAAGTCACTTTACTCGTACCGTAATGCATGATCCCGTGACCAAACACTTGGTCACATTGAGCTCATTATGATGATGCATTACCGAGTGGGCCCAGAGCTATCTCTCCGTCATACGGAGTGACAAATCCCAGTCTCGATTCGTGCCAACCCAGTAGACACTTTCGGAGATATCCGTAGTGCACCTTTATAGCCACCCAGTTACGTTGTGACGTTTGGCACACCTAAAGCACTCCTATGGTATCCGGGAGTTGCACAATCTCATGGTCTAAGGAAATGATACTTGACATTTGGAAAAGCTCTAGCAAACGAACTACACGATCTTGTGTTATGCTTAGGATTGGGTCTTGTCCATCACATCATTCTCCTAATGATGTGATCCCGTTATCAATGACATCCAATGTCCATAGTCAGGAAACCATGACTATCTGTTGATCAACGAGCTAGTTAACTAGAGGCTCACTAGGGACATGTTGTGGTCTATGTATTCACACATGTATTACGATTTCCGGATAACACAATTATAGCATGAACAATAGACAATTACCATGAACAAGGAAATATAATAATAACCATTTTATTATTGCCTCTAGGGCATATTTCCAACAGTCTCCCACTTGCACTAGAGTCAATAATCTAGTTACATTGTGATGAATCGAACACCCATAGAGTTCTGGTGCTGATCATGTTTTGCTCTAGGGAGAGGTTTAGTCAACGGATCTGCTACATTCAGGTCCGTATGTACTTTACAAATATCTATGTCCCCATTTTGAACATTTTCACGAATGGAGTTTAAGCGACGCTTGATATGCCTGGTCTTCCTGTGAAACCTGGGCTCCTTGGCAAGGGCAATAGCTCCAGTGTTGTCACAGAAGAGAGTCATCGGGCCCAACGCATTGGGAATAACTCCTAGGTCGGTAATGAACTCCTTCACCCAGATTGCTTCTTGTGCTGCCTCTGAGGACGCCATGTATTCCGCTTCACATGTAGATCCCGCCACAACGCTTTGCTTGCAACTGCACCAGCTTACTGCTCCACCATTCAAAATATACACGTATCCGGTTTGTGACTTAGAGTCATCCAGATCTGTGTCGAAGCTAGCATCGACGTAATCCTTTACGACGAGCTCTTCGTCACCTCCATAAACGAGAAACATATCCTTAGTCCTCTTCAGGTACTTCAGGATATTATTGACCGCTGTCCAGTGTTCCATGCCGGGATTACTTTGGTACCTTCCTACCAAACTTACGGCAAGGTTTACATCAGGTCTGGTACACAGCATGGCATACATAATAGACCCTACGGCCGAGGCATAGGGGACGACACTCATCTTTTCTCTATCTTCTGCCATGGTCGGGCATTGAGCCGTGCTCAATTGCACACCTTGCAATACAGGCAAGAACCCCTTCTTGGACTAATCCATATTGAACTTCTTCAATATCTTGTCAAGGTACGTACTTTGTGAAAGGCCAGTGAGGCATCTTGATCTATCTCTATAGATCTTGATGCCTAATATATAAGCAGCTTCTCCAAGGTCCTTCATTGAAAAACACTTGTTCAAGTAGGCCTTTATGCTTCCCAAGAATTCTATATCATTTCCCATCAACAGTATGTCATCCACATATAATATGAGAAATGCTACAGAGCTCCCACTCACTTTCTTGTAAACATAGGCTTCTCCATAAGTCTGTGTAAACCCAAACGCTTTGATCATCTCATCAAATCGAATGTTCCAACTCCGAGATGCTTGCACCAGCCCATAGATGGAGCGCTGGAGCTTGCATACCTTGTTAGCATTCTTAGGATCGACAAAACCTTCCGGCTGCATCATATACAATTCTTCCTTAAGAAAGCCGTTAAGGAATGCCGTTTTGACGTCCATTTGCCATATCTCATAATCATAGTATGCGGCAATTGCTAACATGATTCGGACGGACTTCAGCTTCGCTACGGGTGAGAAAGTCTCATCGTAGTCAACCCCTTGAACTTGTCGATAACCCTTAGCGACAAGTCGAGCTTTATAGATGGTAACATTACCATCTGCGTCCGTCTTCTTCTTAAAGATCCATTTGTTTTCTATCGCTCGCCGATCATCGGGCAAGTCTGTCAAAGTCCACACTTTGTTTTCATACATGGATCCTATCTCGGATTGCATGGCTTCAAGCCATTTGTTGGAATCTGGGCCCGCCATTGCTTCTTCATAGTTCGAAGGTTCACCGTTGTCTAACAACATGATTTCCAGGACAGGGTTGCCATACCACTCTGGTGTGGAACGTGTCCTCGTGGACCTACGAAGTTCAGTAGTAACTTGATCCGAAGTACCTTGACCATCATCATTAGCTTCCTTTCTAGTCAGTGCAGGCACCACAGGAACATCTTCCTGAGCTGTGCTACTTTCCGGTTCAAGAGGTAGTCAAGTTCCACTTTCCTCCCACTTACTTCTTTTGAGAGAAACTCTTTCTCCAGAAAGGACCCGTTCTTGGCAACAAAGATCTTGCCTTCGGATCTGAGGTAGAAGGTATACCCAATGGTTTCCTTAGGGTATCCTATGAAGACGCATTTTTCCGACTTGGGTTCGAGCTTTTCAGGTTGAAGTTTCTTGACATAAGCATCGCATCCCCAAACTTTTAGAAACGACAGCTTAGGTTTCTTCCCAAACCATAATTCATATGGTGTCGTCTCAACGGATTTCGACGGAGCCCTATTTAAAGTGAATGCGGCAGTCTCTAAAGCATAGCCCCAAAATGAGAGCGGTAGATCGGTAAGAGACATCATAGATCGCACCATATCCAATAGAGTGCGATTACGACGTTCGGACACACCATTTCGCTGAGGTGTTCCAGGCGGCGTGAGTTGTGAAACTATTCCACATTTCCTTAAGTGTGTGCCAAATTCGTGACTCAAATATTCCCCTCCACGATCTGATCGTAAGAACTTTATTTTCCTGTCACGTTGATTCTCAACCTCACTCTGAAATTCCTTGAACTTTTCAAAGGTCTCAGACTTGTGTTTCATTAGGTAGACATACCCATATCTACTTAAGTCATCAGTGAGAGTGAGAACATAACGATAGCCACCGCGAGCCTCAACACTCATTGGACCGCACACATCAGTATGTATGATTTCCAATAAGTTGGTTGCTCGCTCCATTGTTCCGGAGAACGGAGTCTTGGTCATCTTACCCATGAGGCATGGTTTGCACGTGTCAAATGATTCGTAATCAAGAGACTCCAAAAGTCCATCTACATGGAGCTTCTTCATGCGTTTGACACCAATGTGACCAAGACGGCAGTGCCACAAGTATGTGGGACTATCATTATCAACCTTACATCTTTTGGTATTCACACTATGAATATGTGTAACACTACGTTCGAGATTCATTAAGAATAAACCATTAACCAGTGGGGCATGACCATAAAACATATCTCTCATATAAATAGAACAACCATTATTCTCGGATTTAAATGAGTAGCCATCTCGAATTAAACGAGATCCTGATACAATGTTCATGCTCAAAGCTGGCACTAAATAACAATTATTGAGGTTTAAAACTAATCCCGTAGGTAAATGTAGAGGTAGCGTGCCGACGGCGATCACATCGACCTTGGAACCATTCCCGACGCGCATCGTCACCTCGTCCTTTGCCAGTCTCCGTTTATTCCGCAGCTCCTGCTTTGAGTTACAAATATGAGCAACCGCACCGGTATCAAATACCCAGGAGCTACTACGAGTGCTGGTAAGGTACACATCAATAACATGTATATCACATATACCTTTGGTGTTGCCGGCCTTCTTGTCCGCCAAGTACTTGGGGCAGTTCCGCTTCCAGTGACCACTTCCCTTGCAATAAAAGCACTCAGTCTCAGGCTTGGGTCCATTCTTTGGCTTCTTCCCGGCAACTGGCTTTCCGGGCGCGGCAACTCCCTTGCCGTCCTTCTTGAAGTTCTTCTTACCCTTGCCTTTCTTGAACTTAGTGGTTTTATTCACCATCAACACTTGATGTTCCTTTTTGATCTCCACCTCTGCTGATTTCAGCATTGAATATACCTCAGGAATGGTCTTTTCCATCCCCTGCATATTGAAGTTCATCACAAAGCTCTTGTAGCTCGGTGGAAGCGACTGAAGGATTCTGTCAATGACCGCGTCATTCGGGAGATTAACTCCCAGCTGAGTCAAGCGGTTGTGTAACCCAGACATTTTGAGTATGTGCTCACTAACAGAACTATTTTCCTCCATCTTACAACTGAAGAACTTGTCGGAGACTTCATATCTCTCGACCCGGGCATGAGCTTGGAAAACCATTTTCAGCTCTTCGAACATCTCATATGCTCCGTGTTGCTCAAAACGCTTTTGGAGCCCCGGTTCTAAGCTATAAAGCATGCCGCACTGAACGAGGGAGTAATCATTAGCACGCTGCTGCCAAGCGTTCATAACGTCTTGGTTCTCTGGGATGGGTGCGTCACCTAGCGGTGCTTCTAGGACATAATCTTTCTTGGCAGCTATGAGGATGATCCTCAGGTTCCGGACCCAGTCCGTATAGTTGCTGCCATCATCTTTCAGCTTGGTTTTCTCTAGGAACGCGTTGAAGTTAAGGGCAACATTAGCGTGGGCCATTTGATCTACAAGACATATTGTAAAGATTTTAGACTAAGTTCATGATAATTAAGTTCATCTAATCAAATTATTCAAAGAACTCCCACTCAGATAGACATCCCTCTAGTCATCTAAGTGAAACATGATCCGAGTCAACTAGGCCGTGTCCGATCATCACGTGAGACGGACTAGTCAACATCGGTGAACATCTTCATGTTGATCATATCTTCTATACGACTCATGCTCGACCTTTCGGTCTTCCGTGTTCCGAGGCCATGTCTGTACATGCTAGGCTCGTCAAGTCAACCTAAGTGTATTGCGTGTGCAAATCTGGCTTACACCCGTTGTATTCGAACGTTAGAATCTATCACACCTGATCATCACGTGGTGCTTCGAAACAACGAACCTTCGCAATGGTGCACAGTTAGGGGGAACACTTTCTTGAAATTATTGCGAGGGATCATCTTATTTAAGCTACCGTCGTTCTAAGAAAATAAGATGTAAAACATGATAAACATCACATGCAATCAAATAGTGACATGATATGGCCAGTATCATATTGCTCCTTTGATCTCCATCTTCGGGGCGCCATGATCATCTTCGTCACCGGCATGACACCATGATCTCCATCATCATGATCTCCATCATCGTGTCTTCATGAAGTTGTCACGCCAACGATTACTTCTACTTCTATGGCTAACGTGTTTAGCAATAAAGTAAAGTAATTTACATGGCGTTATTCAATGACACGCAGGTCATACAAAAAATAAAGACAACTCCTATGGCTCCTGCCGGTTGTCATACTCATCGACATGGAAGTCGTGATTCCTATTACAAGAACATGATCAATCTCATACATCACATATATTTCATTCATCACATCCTTTTGGCCATATCACATCACAAGGCATATGCTGCAAAAACAAGTTAGACGACCTCTAATTGTTGTTGCATGTTTTTACGTGGCTTCTATAGGTTTCTAGCAAGAACGTTTCTTACCTACGTAAAACCACAACGTGATATGCCAACTTCTATTTACCCTTCATAAGGACCCTTTTCATCGAATCCGATTCGACTAAAATGGGAGAGACAGACACCCGCTAGCCACCTTATGCAACTAGTGCATGTCAGTCGGTGGAACCTGTCTCACGTAAGCGTATGTGTAAGGTCGGTCCGGGCCGCTTCATCCCACGATGCCGCCGAAACAAGATAAGACTAGTAGTGGCAAGAAAAATTGACAACATCTACGCCCACAACAAGTTTGTGTTCTACTCGTGCATAGAAACTATGCATAGACCTAGCTCATGATGCCACTGTTGAAGTTACCGGAAGGAGGCACATTGGATCTAGAATAGAAACTTGATAACCCAATTGACTTGGTTTGAGACAATAAGAATGATGAAGTCCCCTTAAATCTTCATAATGTAGCCAAGTCTCCAATGCCCTCCAACAACACCTATTGATCAAGTTTGAGCTAGTTGGTCCCCAACCAAGTTGGGTCCTAAGAGGTTAGTCACAATAGGCTTGGCTACCCAAATGGTTCTTTTCTTGACACCACTTTGAGCACCAACAAATTTGGCAAACACATGGCCAACATTATCCTTCCCAAGAGAATAGATATCATCAATAATAATTGGGTTGGATAAGTTACCACTAGTGCATGAAGAGGCGAGGTGACCTTTCTCACGACATAAGTAGCAACGTCTACTCTTAACTTTCTTCTCACTTGATTTCTCAACTTGAGAAGCATTAGCTTGAGGATTCTTGGGAAGAGGACTTTCTTCAACTTGTGGTTGAGCATGAGATCGAACTTGTGGCCTCTTCCCTTGTTGCTTGTCACTAATGGCCTTCTTCTTCAATGGGCAAGATCTAACATGATGCCCTTCTACTTTGCACTTGAAGCAAACAATCTTGGCCGAATTCTTGACTTGTTCTTCGCCCTTCTTTTTGTTCATCTTGGACTTCTTCTTCTTGTTGGAGTTGAATCCAAGTCCACCTTTGTCATTGGGGGATTTTTTTTGTTGGAGATCGTTGCAGAAATTAAAAAATTTCTACGCATCACCAAGAACAATCTATGGAGTCTTCTAGCAACGAGAGGGCAAAGAGTGCATCTACATACCCTTGTAGATCGCGAGCGGAAGCGTTCAAGTGAACGGGGTTGATGGAGTCGTACTCATCGTGATCCAAATCACCGATGACCGAGCGCCGAACGGACGGCACCTCCGCGTTCAACACACGTACGGTTGGGGAAGACGTCTCCTCCTTCTTGATCCAGCAAGGGGGAGGGAGAGGTTGATGGAGATCCGGCAGCACGACGGCGTGGTGGTGGAAGCAGCGGGGATCTCGGCAGGGCTTCGCCAAGCTCAGCGAGAAGGAGAGGTGTCACGGGAGGGAGAGGGAGGCACCAGGGGCTTGGGTGCGGCCGCCCTCCCTCCCCCCTCTTTATATAGGGCCCCTGGGGGGCGCCGGCCCTAGGAGATCCAATCTCCAAGGGGGGGCGGCGGCCAAGGGGGTGGCTTGCCCCCCAAGCCAAGTGGGGCGCCCCCCACCTCTAGGGTTTCCAACCCTAGGCGCAGGGGGAGGCCCAAGGGGGGCGCACCAGCCCACCAGGGGCTGGTTCCCCTCCCACTTCAGCCCATGGGGCCCTCTGGGATAGGTGGCCCCAGCCGGTGGACCCCCCCGGGACCCTTCCGGTGGTCCCGGTACAAAACCGGTGACCCCCGAAACTTTCCCGGTGGCCGAAACTGGACTTCCTATATACAATTCTTCACCTCCGGACCATTCCGGAACTCCTCGTGACGTCCAGGATCTCATCCGGGACTCCGAACGACTTTCGGATTTCCGCATACTAATATCTCTACAACCCTAGCGTCACCGAACCTTAAGTGTGTAGACCCTACGGGTTCGGGAGACATGCAGACATGACGGAGACGACTCTCCGGTCAATAACCAACAGCGGGATCTGGATACCCATGTTGGCTCCCACATGTTCCACGATGATCTCATCGTATGAACCACGATGTCGAGGATTCAATCAATCCCGTATACAATTCCCTTTGTCAATCGGTACGTTACTTGCCCGAGATTCGATCGTCGGTATCCCAATACCTTGTTCAATCTCGTTACCGGCAAGTCACTTTACTCGTACCGTAATGCATGATCCCGTGACCAAACACTTGGTCACATTGAGCTCATTATGATGATGCATTACCGAGTGGGCCCAGAGATACCTCTCCGTCATACGGAGTGACAAATCCCAGTCTCGATTCGTGCCAACCCAGCAGACACTTTCGGAGATATCCGTAGTGCACCTTTATAGCCACCCAGTTACGTTGTGACGTTTGGCACACCCAAAGCACTCCTATGGTATCCGGGAGTTGCACAATCTCATGGTCTAAGGAAATGATACTTGACATTTGGAAAAGCTCTAGCAAACGAACTACACGATCTTGTGCTATGCTTAGGATTGGGTCTTGTCCATCACATCATTCTCCTAATGATGTGATCCCGTTATCAATGACATCCAATGTCCATAGTCAGGAAACCATGACTATCTGTTGATCAACGAGCTAGTTAACTAGAGGCTCACTAGGGACATGTTGTGGTCTATGTATTCACACATGTATTACGATTTCCGGATAACACAATTATAGCATGAACAATAGACAATTACCATGAACAAGGAAATATAATAATAACCATTTTATTATTGCCTCTAGGGCATATTTCCAACATTTTTCACTCTCAAGATGTTGTTGAGTGTAAATTTCCCTTCATGACTCTTTTCCAAGTCTTTCTTCAAAGAAGTGACTTGGGCCTTGAGCTCTTTGATTTCCTCTACATGGTTAGTCTCAACACAAGCACTAGAGGAAGTATAAGCTTCATCGTTAGAGCAACAAGGCAAGGAAAGCAATTCATCACAAGATGTACCAACGTTATGCATGGATGAATCATGAGGACTAGCACAAGGCAGTATAGCATTTTGACTAAAAGTAGTGCTAGTGTCCACATGAGGCTCACTAGATGTTACCTTAGCAATCATGTCCTCACGAGCTATCTTTAGCACATTATGGGATACTAGAAGATCATCATGAGAGCTTGAGAGCTTTTCATGGCTTTCTTCCAATTTCCCATAATTGCTAGATAGCAACTCAAGTTGAGCCCGTAGCTCAACGTTCTCCTTTAAAATGGATGCTTCACAAGAAATAGAGTTAGTAGCACAAGCATCATCATTAACAACAAGAGGAGAAGGCAACTTGGCAAGCTCTTTTAAATAAGAAGCTTCAAGTTGAGCATGAGACTCGATGAGTTTGATGAGCTCACCCTTGATGACCCTTGAGCCATTTTCGAGGTGCTCAAAATCCTCAAGGAGTCTAGCATGAGCAACTTCAAGCTTAGCATTTTTAGTTTCAAAAACATTGGCCACCTCAAGAGCTCTATCATGAGATTCCTTCACTCTAGATAACTCTAGAGCAAAAGTCTCCTCAAGAGATTCCTTGGTGGTTTGTTCAAGTTCAAGAGCTTGAGAGAGGTCCACAATCTCATTAGCGTAATCACGCTCATGAACTTCCATTTTATCAATGGTGACCTCATGCTCCTCAAGACGAGATTCCAACTCATCAATATATTTCTTGCCCTCAATAGCAATAGACATGATTTCCTTGAAGTTGGAACGAGCAATTTTATTCTTAAGAAGAGCTTTAAAAATTATTTTCCCCCATAACTTTTAAGGAGGCAACATCATCATTCTCTTCATCATAATCGACATCATCATCACTCTTGCCATCATCAATATTATCACAAGATATATTGGGATTCAAAGTGGGAAATACCTTTGAAGCCTTGGCCATAAGGCAAAAAGCAATACATGATGATGTGGGATCCCTTGAAGCGCCATTCAAGACAACATCTTGTTCCATGGAGTGTTGGGTTTCCTCTACATTGTTATCACAACAACTCGAGGAAATACATGCATTTTTATCATGCCAACAAGACATAGCAAGCATATCATCATGAGATTTAGTCAAGCAATTTGTACATGATATGCAAGGACTATCAACACAAGCATGTGAAACATTTGGAGTGCTCGAAGTGCTAGAGTCCAAAGATGAAGCATCGCAACAAGAAAGTGATGAAGGATTATCAAAACTAAGCCCACTATCATCATTAAAATGAACACCACTACTCACCATGTCATTACCTTGTGGCAAACCACATGTAGGTGAAGTAGAAGAAGTTGAGAACACAACACGACCGGAGGTGGAGGGAGAACAATCATCCCCACAAAACTTGGACACGCCATATTTATGTTTAAGCTTTGTCCACAACTCATGAGCATCCCGGAAAGGCATGAGTTGAAATATAACTACATTGCTCAAAGCATCGAAAAGCATATTAGAAGCTTGAGCATTGAGATAAGAGTTTCTCTCATCCTCTAAAGATAATCTTTGGGGATCTTTTGGAGGAGAAAAACCCATATCTACAATTCGCTCTAAATTTGGGTCCATGACCCTAAAGAGATTAAGCATGCGAATTACCCAAACATCAAAATTTGTGCCATCGAAACTAAGTGTGTCACAGAATCCTAATCCCCTAGTCGACATCTTTACTCTCTAGGCGGTTAAGCCTAACAAAGAGAGACGAGGCTCTGATACCAATTGAAAGATCATGGATGTCGCCTAGAGGGGGGTTAATAGGCGCTTTAAAATAATTACGGTTGAGGCTTGAACAAATGCGGAATAAACCTAGCGGTTAATTTGTCAAGCACAAAACCTACAACAACTAGGCTCACCTATGTGCACGAACAACTTATGCTAAGCAAGAAAAACTACTTAGGTGATAGCAAGATATATGACAAGAAACAATATGGCTATCACAAAGTAAAGTGCATAAGTAGAGGGCTCGGGTAAGAGATAACCAAGGCACGCGGAGACGACGATGTATCCCGAAGTTCACACCCTTGCGGATGCTAATCTCCGTTTGGAGCGGTGTGGAGGCACAATGCTCCCCAAGAAGCCACTAGGGCCACCGTAATCTCCTCACGCCCTCACACAATGCAAGATGTCGTGATTCCACTAAGGGACCCTTGAGGGCGGTCACCGAACCCGTACAAATGGCAACCCATGGGGGCGGTCACTGAACCCGTACACTTTGGCAACCCTTGGGGCAGTCACCGCGGAACCCGTCAAATTGCTCGGGGCAATCTCCACAACCTAATTGGAGACCCCGACGCTTGCCCGGAGCTTTACACCACAATGATTGAGCTCCGAACACCACCAACCGTCTAGGGCGCCCAAGCACCCAAGAGGAACAAGCTCAAGGGTACCAAGCACCCAAGAGTAATAAGCTTCTCAACTTGTAACTTCCACGTATCACCGTGGAGAACTCAAACCGATGCACCAAATGCAATGGCAAGGGCACACGGAGTGCCCAAGTCCTTCTCTCTCAAATCCCACCGAAGCAACTAATGCTAGGGAGGAAAATGAGAGGAAGAACAAGAAGGAGAACACCAAGAACTCCAAGATCTAGATCCAAGGGGTTCCCCTCACATAGAGGAGAAAGTGATTGGTGGAAATGTGGATCTAGATCTCCTCTCTCTTTTCCCTCAAAAACTAGCAAGAATCCATGGAGGGATTAAGAGTTAGCAAGCTCAAAGAAGGTCAACAATGGGGGAAGAACACGAGCTCAAAGGATAAGGTTCATTGGGGAAGAAGAGCCCCTTTTATAGGTGGGGAAAATCCAACCGTTATGGTCACAGCCCACACCGAGCGGTACTACCGCTAGGGAGGTAGTAGCCCTTTGAAACACAACAACGAGGAGGCAAAAAAGCCAAAAGAACCGTCGGAGCGGTAGTACCGCTTGACCTCACGGTACTACCGCTAGGGGTAGCGGTACTACTGCTAAGGGTAGCGGTACTACTGCTTGCGAGTGGTACTAAAAAATTACATCCGTGCCTACCACCGCTGGACTTGTGACGAGTTTTTGGTCCCGAGCGGAAGTAGCCACGGAAGTAGCCGCGGTAGTACTGCTCCAAGCGGTAGTACCGCTCCCAAGAGCGGTAGTAAAAAATTACATCCGCTCCTGTCCGCGGTAGTACCGCTGCAGCCTTTTCAGAACACCAAAACTGACACAACTTTTGCGAACGGACTCCGAATTCGACGAAACCAAGTTTGTTGGAAAGATAGCGACAAGGGCTGACACAATCTTGATAGAAATACCAATAATAAGCAAATGAGAAAAGGCCCAAAAGAAAATGGTGAGAACCCTTCCTCGGATAAGACCGGTAAAACCTCCAACATCGAAAACATCATAGAAGACGCATGCAAACTCCGTTTTCGATGAACTCAAGCTTGTCATCAAGATGACCATAAGCTCTAAGACTCACAAAGAGAACCAAACAAGGACCAAGAAACATGATGCAAGGATGCAATGGTTTGAGCTCTCGACGAACGATACGATCAAGCTACTCACTTGAGAGCCCCCCTTGATAGTACGGCTATCGATCCTATAACCCGGTCTCCCAACTACCACCATGAGACCGGTAAAATAGAAAACCTATCAAGGGCAAACCTTTGCCTTGCACATGGTCCACTTGAGCTAGATGATGACGATCTTGACTCCCTCAAGTTGGACCACCTTTCTTGATTGCGTTGGCTCGATGAAGACTAGATGATTACTCCCCCATAGTCCACTATGGGTGAGCCACTCTTCGGCACATCTTCACAAGTCCATTGTCACCACAATGGATGGCAAGCTTCAATCACTTGATCTCTTAGTGATGCTCCACTTGAACTTGCACACGGCAATCTTGATGACGATCACCACTTGATGTCATCCTCTCCATGGGTTGAGTGATATCTTCCTCTTGACGCAAGCCCATGAACATGTACCTAACCCCACATAGAACTCTCACATAGACCATGGGTTAGTACACAAAGCACAATGGACAATGCTTACCATACCATGGGATCACTTGATCCCTCTCGGTACATCTTCTACGCTTTGTGAGTTGATCAACTTGATTCACTCTTGACTTAGTCTTGATCAACCTAGAATCTTTCCAACTCTCTTCATTTGGATGATGTCTTGAAGGTAAACATGAATGATCACACAATCTTATTCTTCAAGACATGCTTGCAATAAGCTCAACTCTCACATGACCAATCTTTGGATAATTCCTTAATAGCACCTTGGTCAACACAAACTCTCCTTGAAACCAACACATGTACTCCAAGAAAAGCCTATGGACAAAACCTTCAAATAAACTCAAGGCAACCATTAGTCCATAGAGATTGTCGTCAATTACCAAAACCAAACATGGGGGCACCACATGTTCTCTCACTGCTGCTGCTACTGCTTTTCTACTACTAGCTAGTGCGTTCAGTTTCGACAGTAAAATTTAGTTTCGACAGTAAAATTCAGTTTCGACAGCAAAAGTCAGTTTCGACAGTTAAGTTCAGTTTTGACAGTTAAATTCAGTTTCGACAGTTAAGTTCAGAGATGAGCGGCTGATGTATTTTACATCTAGCACTTTGTGGTTATGTATTTTACGTCATCTATTGGAGATGCGATTAGAATTCCACTCAGGTTAACATTGTCTCTCCTATCCTGCTTCAGCCTCGGCATCGTACAACTCACCGGAGCTGCTCCAACAACGAAACCCTCCATCACAGCGGAGCAGTGCCCCGGGCTCCATCTCAAGATGCCTAAGATCTTCTTCCCCTCCTCCGACAGCCAAGTCAGCCGGATCATCCTCACCGACCAACCCAATCACGCTGAGATCGACATGGCTTCGCCAAAGAGGTTGTACACTTGTTGCATCTCTTTTTTATTCTACATGTTATATATATTGTCCACTGAGCACACGCAGTAACGTGAAATACGATTAGTTTCTCCTACTATATGACAAGCAGTGAGGTACCAGGCAACTTAGCTATCCGTGATGGACTCTCTTGAACGTCATCATTATTTATCTCTGCGTGTTTGAGATGTGCATTTGTCGATGGGCCTGGGAGTTGAGCTAGTACGGAAGTGGCCTAGATCCAAAGTAGTAGAAGTAGGCAAGTAGCACAAAAACATTTTTTGAGTGTAGCTTTTCCTTGCTCAAGCCTGCCTACTAGAATCGCCAGTGCTTGAAAGGAAAAGTGAAGGAAAAACATAAGAATTGGAAAGTTTCCTATGGTACTACTATTCATGCATTTGGTTCAAAGGAATGGAGCAAAGGAAAACTGTAGGATTTGTTCCTTTAGTGTCTCCTTGAAAGAAAAACCATACGGATTTTAATTTCCACTTGTCCTCTTTTTCAAATTCTTATTCATGAAGGACAAGACTAAGAGATAGTAGCATAATAGCATTATAACCATACATTTTCTTGTGGTTTGACTTAATCTCACCATGCTTCTTTGCATCCTGTGATCTTCCAATTCTTGTGAACCAAACACCCAGATTGGCAGAAATCCTGTGTTTTTAAATTCTCTGTTTTGCACGTGCATTCCTATCCTATTACTGTGTATTTCCTATCCCTGCGTTGTTAGAATCCTCCAATTCAAACGAGCCCTTACAGAATTACTTCTCTTACAGATAGTTGTCAAAGAAAACCTTGTGTGGTTTTGTCCCGCTCCTGCTGCGCCCTTGTCCACCAAGCTCAGCTGCTCCAACGACAGAAGGGTCCAGCACAGCAGGGATCCGGCCTCCAGACTGTCTTTCGCCGCCTCAGATCTTCTTCCCCGCCGCTGGTAGCCATGACAACTGCATTACCATCATCAACCGAGCAGATGAGCTCAAGGACTACACGGGTCCGCAAGAGAGGTCGCACTCTTTCGTGTCTACTTATGTTATGCATCGCTTAATATTACATGCTACTTTATCGTCCTGTTCACCGATTAGACTCAGCTCCAAACTAATGGTCAAACTTGAGTTTTTAAATGGTTGTGGGGTACATATCGGGGTCGCAATCAATAGTATCTATCTACTATCTAGTTAATCTCTGGTGTCTACTATGAGTTTCATGTTGGGTGGGAAACAAATAGTAAAGAAGCCATTATCTGTATTTTTTAACTGAAGCCATTATCTGCCTGCTATCATTGGTTTTGGGTCTATCCACAGGTTGCTACCATCACTCTGGATTTCTGCATGCACTCCTTACATAATCTCACTATGTTTTATTCCTATGCATGTCAGTTATTGTACACGATGGAACTGAACATGTAGAGCAAAAGAGACGAGCCTTGCGTGGCAATAAAATTTCATGCAGACGTCGCTCAATGGTAGGCGGAAAGGCAGCCCCCCCCCCCTCCACCCATTTTGGATTGTAATCGAGAGGAAGATATCTGTTCTGAGGGGGATTCAGAAGGAGAAGACCATTCCTATTTACCCCCTAAGGTCTTTGCTTTAACTTGGCATGCTGATGTTGGTTATATCATGCATATGGTGCCTTCCATTGCTTACTTTATACATCAAATATGTCAACTGCTTAGTTTAGACATGCTTTGTGTGAATGCCATCTGTTTAGTTTATTCATCGTTTATGTGAATTATGCAACGCCATCTTGTTTAGCTAGGCATCATATATGTGAATTTTGCAATGCCATCCTGCTTAGCCAGTCATCTTATATGTGAATTATATCAGGCCATCCTTTTTTCGTTACGTATTACATTTTTCAACAATGTTAGTACATTCAACTACTCTTCGTGTGCATCAGCCATTTGACACGGTGATGGAAAATTCTGCAGTGAAAACAAGGTCTTCAGAGCAGACTATGCTATCTGACGAAGCGCATATCTCGCTGGTTATGGATAGCTCCTCAAAGGAGGATTCAGAGACAGATAACCAGTCCTATCCCCCCCCCCCCCGAGGTGTATGCTCTAACTTGGCAGGGTTATGTTGCTCATATCGTGCGTATGGTGTCTTGCATTGCTATGTCATTTGATTAGTTTAGACAGGCTTTGTGTGAATGCCACCTGTTTAGTGTCTAATTACCATATATATGAATTATGCATTGCCATCTTGTTGCAAGACATTATATATGTGAATTATGCAATGTTATCTTGTTTCAAAGGCATTATATATGTGAATTATGCAATGCCATGTTGTTGAGCCAATCATCATGTATGTGAATTATATCATGCTATCATTTTTTTGTATTACGTGTTCCATTTGTCGACAACGTTTGTATATTAAACTACTCTCCCTGTGCATTAGCCATTTCAAGCGGTGATGGAAGTATCTGGAGTGAAAACAAGGTATTCAGAGCAGACAATGCTACCTGCTGAAGCAGACATCTTGCTGGATACAGAGAGCTCCTCAGAGGAGGATTCAGAGACTGATGACCAGTCCTATTTCCCCCCGAGGTCTATGCTCAAACTTGGCAGGGTTATATTACCCATGTCATGCATGTTGTCTTGCATTGCTTAGTTTTTACATCATATATGGATTGCCATCTGCTTACTTGCTTACTATATAAATCATATATTTGAATTATATCATGCCATCATGTTTACATACACAGCATCTATCTGAATTATGGCATGGCAACCCATTTAATAAAGACATCATATAGTTATATCATCTCATCATGTTTAGTGTTTACAGTCATCATATTTTGAATTATGTCATTCTATCCGGGAATTATATCATGCTATCATGTTTCCATAGGCGGCATGTATGTGAATTATGGCATGCCAACCTATTTAATAAACACATTATATAGTTATATCATGTCATCCTGTTTACATAGTCATCATATTTTGAACTATGTCTTTCCGTCTTTTTTAGTTAGCCATCATAATGTGAAATTGTGTCATGCTATCCTGTTTAGTTAGCCATCATATATGCGAAATTGTGTCATGCTATCCTGTTTGGTTAGACAACATAAATGTGAATTATTTCATGCCCTCTTTTATTCCCCACTATCCATTGCAGCTGTCTATCATACAATGTCTGTACATTCAATTACTTTTCTTGTTTATCAGCCATTTGAATTGGAGAGGGTGATGGCAGTATCTAAGGGAGTAACAACACGGTCTTCAGAAAAGATAGTGCTACCAGTTGATGCAGATAGAACCACGGTTGTACTTGCCCAAGAACCAGCCCCACCACACATAAACTAGACTCTCGCAGACTATACCCCTACCCAGTTGGACAGAGAACCAGCTACACCCCTTCTAACCCCAACCCCAGCAGATAGTAACCCAGTTCCAGTTGACACAGCACCGTCTCCACCACAGAGCACCCAAACACGAGCAGTTAGTAAGGGAACTGCAGTGCCCAAAGCACGAGGACCACCACTCCGAATCCCAACTCAACGCTTAAAGGAGAATAAGAATTGTTCTCAGGTCAGGTTCTGTAGCTATGGTTCATACTCCTTTGCTCTTGCATCACTGTATTTACTCAGACCAACTATTTTCAAATTGGAAGGATGGAATTGAAACTCCAATGTCGCAACAGGTATGTTTTAAACATGTTTCTTTAACTGGTTTGTTGTTGTAACTTGCTCTATGTTGATTTCAGTTTCAATTGAATAAATAGTTATGTTCTCATGTCATGCACATTACAAGTGTTGTTATTGCTCTATAGTTTCCCACACTTATATTATGTCTATTCTGCTTTGTCTTGAACAAATATTATTTGAACTATGTCTCCATCTTGATTTGGCAACAAAAACTGGAATGATATAGACCATAAAGTGACCATGGTACATAGATATATGTTTGTTTCATGTTGTTACCCTATGCACTTTACTACTGAACTGATTTACTAAAATGAGTTTCATATACAACATGGTAAACCTGTGATGTGTCTGCTTGTTTCTCTTTTAGAATGCGGACAAAATATTGGAGAACAGTACCCCGTTATGCAATGGTAAAGGAAGTAATGTAGATAAGGTTCAAGATAGTAAGACATCCCTGTTGGTCTCCAAGAAAGCTGATAAAAACTACCTTGACGACAGTGAGAGAACCCAAAAGTCCTGTCTTGATGTAGTGTTCGAGTTACTGGCCACTACTGCTGGCACAAGCTCTTGGAACTCGCTGCCTGAATCAGTTCGTCTTCTTGAGTCTCAACTTAAAGTTGAAAGACATCAATCAGATGTGTTGCGACAGGAAGCTGAAGGACTGAGGAAGTCCCTGCAGAATTCAGATGCATACTTTCTGGTGCAACAGCAAGCACTGGAGGATTTAAGCGCCAAACAAGAGAAAGTTAATAAGCTTGCTAAGCATCTTGCCAGCATTATGGGTACCCAGGATATTGTTTCTTGAGATCTTCTGAAGTGATTTCAGTTCTAGACTTGTTTTGTTGCGGCGTTTATTTGCACTGGTTGCCAACTTTGACAACCAGCGTATATGATATGCTGCTTTGTTCCCTATATTTGCACTGGTGGCGAACTTTGATGCCCAGTGGATGTAATATGTGTAATAGCCGTGATAGCCTAGCGTAAGTTGCTTGCTTATTTATTTCCTTGTTGTCTTGTTTATTTGTTTGCTTGTAGTCAGTGCTGTTCTTTTTCCGCGGTTTGCTAGTGGCCGCAATAACCTATTTTTTAAAACTAGGCCACAATAACCATGGGACATATTTACTGTAGTTACCATGGGCCTCCTACGGGCCGTAGAAACAATGGGCCTTCTTAGGGTCGTAGAAAGAATGGGCCTTCTACGGGCTGTAGCATCAATGGGCCTTCTACGGGCCGTATGATCGATCGGCCAAACATGGGCCAATAACAGACCGCATTATGGGCGGTAAACGGACTAGATTTGGAATCGTCCGTTCATGGGCCGACAATAACAGGCCATCGTTTTTTTTTAGAATCTAACAGGTCGTCGTTAATCGGCCGTATTTGATGACGTTATGAAAACAGCCCAACGGAGTAACGGGCCGCAAATAGGCCGATTGTAACCGCGGGCTGAATTTGGCCCACGGGTAGAAAAGGCCAACGACGGGTCGTAAGTAACCGAATGCTGGAAATGAGCCCAAGAATAAATGGGCCCTGAGAAGGCCGAAAGATAACACGGGTTGGAAATGGCCCAATGGAATAATGGGTCGTTAATGGGTATAAAGGGGTACACTCTTCATTGCGGGCCAGATTCACCATGGGTCGTTAATGGGCCAAGAGTTACAAATGGTCTTGTATGGGCCGAAAGACATCATGGGCCATACGTGGGCCGGAAGTTACAACGGGCTGGAATCATATTTGGAAGTTGCTTTTGGAGATGAGCATGACTCCAGGTCTGAGACTTTAACCTTTGAAGTGGTCAAGACCAAGAGCCCTTATCATGCCCTGTTTGGGCGACTGGCTTATGCTAAGTTCATGGCAAGGCCTTGTTATGTTTAATTACAGCTTAAGATGCCGGGTTACAAGGGCACCATCGCAGTGCATGGGAGTCGCAAGGTGGCCTTGGAGTGTGAAGAAGGTGATGCTACTTATGCTGAATCAGTTTGTGTGCAGAGGAGTTGAAATTTTGCAAGGATAATGTTGACCCGGCAGACATGACGTCCATGAAAAAGCCAACCACAGAGCATGATCCGTCGCTCAAGTTTAAGTCGGCGGACGACACCAAAATGGTTGACTTCGTCCCTGCGATTCATCGAAGCAGTTTAGTATCAGTGCTAATCTGGATCCGAAACAGGAAAGCGCGCTTATCGAGTTCATCCGTGAGAACCGGGACATCTTTGCATGGAAGCCTTCAGACATGCCGGGTGTACCGAGGGAACTCGTTGAGCATACTCTTAATATTGATCCGAAGTTTAAGCCGGTCAAGCAATTTCTTCGCCGATTTAACGAGGAGAGGCGGAAGGCCATTGGTGAGGAAGTGGTCCGGCTCTTGGCGGTCGGGTTTATTGTGGAAGTTTTCCATCCTGAGTGGTTGGCTAACCCGGTGCTGGTACTCAAGAAGAATGGCACCTGGCGGATGTGTGTGGATTACATGGACTTGAACAAGGCTTGTCCGGCTGATCCGTTTGCTCTCCCTCGTATTGATCAAATCATTGATGCTACGGCGGGTTATGAGTGTTTGAGTTTTTTGGATGCTTATTCTGGTTATCATCAGATCAAGATGGCAGTTAAGGACCAGGAGAAGACAACTTTCATTACTTCGTTTGGAGCCTTATGTTATGTGTCTATGCCTTTTGGGCTCAAGAGTGCCCAGGCAACTTATCAGCGGTGTGTACAAAATTGCCTTCACAATCAGATTGGGTGCAATGTTCATGCTTATGTAAATGACATTGTGGTGAAGTCAAGAAAGAAGGAGACTCTGATTGATGATTTGAAGGAGACGTTTGACAATCTCCGGGTCTACAAGATGATGCTTAACCCGGCTAAGTGTGTTTTTGGTGTACCAGCAGGCAAGCTCTTAGGCTTTCTGGTTTCCAACAGAGGGATTGAAGCTAACCCGGAGAAGATCAAGGCCATTACTTCGTTGGCTAAGCCAGCGTGTGTTAATGATGTTCAGCGTCTGGCGGGCCGTATTGCGGCTTTGAGCCGGTTCATAAGCCGGCTGGGTGAGAAGGCTATTCCCCTTTATCAGATGATGAAGAAGACGGATCACTTTGTTTGGAGTGATGCTCCTAATCAAGCGTTTGAGGATCTGAAGAAACAGTTGGCTGAGCCGCCCGTGCTTGCTGCCCCTATTGATAAAGAGCCTCTATTGTTATATGTGGCTGCTAATAGCCGGGCCGTCAGTGTAGGCATCATGGTGGAAAGGAAAGAGGCAGGTAAGGAGTACCCGGTTCAACGGCCGGTTTACTACATCAGTGAGGTGCTTATCGAGTCCAAACAGAGATATCCACACTGGCAGAAGCTTGCGTATGGGGTTTTCATGGCAAGCCGGAAGCTTAAGCAATATTTTCAGGGTCATCCCATCATTGTGGTTAGTTCTGCTCCTTTAGGAGACATCATCCAAAATAGGGAAGCCACAGGCCAGGTTGCTAAATGGGCCATTGAGCTTGGACCTCACGGTTTAAAGTATGTGCCTCGTACAGCTATCAAATCCCAAGCACTTGTGGATTTCATCAATGACTGGACAGAGTTGTAGGCGCCTGAGGAAAAGCCGGATAACACATATTGGACTATTCATTTTGATGGATCCAGGCAATTGGAGGGCTTGTGGGCTGGAGTTGTCTTGACTTCCCCACGAGGTGATAAATTTTCTTATGTTCTCCGACTAATGTTCCCTTGTACTAACAATGCAGCTGAATATGAGGCCTTGCTCCATGGTCTTCGGATGGCTAAAGAGATGAATTTAAGTTGGGTGAGATGTTTTGGCGATTCAGATCTGGTAGCTCAACAAGTCTCTGGCACCTGGGATTCTAAGGATCCCCTTATGGCGGCTTATCGCCGAGAGGTTGATGCTATTGCGGGTCATTTCAAGGGTTATCAAGTCGAGCATATTGATCACATGAAGAATGAGGCGGCTGATACATTAAGCCGGCTGGGGTCTCAGCGTAAGCCGGTGCCACCTAACACGTTCCTGGATATTTTGCTTAACCCCTCTGTCAAATTGCTTACAGAGGAGGATCTCGTTGTTCCTGACCCGGAAGCACAATTGGTGGCGGCTCTTCATGCTATTCCTGATTGGACAGTTCCTTATTTGGCTTACATGACCTGGGGTGAGTTGCCAGAAGATGAAATTTTGGCCAGACAGATAACCCGGCGGTCTAAGTCAATGTCAATTGTCAATGGGGAGTTGCACCATCGCAGTGTCACAGGGGAGTTTCAGCGTTGCGTCTCTCCTGAAGAAGGCTGCGAGATTCTACGAGAGATCCACGAAGGAGATTGTAGTCATCATGCCGGCTCTAAATCTCTTGTAGCCAAGGCTTTTCGTCATGGGTTCTATTGGTTGACAGCTCATGCTGATGCTGATGATTTGGTAAGCAGATGTGACGGCTGTCAGAAATTTTCACGATGAGCTCATGTGTCAGCTCAGGAGTTGAGGATGATTCCAATTACTTGGCCGTTTGCAAATTGGGGGCTTGATACGGTTGGACCTTTCAAGAGGTCCAAGGATAAGAAGACCCACCTTTTGGTGGCAGTTGACAAGTTCACTAAGTGGGTTGAGGCAGAGCCAGTCAATAAGTGTGATGCAGCAACGGCGATTCAATTCATGAAGAAGGTGATCTTCCATTTTGGCTTTCCACACAGCATTATAACAGATAATGGCACTAATCTTTCTAAAGGTGCTATGAGAGAATTCTGTCAACGAGAGCATATCTGGCTTGATGTTTCTTCTATGGCTCACCCCATGTCTAATGGTCAAGCGGAATGAGCTAATCAAGAGATTCTGTGAGGTAACAAGCCCCGGCTTATGGTTCCTTTGCAAAGAACGCCGGGTTGTTGGGTGGAGGAGTTACCCTCCGTGTTATGGAGCATCAATATGACCCCCAACCGATCTACGGGTTATACACCCTTTTTCATGGTTTATGGAGTGGAGGCGGCTCTCCCTAGTGACATCCGTCACGATTCACCCCGGGTGGCGGCTTACGTTGAAGCTGACAATGAAAAGGCACATCAAGAGGCGCTTGACCTATTAGATGAGGAGGGAGACCTCACGGCGGCTCGTTCGGCGATTTACCAGCAAGATCTATGTCGTTATCACAGCCGCCGGGTCAAAACCAGAACCTTTCAAGAAGGCGACTTAGTGCTCTGGCTCATCCAAGATCAAACAGATATGCATAAGCTCTCGTCGCCCTGGGAAGGACCTTTTGTGGTCAGCAAGAATCTGCATAACAGGTCATACTATCTTATCGACGTTCGAGAACACAAGGATTCACGTAAGTCGGAGGAGGAGACCCATCGGCCGTGGAATATTGCTCATCTTCGGCCCTACTATAGTTGAGCCACCAGCTCTCATGATGTACATAGCTACTTGATGTATATATTATAAGCAATATAATAAAGCCGGCATCCCTGAAAATTCAGGGCCTTTGTCGTTTCACTTCCTCGAAGCTGAGTCTTTGTCATCATATTCATTTATGAGGCTCAACGCCTAAACTTCAGGGACCAAAGAGAGTTGGATGCACAGCACGGCTCAAACATAGGTCCCTGACGAGTACGAGTTGTCAATGTGTCACTTGGGGGCTTCCTGTTCAAACATAGGCGTATTCGACCAAAGAGAACATAGCATTACTACCCTCTTGACCAGGTTTGTCCAAACATAGGCGTATTCGACCAAAGAGGACATAACCTTTCCGGGTCATCCTACCTGTAGCCAGCTGCTTCAACTCCATCGGGTAATCCCGATTGACCCATCGAACTCTTAACAATCAATCTTACGGCGTATTCGACCAAGATCTGAGCTTTTTAAGGTTCAAACGGTGGCTTGTCATGCGAGAGCACGGTTTACAGATAGTCAGGATAGATCCAGGCTTCATAAGCCGCCTTCCTTGAAACTTGGATAAATCGGCCCGTGATGTATGTTGTTACTCCGGCCCCGCGTACTCCTGATAAGTCTTTGAGCAAGACCAGACTTTATCTAGGGTTCAAATGTCGATTGGGCACACTGTGAGTCAGGCTCACGGAATGCACGAATAATCCAGTGGCTCCGGCTAGTTTCATTGAAGAAGACACTTTGGCTTGGCAGCCCACAAAAGCCTCGAATTTCTTTTGATTTTTCATTTATATTCGAAGATTTCTTCTTTGACTTCTGGTTTTTTACAAGTCGGGCCCAGCTGCCCTACTTATGGCTCATATTTGAAGCATCTTTCGGGTCTCTATAACCCGCCAGGATGGCAGACTCTAAGTCGCCAGAGTATCATACTCTTATGTTTACAGCTACAGCTCTAAAATTCCTCTAACTGTATGAAGCTGATAAGACGGCAGTGTAAGTATATACCACAGGTATGGGATTTTATTTAAACAATCGTCAAGCCGACCTTGGTTATGGACTGTTTGTTCCCAGCGGCTTCAAATTGGGTATCATGACCAGCCCGGCGGTAAGCCGCCAGGGCATTTGTACTTTCTTCGTGTGCAGGATGACTATCGTTCAGATCTGCATAAATCAAAGGCTATCATACCCATAATGTCTTTCTAAAACTGGTGGATCTGCAGTATTAAGCAAAAAGCAGAAACGTGCACGATGGCACGACAGATTCAAGTTTTACTACCCTATTACATGGCTCCATGAGTCGAATGAGAACAAGTGTTTTTTCAAAGATCAAGTATCTAAACCGCCCGGCGGTTCAATCTTCTTGGCCTTGCTAGCTTGAGGCTTCTGCGTCATCCCTTGACGGTTCTTTGTCCTCCTCCGCCGTCTGAAAATTTGTGATGCCAGATAAAGCTTCAAATTCAGCTTCGTCATCTATAAGCTCAGCCGGATCAACTTCAGGGGCAAAGGTGCGCTTACAAATTGGTGGGATTAAGTTCATCACTTTGTAAGCCAGAGTCGGCATCTTCTGATTCTCCTTGTCGTAAGCCGGATGATACTTGGAAAGATCCGAGTCATTGGCAATCAGGGTCGATGTTGGACGTACTTCCTTTACGCAAGCCGAGAAGTCCTTCTGATCAAAAGGTACCATCTTCTTTTAAGCTTGGGTAACCAGTAGCTACCTCAGATGGGTCAAGCTCTGGTACCCATGCCTTGGCCCGGCTCAAAGCCATCACAGCACCGGCTCTTGCAGATGATCATTTCATTTCATCAAATCTTGCAGGCAGTACAGACAGTTTCTTCAATACATCTATCAACATAGTAGGCGCTTGGTTTGTTGGAGAGATTGCAGCCAGCGCACGTTGAGCTCCGGTGTACAGCTGTTCGACGAGCGTGTAAACAGCTTTGAGCTTCACAACCATGTTTTGATTAAGGTTGTTGCTCTTGGGACCTGGATATATCATAGATTGGTTAAATGGCGGGCTATATGATCACAACAAAAATTCACTCTTGATGACTAGCAAGGCGACTCACCAAAGATAGCAGAAACCATCTGAGATACACGGTGTTTTAAGCTGGTGAGATCAGTGGTCACCTCTTGAAGCGCTGCCTCTGCTTTCTCAGCCCGCTGCGTTAAAGCAGTCTTTTCTTCAGCCCAAGTCTGTTTCTCCGCCTCAAAACTAGTCTTCAGCTTTTCCGATTCAGCCACGCTAAACTGGAACTTTGACTCAGCTTTCCGGGTCTCAGTTTCCTGAGTCGCCAGCCGGGTCTTTGCGTCCTTCAATTGAGACTCCAGTTCAGAAGTAGCAGCCTGTATGAAGTACAGAGTTATCAACATTTATATCAAGGTTACAAGAATATAAGTCCCAAGTCTTTTGCAAGCAACAACACTTGACATTTGGGAGCTAATGTCTGTCAAAGAAATTTTCCAAGGAAACGGCTCTTATAAAGTCCCAAGCACTTTGCAAGCAAGACTACTTGGCACTTGGGGGCTAATGCATATCGCTTGTATCTTCTTCATAATGAGCCGGATGTGCTATAAACAGTCCCAACCGACTCATGGAGGCTATGCAGTTAAGCTCTCTTTTCTTACAAATGATAAATAGGACCGGCTCATTCATGTTGATTAAACTGGCCCTTGGGGACTACGGATGCAAAGCTAAAACTGCTTAAACATCCGGCTTAATTCTAAACCGGACTTGGAGGGATTCTAGCAAAGAAAGCTTATGGATTCTTCTCAGTCTACATCCTATTCAATCTTACCATAACCAGTAGACTTGGGGGCTGGCAGGATGTACACAACTTATTTAAAAGCCGGAAGTCATACCTCATATTTCTGGTGCATTTGTTTCACCATATCAATTTCAAGGTCGCGACTGGAATGAACTTGGTTAAGATAACCAGAGAATACTTCATTGGCGGTCAGTTGAGAGTAATCAGCAATGTCAAATTTCATTTTCCGCCTCTCAATGAACTCGTCTTTCGCGGAGTGCTTGGCTAAGACGGTGGGATATCCCGGTTCTTTAAAGCCGGTGCCAGTAATGATAACATCTTCACCATGTTCTTCTGGCGGTTTAAGTGGATTGGATGATTCGGTGAACATGGGATTGGCATCCGTATGGTCATGGGAGAGGTCAGGAATCTCAGGCGGAGTAACAGTGGCAGGTTCTTCTGGCTGTTTGTCAGAAGCTTCAGGAGCAGAGACTTGTTGCTCCGGCTCAGTAGTTTTCGGTGCCTCCGTGGGCTTGGTCACCTTCGCCTTTTTATTAGGCTTTGCTTGTCCCCTGCACGGGTTATGACAAATCAGTATAGTTATCAGAACATAAAGAGGTGCAGAGTAAGAAGTGATTATCATTACCCAGGGGCAGTCTTGAAAGCCGGTAACTCGGTTTGCGGCGAGTCGCCAGAGGAAGAACAGGCAAGTTCCTGGTCAATGGTTATCAACAGAGTTAAATGATAGACAATAAGACCCGCCAGCGGGTCAAAGGAGTAAGTTAAAAAGAACCTCATTTTGTCGTTTTCGAGGAGTGGGAGTGTTCGGTAAGCCGGAGGACAATTCATCACCTCCGCTGGTCCGGGTCTGACGTCGATTCTCGTGTTGCTGTTGCTTCAAAAGAAAGTGAGGATCTAAATAAGCCAAGGGGTGTGAAAACCTTACTTTCCGGGTTACTTGTCAAGTTTCTGTCTTGGCAAAGAGTCTGAGCCAGAGGAAATGATAGTTACCTCTTCTTCAGTTGCTTGGCTGGCTCCCGTGTCATCCTGATAATAGTCAGTGTCAATAAGATGATTGAAAAATGAGCCAAGAGAATCAAGGGCTACCTCCGACTCAAAGGTGTCATCCAGATTAAGCATGTCAGAGGCGCTTGGTTTCTTCTTCCTCTTGGCGGTTTTCTTAGCGGCTTTCTTGGCAGCCCTGGCCTTCTTAGCAGCCTCATGATCATACTCCGTTTTCCAAAAGTCAGACTTAGCCTGCAAAGGTTATTAAGGGTTGAGTTAATAAGATATCTAAATGATGAGGTCAAGATAAGTAAATTCAGGGACTCACATCTGGTGGCGGGTTAAGCTTGCAGAAAGGGGCCAGACCCACTTTAACACAATCTTTCGGATCTTCATTCAGAAGAGACTTAACCATTTCATTTACTGCTTCATCAGTTAATGGTGCAGAGCTATGGTGCAGTGAATCCTTTACACCACCAGTGTAAGTGCACATTAAGCCGGTGCGGCGGCTCAAGGGTATGATCCGCCAAGAAATCCAACATCTGACTAAATCAATGCCAGTTAAGCCGTTTCCTAGCAGAGCTTTAACCTTCACAATAGTAGGAGCAATTCTTTTCCGTTCAGCAGCAGTAAGTTTTTCAGGAAGATTGTGCTTTGTGTCTAAGCGCTCGACACGGTAACCCGGCAGTGGATTTTCGTCAGCCGGAGAAGTGTCTTTGCAATAAAACCACGTCTGGTTCCAATCCTTGGGGGACTTGGCAAGCAGGCATAAGGGAAGATAGCATCTCTTCTGCGTTGAATCGAGATCCCGCCAAGTTCCAAGATGGGCCCGTTCGTGAACTCAGTCTGGCGGTTCAAATAAAAATATTCTCTAAAGAGATCGACATTGGGCTCCTCTTGAAGGTATACTTCACAGAAGACTTGAAAGTTGCAGATATTTGACACAGAATTGGGTCCGATGTCTTGAGGATGGAGTTGAAAAAAGTGCGGAACGTCCCGGAAGAATTTAGAGCCGGGTGGTGAGAAGCCCCGGTTCATATGGTCAGTAAAAACGATGACTTCGCCATCTTTCGGCTGAGGTTTTTCTTCGCCCGGGTCAGGAGCACGGTAATGCATCACACTCTTTGCGGGCAGATACCCGACCTTGACAAAGTCCTTAAATGTGCCCTCGATGACGATGGAGGGGACCCAGTTGCAGGTGTAGACTGTTTTTGGCGGCATGGTGAGCAGAAAAGGCCAAAAGGAAAGGAAAATTTTGCCGGCTCAAATTAGTTGGTGAAATTACAAGTTAAAAAGTTACAACATATATTCAGCATGGCGGCTTAAGTGAGGACTAATGATATATGAGTAAGTATAAGCCGGTGAGGTAAGCCGCCATGACCAGCATGGATGTTCAAGATTTGACAAGAGCAAAATTTTACTAAGTGTTGGGACAAACAGGTTTCGCAGATTGAGGTTATAAAGATCAGATCTGCCGCTATTCAGAAAAAGGAAATAAATTCTAAACCTAAGGTGGCGGCAGCAGAAAAAGGGGGTGCCCAGATGAGATCTGCGGCAATGAGGATATGCTCTAATATCAAAAACGGGTGCTAAAACTGTTACCGCGCGACATCTGTGCTATTTTCAGATCAAAGCTATGCGATCTAGGGCGAGGAAAGGGAAGAAGCGGTGATGAACACCGACGAACAGAGAAACCCTAAAAAAGACAGATCTATGAAGAGGAAAGGGGAGGACTTATTGGTGCTAGCTGAAAGCGGAGGAGTGCTGCGGCGTTTCTGGTCCGTTCAGGGTGATGCAGCGGCCAGAGTCGATGAAGGGGACGAAGGTCGACGGCGGCGGAGCTCGTGCGGGCTGGTGCATCGCGAGGAGGAAGAAGAAGGAAAGAAAGCAAAGGGGGAGAATGAGAAGTAAGCTCGTAGCCCTATTTATAAGGACGGAAGGATAAGTGGCACGCGCGGGAATCGAGGAGACAGAAAAGTGGATATGTAACGGCGTGAGCGCCTCGATTTTCGGAAGTATCAGTTAAGAAAAAGATTCATTAAGATTTGGGCCGTGCGTTGTATTAATTACAGGTGACGTCACGGCGGGTCACCGAAATTTCCGGAGATGACGTCATGGCGGGTTACAGCACTGCATAGGAAGATGAAGAAGGATTTTCCTAAGTACTGAAGATTGACATGAACAAGCTCAAATCAACCTGGGGCCTAATGTTGGGAATATGGCTATCAGATATGACCCGCCCAGGAGGGGCCGGGTCATCCCTATGGAAGTTCATCTCAATGAAGCCCAAGAGTATATAAGAGATGGCGGTTCATAGACAGGCTTGTTAGAGGGCCCAACCCGAAGGCGGCTTAAGGCCCATGAGTATAAACCGCCATGTATATGTAAACTTGTATTATAAGGCATGTAAGATAAGTCACCGAGCCGGACACGTTGTATGAGCCGGCCGAGACTCTGTAGGCCGCAGGGCGTCGACCCGTGTATATAAGGGGACGACTCGGCAGTGGCTTAGGGCTAGAAAGAACAGATCGAGAGCCAGGCAAGCGTATTCGCTCCCTGGTCATCGAAACCCTAGCAATACCACCTCAAACTGGATTAGGCCTTTACCTTCACCGCAAGGGGCCGAACCAGTATAAACTCCTCGTGTCCTTTGTCATGTTTAACCCCTTCAAGCTAACCTCGTCGCAATGGCTCCACAACTAAGTCCTTCCATGAGGACATCTGCCGTGACACTTCCACGACAGAAGGCCCAGATGAAGCTACTGGGCTTAATTCGGATAGGCCGTAACAGGTCGTGAGTTAGCGGGCCGTAAATGGGCTATATATGAACAGGCCGTTAACAGGCTTTCCGCGGGCCGGCCCGTTACCTTTTGACCAAGTCAAACGGGCCGGCCTTTTCACTGCAATGGGCCTCTGTTGGGTCGTGCCACGTGTCGACGTATCATAGGCGCCTCCTGTCCAATGAATGAATGACATCTGTCCCAACGGTGAGCCAACACGTGTTTCCTCCGGCCAATTAGAATTTTACACGTGGAAAATCCTCATTGGTCCGGGCTGTTAGCGGGTTATCGGATCCAAAATCGGACCCGATAGCTTAACGGCGTTCCGTTACGGTGGATGCCACGTGTCGGTCACCCTTGACGAAAGCACTTCCATGACGCGCGATTTATCGTCATGGAAGTGGACACTTCCGTGATGATAATTTTGGTAATGTCATGGAACACTTGCACGACAGCACAGGTATGACTATCTTGATTCTGTCATAAATTTGTCATGGATGTACATGCATGACAGAAAACGTGACCTACTGTGACAAACACGTATCATCACGGAAGTGTCTTTTTTTTGTAGTGGTTATATGAGGATTCTCCAGTTTCATGTCATTCGGAAGAAGTTTGTTAATAAGACTTCATCAACCTTATTAATGGATTCCTTTTGACGGGCATGCGATGGAATAATTTAGTAAACAAAACCTTCTATACCCACTTTTTACTCTCTGTTAAATAAGGGGGAAACTAAGTAAGATGCCGGAGAAGCGACGAAATATACGAGATCACAAACGTAGATTGCTCGCGGCTAAATATGAATTGAGACAAAGCTTTCGAATTTTGTAACCCGATCTTCCGTCTGATATGCGGGACAAACATCGTTATAAGTTGTCCAAGTTGCCAAGAAAGAGTTCAATGGAACGAGTAAGAAACCGAGGTATTTTCACGGGTTTAGAATTAATAAAGTAGAAATGCCATTATTTTGTTCTTTTCTGATTTACCCGTGCAATAAAAAATGACCAGAAAATAAAAGTTCTCCAAATGCCCTGAAAATTTTATATGATTTTTTCTGTAATATTTGAGAAATATTGGCACTGAAGACACCCCAGGGGGTGCATCTGTGAGCCACACGCTCACAGGGCGTGCCCAGCCCCTGGGCGCGCCCAGCAAGCTTGTGGGGCCCACGTAGGCCCCCTCACTTATTGCTGCCACCCATGCACTTCTTCTTCCTCCAGAAAAAAACAATCCCTTGCTCAAACCCATGTTCTTGCTCATCTTGCTGCCATTTTCGGTGTCCTTGCTCGGAACTCCGTTTCCAACACTGTTTTGGGGGATTGCTCACCGGTATGTGACTCCTCCGTTGGTCCAATTAGTTTTTGTTCTAGTGCTTTATGTATTACAAAAAATTTCTATTGTGGTGACCATGTTCTCGAGCTTGCATGTCAAATGTATATGGTTCAAAGTAGTTTTGTTGCATGATATAGCTTCTAGGCACTTGTGGGAGTACTTGCTATCAATTTTCTTGAGTTTTGTTCACTTTTATTTTGAGTCACTTTCAATTTCAGAGAAAAGAAAAACCATGATGAGGTGGTTAAGGGGCTCATCAAGTCGTAACTCGGAGGAAACTCAGGAGGAGAAGCCCAAATACCGTCTTCCACGTGCGGCGGAGGTTCGGCCGTGTGAGTGGCCAAGTGACACATTTTTTAAGGAGGCGGGAATATATGAGGATTTCTATTACTTGGAAAACAATTCCGGCATCATCCCTTTCCTCCAAGATAAGTGCGACCAATACCTCCTACTCACTAATACCTTCGTGCAATTTTTTTGCTTTTATCCTAGGAAGGAACCACCCATGGTAGAATTTAACTTGTATGATGTGCCTAAGGAAATGACATTATATGATTTTTGCAATGTTTGCAAAATACCTTATGAGGGCAGCGTCATTGATCCACGTCCTGGAGACATGGAGGATTTCATCTCTGAAACTACTGTGGGAGAGGAGAGAGGAGTGTCGGAAGCGAGAGTGGCTAGTTTACATTTTAATGTTTTACGCTATTATTCATTATTTGTCGGGAGATGTTTGATTGGTCATTGGGAGAGTGGATCGCTTAGTGCACCTGACCTTGCCATTTTGTGTCATGCTTTATATGTTGAAAGAACTTTTAGTTTCGGCGCTATGGTTGCTCGACGGTTACACACAAACCGTTCAAAGGGTACTATTTATGGTGGTATTTATGCCTCCCGCCTCGCTAAACATCTTGAGATTCCTATTAGACATGATGAGGAGGAGGAGATGTTGTTACCCACTAAATATTTAGACTATGCTGGTATGGTATCGCATCATTTTATTGACAATGATAAGCATAAGCGACTCCTTTAGAACTTAGCATTCAGTCAGGGTACTCGGGAGATTATTACTTTGCCTGCACCTTCTTTGTTCAATATTTATTCAGGCAGGTACATTATTATGCCCGAGGACATATATGCACACTGGGGTTTGACACAACCCCAGCACCTAAGCCAGCACCAGTGCCTGAGCCATATCAGAAGCATGTTTATCAGTAGGAGCCACAGGAGCTCGCCAACCATTGGAACCCTCAGGACCCTCGGCAGTATCCAGGAGAGGGCTACTTTGATCCGTGGCAATAAATCAACTTCGGCCAAAAGCCTAAGCTTGGGGGAGTACGTATTGCTCACCGACATTACATTCATGCATCACACATCCATTCCAGTTGTGAGTGGTCATCCTTTTTCATTGTATTACCCATGTTAGTTTATTTTTCTTGTTTCCTTCTTGTGTGTTTGGAAAAAACTTTTGATAAAATCCAAAAACATTTCTCGCTTCCTTTTAGTTTTTCTTTCTAGTTTAATTATTGTAGTATTAAAAAAACAAAAAGATTTCCCGTTCTTCTTATGCTTGTTGGGAGCTTTCCCGTGTAAATAGTTTTTCTCATTTTTGTTTTGCTTTCGCTAATTTGCTTTCTTCAAGAAAAAAAGAAAAACTCCAAAAATATTTCAATGTGTTTCTCTGAAACTCTTTTCTTTTTCTTTGAGTCGTAAGGAGAAGACCACGATGAAAATGTTGAGTGGCTCTCATATGCATTATTGTTGATCTAACGAAGAGCCCATATTACCTTGTCTTCTCCTTTGAATATTTGCAGATTCCAGCTTAGTCCAATGCACGTGCACTCTTATTATTATTCACATTGTTCGGTCGTGTAAGTGAAGGGCAATAATGAAGAAATTTTATGAAATGATTGAGATGAAGAAAAGCTGGTGTGAACTCGACCTATTTTGTTTTTGTAAATATGATTAGCTCATCATTCTTGATTCAGCCTATTATGGATGAACATGTTTGCAATGACAATTAGAGATCATAGTTACTCATGCCATGCTTAAATAGCTAGGAGCGGATAATGGTTTATCTTGTATGACAACATGCATTTAAAATGATTATGATGTAGTATGGTAGGATGGTATCCTCCTCTGAATAACTCGAGTGGCTTGGCTTGGCACATGTTCATGTATGTAGTTGAATAAAAACCAACATAGCCTCCACGATATTTGTGTTCATAGTGATTTATATCCTACTCATGCTTGTACTCGGTGTTTATTAATCTCAATTCATGTTTATGACCGTTGTCGCTCTCTAGTTGGTCGCTTCTCAATCTATTTGCTAGCCTTCACTTGTACTAAGCGGGAATACAGCTTGTGCATCCACTTCCTTAAACCCAAAGTTATTCCATATGAGTCCACCATACCTACCTATATGCGGTATTTACCTACCGTTTCAAGTAAATTTGCATGTGCCAAACTCTAAACCTTCAAATAATAATCTATTTTGTATGCCCGAATTGCCCATGTAGCGACTGGGGACTGTCAGTATCTTCCATGCTAGGTGGGTAATTCTCACGATGAGTGTTTATTCACTTGTCATTCATGAGAGAGTGGTTGGTAATTGGGTTGCCCAGTCCTGTGTTCAAAATCAAAATATAGTAATGAAACAAAACTCCCCCAGATTGTTGTTGGTATGGAGGGCACCCGAGGATTCGGCTAGCCGTGGCTTGTGTTTGTTGGTGGATGGCGAGTAAAAACTTTAACATTTTGTTTGGGAACCGCCTATAATTTGTCTAGTATGGAATATAGTGAGATCTCTCGGTTATTATGTTGACAATGAAAGCATATCTCTTAAAATTATATTCATCTTCATTTTTAAAAGCTTCAAGCTCCGACACCTCTGCAAATCTCTGCTTCCCTCTATGAAGGGCCTATCCGTTGTGCCATATTCCTCCAAGAAAGACTCATAAACGGACAGTGCAGTCATATTAGGTGGAGGTGTAGGCGCTGTAGCACTTGAGGTGAACGATCAGGCCTCGGTCATTCCCATGAGTCTACCACCACCATTTTTCCTCTTAAATTTTCTTTTGTACATTGAACAAACATTTATGACATGTATATACTGCGCGAGCATTGTTGTACATTGCGCAAACATATTTTTAAATTGGGAGAACATTTTTATATTTTTTATTTTACATTTTCTAATGCAATCTTTTTTAAATTACACTAATATTTTTGAACAATCTATAAGCATTTTTTTAATTGTTGCGTACATAATTTTAAAATGCGTGATCATGTTTTCAATGTCACAATTTATTATTGAATGCTATATATCAACATTTTCTGAAGTTAGGCTAAACATATTTTATATTTTTTATAAAATATGAAATAAATGGAAAAGGTTAAAGGAAAAGAACAACTAGAAAAATTAAATTTCGCCCCACAAAAAAAAGTAAACTAAATTTCAGGAAGCTCCTCAGGCGTCGCATGAGGCGAGACGAGCTTGTGTCTCGCTATAAGCGACACAAAGCCACTCACCTATTGCGAGACCTAGGTAGATTTCACCTAAGGGGTGAGGGTATGGGCCGCTCCAGTACTGTAGCTGTAGTGAAAGGTTTTCTCCCAGTGGTTTCATTTTTACCTTTTTCTGACTGTTTTCGAATGGTTTTCTCTTGTTTTTATCTAGTTTCCATCGGTTTGATATTTTTATTTTTTTTCTCCGGGTTTCTTTTTTCAGTAATTATCGGCTTTATTTGGGTTTTCCATATTTATTTGTTTTCGACACATGTATAATTCTTTTCATCCACATTGCACCTTTTTCATATACACAAGGAACATTTTTCTGTCCACGTTTAACATTTTTCAAATACATGATTAACATTCTTTTCAAAGATATGTTTTGATGTACACTTGTTTTCATACACATAGTAAATTTTTTGTGTACAGCTAAAACATTTTTATACATGTTTAACATTTTCCAAATATATTATTAATATTTTCCCAAATACATATTTTTGAACTTTTTAATATGTTTTCAACATTTTTCAAACATGTTCAATCATTTTTTAATGATATAAACTTTTTTAACTATGTGATTTTTTAGATTGCGTAATTGTTTTATTAAAACTCATGAACATATTTTGGAAAGTCATTAACATTTTTTGGAATGTAATGTACACATTGCGGAAAGGTATGATTTTGTTTAATTAGACGACCATTTTTTACATTTTATTATTTTTTAGAAAAATTTCACGTATATACTTTTTGAAACACATGAACTTTTTCTAAATATGACATACATTTTTTAATTGTACAATCAGTTTCTATAAGTTGAGCAAAGATTTTTTAAGTGTGCGATGGACACTTTGAAAAAATTAACTATTTTCTTTAATATATGTATTTTTTTAATAGTTATGTACAAACTCCATTTTATTGCTTAAATGACAGCTTCATAGGAATACTTCAGGTCTGGAGTATTAATGAGCCACACATGATGTCCTAAGGAAAGGCGTAGAGCGTGTTTACTGATGCTATGTGCTTCGATATTAGTATATTTTCAAAATATAAACAAAAGAAAAAAGAAAAAAAACATGTGGCTACTAGGCCGGTCCACTACCGGTAAATAGCGAGACATAGCCGCACCCTCTGCGCGATTCCACTTTTTTCGCAATGATTTGAAGTTCGAAAACAAATTATTAGGGACCCTAGCACGCCTATGTTGTTTCGTGCTAGTGTTTTCGCCCGTTTGCGATGATTCTTTTTTTCTTTTTCTTTTTCACTGCCTAGATTGAACTGTTTCAGTGAAATTCTTTGAAATGGACCCTAAATTCTATGACCAGCAAGTTACTGTCTCATAAGCTGGGGCTTGGGTCTAGGTTAGGACAGCATGATAGCAGGAAATAGGATAGGCAGAGCTTCTTACAGACAGAATATGATCATCTCCTTTTGCCAAACACATGCAAGACAGACAGAGCAAAAGCTCAACCATGAAAATCCTGCAAAAGAAAAAACCTACAAAACCCACAAGAGCAAAGACAGAAAAACTGCCCTGCAGAGGGCTTATTGTCAGGAAGGGGATAACATGATCATCCAGACATCTGCATTCAGTTGGATGCGTGCAGAAGGAAATTTTGTTTAGAGTAACCAGCACACTGACAACAGGATAAAGCATGCCCAAACATCCGGGAGTATACGGGTCTTCCACCCAGTGCACACAAAAAGCACTTTCTATAAAAAGCCGACTCACCTCTCTACATCTCCCCCTCTCTCAATAAAGGGATGAGTTCATCATAAATAACAAACCAATCCTATACATTTCAGTCAAGCCAAACCATGCAGACCAAGCTCCAAATCAGCAGGAATATCCACTCTACCAATACCTAGGGGCTTGGGTACCAACCCATCATCGTTACTTGTAACCTATAGGCTATCTCTATGAATTTTACATTACATGGTAATCTCGTGGCTCCAGCCATCATATCGTGACGCGCAGGCCACTTAACATTACAACATATAACCATCTCATACATAAACTGATTATGATGACGAAGGCTATACCACACCATATGCATACCCTGCAAAACCAAGTTAGACGTCCTCTAATCATTTTTAGCAAAATTTTAGCTACGCGGTTAACCAGTTTTAGCAAATAATACTAGCTACCTACGTCCACAACATAGGCGATGATTCTTGATGCTAGATTAAGTTTCGGGGGTGTGAAACAAGAGACTTAATTAAAAATCTCTAGCCCCACACTAAACTTCGTCAATACGCATGACCCCCTAGAAGATCATCCATCTTCGGCACCCTCTTGTGTACGCGATGGTTCACTATTCTCAACTATGGTGAAACCCAATGAACTATTAGCAGATCGTCAATAGCTAGAGCCGATCAATTGTCAGAACCTTGTAAAAGCGACACCATGCCGTTGATGAATTGAACCAAAGAAACACTCGAGGGAAGCATAGCAAGAACATCAACCCTCACAATCACATGTGATCTAGATCGCAACCTGCACCTACTCATAAAACCGCTCATGATGACACTATTGCGAAACGTAGTAGAAAACAAAAAAAATCGTGCCTACGCACACCCAAGATCATTATGAAGATGCATAACGGGTTGTGATCACGATCTTACCGTCACTAAGTCACAGTGGAAGAAGAACGTGTCGGTGTAGATCGTACTTGGAGTCCCTCGAACCTCTCTACTTTTGTAAACTCCCTTCACTAGCTTTATTTTTCGCCTCCTTAAACCCCCTTCACTAGCTTTATTTTTCGCCTCCTTAGACCCCCCCTGCCCCAAAGGGGTGGGTCCTCCCCCTCTTGTAACATGTAATCTATCCAGTTTCTGATTATTTAATATATTTACACAGTAGGAGCCTTTCCTATTGTACACGGTCAAAAAAAACTTGGTTGCAAGCGTGCAACCTTCACGATCCGGCAGCGCTTCGCCGTCCAGAGCTAATCGTCGTCGGAGAATTAGAGGGAGGGTATTCGAACCACACGTGGCTTCTAATTATGACGATAAGAGGATTAGCCTACCTCTAACTAGTCAACTAGTACCAACTAGAACTAGAACTAGAAGAACTAGAGGAGGCTCCAAAACTTGTATGTCTCAAAGGACAGAATCTTCTAGTATATATAGGTTTGAGGGTCGCCGACCTAGAGGGCGAGGAGGAAACCTCCCCCTGGTCCAATTTGGCCTCCTTCCTTCATGGAAGGAAGCGCCACCTCCCATTGAACCTTATCTCTTGAGCTCGTGTTCTTCCCCCATTGTTGACCCTCTTCGAGCTTGCTATCTCTCAATCCCTCCATGGAATCTTGCTAGTTTTGGGGGGGGGGGGGAGAGGAGATCTAGATCCATATTTCCACCAATCACTTTCTCCTCTATGTGAGGGGAACCCCTTGGATCTAGATCTTGGTGTTCTCCTTCTTGTTCTTCCTCTCATTTTCCTCCATAGCTTTCGTTGCTTTGGTGGGATTTGAGAGTGAGGGACTTGGGCACTCCATGTGCCCTTTCCATTGCATTTGGTGCATCGGTTTGAGTTCTCCACGGTGGTACGTGGAAGTTACAAGTTGAGAAGCTTATTTCTCTTGGGTGCTTGGTACCCTTGAGCTTGTTCCTCTTGGGTGCTTGGGCGCCCTAGATGGTTGGTTGTGTTCGGAGCTCAATCATTATGGTGTAAAGCTCCTGTCAAGCGTCGGGGTCTCCAATTAGGTTGTGGAGATCGCCCCGAGCAAAGTGTATGGGTTCGGTGACCGCCACCAAGGGTTGCCATTTGTACGGGTTCGGTGACCGCCCTCAAGGGTCCCTTAGTGGAATCATGGCATCTTACATTGTGCGAGGGCGCGAGGAGATTACGGTGGCCCTAGTGGCTTCTTGGGGAGCATTGTGCCTCCACACCGCTCCAAACAGAGATTAGCATCCGCAAGGGTGTGAACTTCGGGATACATCGTCGTCTCTGTGTGCCTCGGTTATCTCTTACACGAGCCCTTTACTTATGCACTTTACTTTGTGATAGCCTTACTGTTTCATGTCATATATCTTGCTATCACTTAGTTGTCTATCTTGCTTAGCATAAGTTGTTGGTGCACACAGGTGAGCCTAGTCATTTTAGGTTTTGTGTTTGACAAATTAAATGCTAGTTTTATTCCACATTTGTTCAAGCCTAAACCGTAATTATTTTAAAGCGCCTATTCACCCCCCCCCCTCTAGGCGACATCCTCGATCTTTCACGAGTGAACCTTTGGTTATCATGTGATGTTTCCTTTGCTTCATGATACTTCACAAAACCCGAGATGCATCGGTATCCTCCTGAGTCATCACCATGCTCACTATACTAAAATCATCGTTACTGGTTTTTGTTCTTCTTTCTTGTTATTGTGTTACAGCATCCTCGTGGCGAAGTCACATGTGTTTGGCCAGATGAAGATTGATGTCGTCACACTGAGAGGGCCCTAAGAATATCTTTCCATAGTCGGAGGAGCAAATCCCACTCTCGAGCTATCTAGTCCCTTGTCCAACTTTTCGATGACCTATAAGTTGTCGTTATGACCACCGTGTTACAGGTGACGTTTGAGCAACCCTGATATGTCTCCATTGTATCTACTTTTCCAAACTCTTTTGCCCTTCTTTTGGACTCTAATTTGCATGATTTGAATGGAACTAACCGGACTGACGCCGTTTTCAGCAAAATTGCCATGGTGTTCTTTTGTGCAAAAATCAAAATTCTTGGATTGACCTGAAAATTTACGGAGAATTTTTGTGGAAAATATAAAAAATACTGGTGGAAAATATACCAGAGGGGGCCACCCAGGAGCCACAAGCTCAGGGGGCGCATCCACCCCCCAGGGCGTGCCCTCCAGGCTTGTGGGCCCCCTGAACCTCCGGCAACCCTAACTCTAACTCCATATATTCCTATTTGCCAAGAAAAAAATCAGAGAGAAGGATTCATCGCGTTTTATGATACGGAGCCGCTGCCACCTCCCGTTCTGCATCGGGAGGGCTGATCTCGAGTCCGTTTGGGGCTCCGAAGGGTGGAAATCGACGTCGTCGTCATCATCAACCTTCCTCCATCACCAATTTCATGATGCTCAGCACCGGGAGTGAGTAATTTCTTCGTAGGCTTGCTGGACGGTGATGAGTTGGATGAGATTTATCATGTAATTGAGTTAGTTGTGTTAGGGCTTGATCTCTAGTATCCACTATGTTCTGAGATTGATGTTGCTATGACTTTGCTATGCTTAATGCTTGTCACTAGGGCCTGAGTGCCATGATTTCATATCTGAACCTATTATGTTTTCATGAATATATATGTGTTCTTGATCCTATCTTGCAAGTTATAGACACCTATTACGAGTTACGATCCGCATACCCCAAGGTGACAATAATGGAGATTTTTTTCAGCGATTAACGTAGTTTGAGGACTTCATGTATTCACTAAGTGCTAATGCTTTGTTCCGGTTATCTATTAAAAGGAGGCCTTAATATACCTTAGTTTCCTTAAGGACCCCACTACCACGGGAGGGTAGGACAAACGATGTCATGCGAGTTCTTTTCCATAAGCACGTATGACTATATACGGAATACATGTCTACATTACATTGATGAATTGGAGCTAGTTATGTGTCGCCCTAGGTTATGACTGCTACATGATGAATATTATCCAACACAATTATCCATCGATGATCCAATGCCTACGAGCTTTTCGCATATTGATCTTTGCTAAGTTACTTCCGTTGCTGCTACTGTTACAATCGCTACAAAATTGCTATTGTCACTATTTGCCACTGTTACCGTTATTATCATACCACTTTGCTACTAAATACTTTGCTGCAGATAATAAGTCTTTCAGGTGTGGTTGATTTGACAACTCAACTGCTAATACTTGCAAATATTCTTTGGCTCCCCTTGTGTCGAATCAATAAATTTGGGTTGAATACTCTACCCTCGAAAACTGTTGTGATCCCCTATACTTGTGGGTTATCAAACCCAAAGCCCACCGCACGGTAAGAAGTGACTACGATACTCTCATGGTCTAAGGAGCAAAATCACATGTTAACACTCTGTGTTATTACAATGGAATACATACGATATTAACTCAATTCATATATAGCAAACAGGTTTGGGTCGATTCAATATGATCGTTCTTCTAACGTCATAATCTCAATGTTGTTTTAGGATCATCGTTACACTTAACTATATCCTAAGATCCATAAAACGTGATCACCAACAACACTTGAGCTAGTCCCAGAGGCAAGACTAGGAATCTTTTATTTAACCGTTTATCATTTCACACATGCATATAGGTTTTCCACTGAATCGCATATTCCAGGATCATAGAAGTTATAACATGAAATACAAACTCTTAATTATGTGTATGGAAATATAATAATACAAATATTATTGCCTCTCGGTTATATTTCCAACACGTTGCTCGTGCAACATTGCTAGTGAATTAGTTCACTAATTTTGGAAGTTGTAAATCTTATCAGACTATTGTAGATGATGGAAGGGAAATCCATTGAAATAGGATGTAGAAAGCAGCCCCATAGAGAGAAATATGCAATCTAGTACCATGGAAAACACTGTGAAAATGCATGAACTCAAATTGCCTTGAGTGAACTATAGAGAACATGGGTGGAAGATCATGTTCAGAATTAATACCATGCTATTAAGAGTGGCATCACCAAGGCGAGAAAATGCATAAAATGAGTGCGCCATTATATTCCATTGTCAAAGAAGAATCAAGTGAATTAGTTAGTGTAAATAGCATTTGATGGTAAATAGCAAAGCTCATAGAAAGGCATACTTACGAGGTCTACACTAACCTGTGTTGATATTGTAAGGGCAAATGATGAGCCAAATTATAAAATCAGTTACCATAACAATGCCTGCATTTGTCTGTGAGTAGTGGTAAATCACGATATCAGTAACCATCACTGCTCCTGCATGTGTTTGTGAGTAGTGGTAAATCACGATATTACTCAATAGTCTGCCATATGTACCTCCAACATTCGGTCGTCTCTCTGTTGTCTAGTGGAAGAGCTATCTGTATGTTGTTCTGGAGGGGGGGGGGCAGTGCCCCCTACCCTTGGGAGGAAGTGTGAAGTTGCTTTTTTTAAGATCTTAGATGGACAAAATACAGTTTGACCCCCCCCCCCCCCCCTAAGTTTTTGTCTATAGTTACCAGCATTCCTATTCATCCGAACTTGGATAGATCTCTGTGTCAAACTTCCTACCCCCGTAGATGGACATCGCGCTGGCAAGCTACAAAGTTCATGTGTTAATGTCAGAGTCATTGAATGTATTGTCGTGTATGTGGAATTTAGTGACGATATAACTGTTTTTGTACCACCAAAGTACATCGTGGCGAGTGAATCAAATGCAACTGTGAGAGCATAACTACAAGCGCTTACTTTCATGAGGCGAACCAATTTTAAAACAGGAAACCTGTTTTTTTATCACTCATTGCAAAAAGATCAACAAAATTACGGCCGCGGTGGTCTCCTTCATCACGATCTACATCCTGCTGTCATTCGACATCGTGCGAGGGAAGGCCGAGGAGCTCACGGTGTGGAAGTACTTTTCTGGGAAGAAGGAAAAGGTATTGAATTACTTGAGAGCAAGCAATGATGATGATCAATCAGCCGTAACCATACCGGTCACATGTGTGTAACTAATTTGTTCTACTTGTTTACATTCCTTTGATTTACATATTTTCCCCCTGATAATTCCCTTGATTTGTAGTGCCGCTAATCAGGAAATTTCTGCCTGATTTTGGTTGTACACTGCCTATCTGTGTGCTCCCTATGTGATCTTACAAATTATGTTTGATTTGGTTTGGCTTGTATATGAACTATCTGAAATTTCAGTAGTAATTCAATTCAGTTTTTCAATTGTTTAGTTTGAGGGAATTCAATCTAGTTTTCCTTTTTCTATTTCCAACACAGTGAGGGACCGGTTGTTTTCCGGTAAAGTGACCGGTTTTTCCCAAGAAAATACACCAAAAGGGTATCTTTCCAATTGAGTATTAAGTAAAACATAAGTCAGTACAATGAAAAGACAACTGGACACTTTTCTACATTGTATAACTCGCGAACATTTTTGTACACTACGCAAAAAAAAATTAACTGGAAAAACATTTTTCAAATTTTACAATGGGAATTTTTAATCCCACAAAAAAATTTGAACAATGCATAAGCATTTTTTATAAATCCCCGTACATTATTTTTGAAACATGAGACCATTTTTTAAATGTCACATTTTTGAATTCTATCAAGATTTTCTGTAAATTAGATAAAATTAGTTTAATTATTTTTTATAAAATATGAACAAAATTTTAAAAACAAAAAGGAAATGAACAAGTAGAAAAACAGAGGAGAAATATAAATTAAATCGCAGTAAGCTCCTCAGGCGTCGCATGACGCGAGCCGAGCTTGTGTCTTGCTATAAGCGAGACAAAGCTGCTCCCCATTTCTGGCCCATTTCGAGACCTAGGTAGACTTCGCCTAAGGCGCGGCGCCATGGTCCGGTCCAGTACTGTAGCTTTCGTGCGAGGTTTTTTCCCGGGAGCAACTAGTTAACGAGCGCTCCTTCGGGAGCCTCGCAACGATCAGCGCCACTTGGCGCGCTCTCAGCCATTCGGCACGTGTCGCGCTCCGGACGCTCCCTCCAGATTTTTATTTTTTTTTCGCACGCGTTTTCGGCTTTTTAAACGGTTTTTTCCCCGGTTTTTTCAACGTTTTGGTTTTTCCCCGGTCTTCCTTAGCGTTTTGAACAAAAAAAATAAAAAATTTGCGCGAAAAAACGCGTTTACTTTTTTTTCTTTCGTGAAAAGTCACGTTTTTTTTCGCGAAAGGCACAGTTGTGCTTTAGCGAGAGTCACGGCGGTGCCTTTCGGAAACGAAAAAAACGCGTTTTCTGTTTTTTTTTCTTTCGCGAGAGTCACGGTTTTACTTCCGCGAGAGGCACGGTTGTGCTTTCGTGAGAGTCACGGCCGTGCCTCTCAGAAAGGGAAAAACAAAACGCGTTTTCTGTTTTTTTTCTTTCGCGAGAGTCACGATTTTGCTTCCGCGAGAGGCACGGTTGTGCCTTTGCGAGAGTCACGCCCGTGCCTCTCGGAAAGGGAAAAAAATACGCGTTTTCTGTTTTTTTCTTTCGCGAGAGTCAAGGTTTTGCTTTTGCCAGTGGCACGGTTGTGCTTTCGCGAGAGTCACGGGCGTGCCTCTTTCGGAAAGGGAAAAAAACGCGTTTTCTGTTTTTTTTTCTTTCCACGAGAGTCACGGTTTTGCTTTCACGAGAGTCACGGTTTTGCTTCCACGAGAGGCACGGTTGTGATTTCGCGAGAAGCACGGGCGTGCCTTTTTCGGAAAGGGAAAAAACCGTGCTCCCGGTTTGGTTTTTTCGTCCGGTTTTTTTCGTGAAAAAAAAGTTCATCAAAACCTATCAGCATGGGATCTAGTTTTGAAGATCTCGACGCGAGAAATCCAATGGTGAAAACGCTTTGAGATTTGGACGCACGGTTTAAGAGATAAAATATTTTGAATAAACGAATCTACGAAAAAAGGGAAAACTCCCAGGTTGCGACAAGTGGCGCGCTGCATGTGCGCCACTTGTCGTTCTGGGAAGATGGAGTGTTCTTTGCAACGAGTACTCGTTAATTACTGATTTCGTTTTTTCCCTGAGGTAGGCTCCCCTATTTATCGTTTTCTGACTGTTTTGGATCGGTTTTCTTTGTTTTTTTATCCGGTTTCTATCAATTTGTTATTTTTCATTTTCTTTCTTTGGGTTTGTGCTTTCAGTTTCATCGGCTTTATTTGGATCATTCTCTATTTATTTATTTTCAGCACATGTCTAATTTTTTTTCATACACATTGTGCCTTTTTCGTATACACCAGAAACATTTTGTATTCATGTTTAACATTTTCTATATGCATGATTAACATTCTTTTTTTGCAGGGAGTGATTACAATCTTTTAAAAGATATGTTTTGATGTTCGCTCTTTCATACACGTAGTACATTTTTTGTATACAGCTAAAACATTTTTTATACATGTTTAACATTTTTCAATACATGATTAACATTTTTAAAAATTTATGTTTTTGAACATTTTGTAATACGTGTTAAACATTTTTCAAACACGTCAAATCATTTTTTTACTGATATAAAACATTTTTAAACTACATTTTTTAGATTTCATAAACATATTTATTAAAATTCATGAACATATTTTTGAAAGGCGACATTCTTTAGAATGTAACGTACACATTTTGGAAGGTACGATTTTTCTTAATTAGTCAAAAAAAATTATATTATTTTCTGAAGTCGCGTTATATTTTTTGAAACATATGAACATTTTTTATGTGGTACATACATTTTTTTCAATTGTACAATAATAAGTTTCTAAATGTTGAGCAAATATTTTATTTTCACAATATTTTTTTTAAGTGTGCGATCAACACTTGAAAAAATTAAGTAAAATATTTTTTGTAATATAGGTATTTATTATTACTTTCTAAAAAGTTAGTCTGAACACATTCCATTTTATTGCTCAAATAACAGGTTCATAGGAATGCCATTTAGGTTTGGAGTATTAAGGAGCCACACATGGCATCCTAAGGAAAGGCGTAGAGCGTGTTTAGCGAGGCTATGTTTTTTTTGCGGAGGATTTAGCGAGGCTTCGATATTAGTATTTTTTTCATAATATAAACAAAAAAAGAAAAAGAAAAACGTGTGGCTACTAGGCGGCCCACTACCAGCAAATAGCGAGACATAGGCACACCTTCTGCATGGTTTTACTTTTTTCGCAACGATTTGAAGTTCGAAACAAACTATTAGGGGCTCTAGCACGCCTATGTCGCTACATGCTAGTGTTTTGGCCCGTTTGCGATGATTTCCTTTTTCTTTTTCACTGCCTAGGTTGAACTGTTTCGGTGAAATTTGTTTAAAATGGACCCTAAATTCTGTGATCAGTACGTTACTGTCTCATGAGCTGGGGCTTGGGTCTAGCTTAGGACAACATGATAGCAAGACATAGGATAGGCAGAGCTTCTTACAGACAGAATATGATCATCTCTTTTCGCTAAACACACGCAAGACAGACAAAGCAAAAGCTCAGCGATGAAAATCCTGCAAAAGAAAGAACCTCCAAAACCCACAAAAGCAAAGACAGAAAAACTGCCCTGCAGAGGGCTTATTGTCAGGAAGGAGAGAACATGATCATCCAGACATCTGCATTCAGTTGTATGCAGAAGGAAATTTTGTTTAGAGTAACCAACACAGTGACAACAGGATGACGCATGCCCAAACATCTGGGAGTATACGGGTCTTCCACCCAGTGCACACAAAAAGCACTTTCTATAAAAAGCCAACTCACCTCTCTAGATCTCCCCCTCTCTCAAAAAAGGGAGGAGTTCATTATAAATAACTAACCAATCCTATACATTTCAGTCGAGCCAAACCATGCAGACCAAGCTCCAATTCAGCAAGAATATCCACTCTACCAATACCTAGGGGCCAGGGTACCAACCCATCAAGCCCCAGCCAGCCCTTCATCATTCTTAAGAATGCAGTCGGTGCTCCCTTCCGGAGTCGTTCCGACGGAACTAGCCATCGAATCTGGCCTAAACAGCTCTTCCTTTTCAAGCCTCAGAAGCATCTCTTTCGATTCACCTTTCAGCAGGGACACAACCTCGAGCATCGTCGGTCTCTTATCTGGTTCTCTGTGCGTGCACGCTAGTCCGATCAGCACCACTCTTTTTAGTTCAGACTCGGAATACTTGTCATTGAGTTTTGAGTCTGCGATTTCATCATATCTACCCTCTTTCGCCAACGGGAGCATCCAGTTTCGGACCCCGAGCATTTTTTGGGAGCCTGATTTTTCTACTGGCTTTCTCCCACTAGTAAGCTCCAGAAGTATTATGCCAAAGCTGTAGACATCACAACCTGTTGTAGGTTTGCCAAACATAACGTATTCAGGAGCATGATAACCTCGTTGATTTTCACCGATTATCTTATCATGATCTATTTCATCTGAGATGAGCTTCATAAGACCGAAGTCCCCAACGTGTGCCTGGAAATCTGAATCTAGTAGCACATTGGTCGATTTGATGCTTCCATGGATTATTGGGGGTGTCTCATGGTGGTGAAGATACCTGCAAGAAAGCACCCATGAGGTTCTCTCAAACTGCTTACCGGAAGTAAAAATGAAAGAATTAACTATGTCATGCTACTACGGACAAAGAAGACGTTTACTCACGCAATAGCCCGAGCAGCACCAATGGCAATAAATGTTCTCCGCCGCCAGTCAAGAAGGCACTCCGAAGAGTGTGTTCCGTGGAGATGTGCAAAAAGACTTGAGTTCGGCATATAGTCATACACCAGAATGCGTTCAGGTCCATCAGCACAATAGCCACGTAAACTCAGGAGGTTTTTGTGCCTTACTCTTCCCAAAGATTCAACTTCTGCAGCAAATTCCATTTCTGTCCCATTTCTTGCATTCTTTAACTTTTTAACAGCAATCTGCATCCAAAAATATTTATCAAAAATTAACTTGACTAAAAACTATTGGTGTAAGCAGAGTTAACGTGGTAAAAGCAGAACTGGTGCATCTTTGAAAATATTTTATTTTAGGGTGGTCAGTGAGTGATTTATTTAATAAAAAACAGACGTGTGACGCAGTAGTTGGAGCCAAGTCAGGGCATGTGCTGGATTGTTTTTTCTATTCAGCAGATGTATACTTGCAAACCTGTAGCAAGTTGTCTAAGTTGACCTGCCTATGAGAGGATATCCTACCTAACGAATGCTAACGCAATCAAAGATCAGTGTTCCAGAGCAGACTAAAGTAGTTATAACTGACAGTTGTTTGTTGTGTGGTTAGGCAGCTATGGAATAGCATTTGCCCAACAGTGCAAGTAAAGCAATAAACTACTAGCCCAACTAGACAGCAAGGAACATCAAGGCCATCAAGCTGGCATTCTTCCCATCATGGGAAACAGGGAAAGGGAATTGGGAAATGTATAAAATGGATCAACATGTAAAGAGCAGTAACCTGAGAGCCATCCCAAACTTGTCCCCAGTAGACGCTTCCAAGCGAGCCTTCTCCGATCTTGTTGTCGTAATTGAATCTATTTGTCGCCGACTGGAGCTCCCTCAACGAGAACACCCACCTGATGGATCCATTCCGCTCGTCGTTCCTGAAAAAACAAAGCCATTAGTTACATAGTGAGCATGAACTCTCCGGGTACAAAATCAGAGGTCCAAGTTAGTTCCCTTTTCCACCGATAACAATTCATTTGTGCTCCTAATTCCTGAACAAATCATGCATAAATCCAAGCATCGAAAATCAAAGGAACACCAGGCGACAATATGTCGTAATAAGATTCCATCCCAATTTCCGGTTCTATGTCCATATGAGAGCATGATAGACTAGTTGCCTCCGGCCGGGGACAACAATTGCGAAACTGTTAACATCACAAACGGACGAGAGGGCTTAAACAAGACAGATGCGTCCCCCAACACCAATACTAACACAACACGTTTTGGACCATGCGGAAGATGAGATTCGCACCCAATCGCGAACTTTAGCATCTACTTCCCCAGTCCCGACGAGCCTCGCCGGCCGCCGCTGGTCCTACAAACCAAAGCAGGCCGAACTCCTCCTAACGAAATTGAGCACCGCCTCAACAGAATTACTTGTCCAGGGCGCCGTAGGCGGGACCCTCTCGTAGCACAATCTAGCCAGACAAGCCGGCACGGCGAAATTCCCACCCTGGTTAGAGCGAGCGAACCCCAATCGAGGGGGCTCACGCGCGCGCGATCGAACTGCGCGCGCCGCCGAACCCGCCGACGAGCCCGCCCAGTTCAGAGAAACATAGGGGAAGAGGAAACAACGGGTTGGCCAAGACTTACAGATCGTCCCCGGAGGCTTGCCTGCCGCAGCAGAGGACCCTGTGGGCGACCCGCGAGAACCTGTGGTGCATCGGTGCCCGCCCGCCCGCCCGCGCCGGCCGGTCTCCTGCCGCCGCCGCCGCGCCTCCCGTGCCCCGGCGCGAACAGATTTGGCGCGCGCGCGGGAGGAGGGATGGAGGGAGTCGTCGCTTGGAGGGGAAGGAAGGAAAAAAGGAATGGCGTGGTGGACTGGTGGGCGAAGGAGGGGAGGGGGAGGAGGACTTGTTGGGAAGGACGAAGGAGAGACGGGACGTGACAGCCTCGCAGCCTGGAGGAGTCCTGGACTTGCCTAGCTGCGCTTTCGGTGATCTGGTGTGGTGGTCTGGTGGCTCGGCTATGCCCCCCCTGCCCGCTTTCTTGACCCGTCGGTGTTGTTTTTGGTACGCGTGGGTGCCGTGCGGCCGAGAGAAACCGCGTTGCGTCGCGCCACCGCGGCGCCGTTAAGGCGGCCTCGGCTGACAGCCCGACGGGGCTGGCGGCGGCCAGTGGAGTACTGCTTGGGCTGGCAGGGGACGCACTTTCCATTCTAAGCTAACCGGATTGTTGACCCCGGTCGGCGGGGTTCGGTTTACGGCGTCGCGCCCGTCCAACCCCCCGCGGCCGTGTCGCGTATGGTGCGGCGTTTTTCTTTCCCTTTTCGCGAATCATCGAAAGCAAAGAAGTTTTGGACTGGTACGGTGCGATGGCTTGTTTGTTTATTTGGATTATTATTATTGTGTGTGGGCCTCAATCAAGCTTTAGAAATTTCTTTTGACCAGAAGGTTCCGCACCGGCCATGAGGTGTGTACGGTTGTAGTGGGACCCAGCCTATTCGACCCAGAGCGTTTCTTTTCACGTTTCTTTCTGGCCATTGTTTGTTCGATTTCGCTACTACTCCCTCCGTAAACTAATATAAGAGCATTTAGAGCATTTTGATCACTACTTTAGTAATCTAAATGCTCTTATATTAGTTTACAGAGGGAGTAATAAATTGGTTCTAAATATGTTGGTTTGGTATGGATTATAAAAAGGAATCCTAAAAATAGATCAGCTCAAAATTATATTGATGGTAACTTTTGAAAAATGATTGGTAGCACACTATTTAGCTCTAGGATGGTTGCAAAAAATAAGAGACACCAATCGAAGGTCATTGGACGGTAAAAAAAATCGAGTTACCAAAAGAAAGTAATGGAAAGTACTCCAGTAACAAAAAAAAGTGGAGCCAATACGAAAAACAATGAAATGAAAGCGAACAGACGGCTCGGGTTCCTGCCTCACATCAGTGGCGGCGTCGATCCGCCACGTCTCTTGTGGCCTTAGGGACATGGGGGCGTGGGGTATCTCGGCCCTTATCAACAAGAGAGCTCCATTTTTAGATATTTTTTAAAGGTTTGTTAGGATTTGTGTCCTGCTCAGAAAGGCCAGCTCCTTGAAGATGGAAGGTTCTCCCAGCTTAGGCTCATCCTGGTGATGAGTCTAGCATCGTCAGAGGGTGTGTGGAGGTGTGTCTCCTGCGAATCTCCCGGAATTCGATCGATGGTTGTCTTTGGTAGATCTGCTCGAATTCATTCTTCGTTCAATTTCAGAAAGGCCTAGAATAAATCCAGAAAAATATGGCTACCAAAGAAGGTACGAACTGCTGCTGCTCTATTGCCAAAAGGCAGAGCGAAGCGGTTCCTGTGAGAGACAGGCAAACCAAGCTCTACACTGATTTATGATTGCTCTAGACTGATTGTTCAATTTTACATCAATCCTACCATTCGTCGTCTTACCTCCCAATCCAAAAAAAATATGTGCAAAAGCTACAAATTGTTATAAATATCCATCAGAAGTATAAAAACACCTCAAACATAATAAAAACTACTCCCTCCGTAAACTAATATAAGAGCGTTTAGATTACTATTTTAGTGATCTAAACGTTCTTATATTAGTTTACAGAGGGAGTACTTTGGAGCAGTGATGTTAGAATTTTTTCATCATGTTGCGAGATTTGGTGTCACTTACTTACTGCAGATCTATACAAGAGTTGAACGGCGACGACTACAGCTCTAAACTATGGTCCTTGGGCCATGTGCACGAAGACTTCCCGGCTGTTATCGACAAGGTCAAGCCGACTTCGGTAGGAGAGCGGCAACAATGACGCGTCGACAGGTAGTGGTTGTCCGGTGGTATAGGAATATCGATGCAACTTTTATTATGTTTGAGATTCTTCGTGCAAAAAATGAAGTATAAAAATTGCCACTAGAATGAGCTGGAAGACCCGGAATAAATCCAGAAAAATGCACATCACCGAAAGGCCTGGTATAAATATAGGAAAATGCACACCATCGAAAGGCCTGAAGTAAGTCCAGTAAAATATGGCCACCAATGCCAACTTTAGAACTTGAACCATGGTGGGTTGGTTCCATCACAAAATCGTTACCATCTAGCTACGCTCAGTTCGCTAGTAACTTGGGAGTTGAGATATTAAGAAACGGTAAGATACCCCGTGAAGAAAACGGTAAGATATTTCCTTGAAGAAAACGGTAAGATGTATTGAAATATATTTTTTGAGAAACATATGGATTGAGCCAGGAGCCACCACAACAATTTCTTCTCCCCAATAACGGGGAGCTCCTATTCCACGCAGTGCGCGCTGAGGAGACGCGCGATGTGCACCCCCTTCCACCCAGGTGCCCTTTTGGGACAACACCTGTTTTTTTCAATTCGTTTCTTTAAAATAATTCAGGATTTTAAAAAGTTCCAAATAAAAAAACAAGAATTCAAAAAAAAATGTTTGAGAGATCAATAAATGTTCACAAACTCAAAAAACATTCGAAAATCATAAATAGTTCATGGATTCAAAAAATATTCGTATTCTCTTGGCGTGTTCAAAACAAGTTCTTGATTTTAAAAAATGTTCGAAAGGTAAAAAGATGCTCATCATTTCGAAAAAAATGTCCGCATGTTCATGAATTTGAACAAATATTTGTGAATTCAAAAATGTCCGTGATTTTTTTCAATGTTCACAAAATTAAATAATTTTTTGTGAATTTCAAATTTTGTTCCCAAATTTCAACGAAGTCCATCGATTAAAAAACTCTACCCGGATTAAAAAAATATTTATTAATTTTAGAAAATTGTTCTAAATCTTATAAAAAATGTGCGTCAATTCAAAAAATATTAATGAGTTTCACAACAAACCACAATATTAAATCTATTTGTGGATTCGGTAAATGTTCATGATTTTTTAAAAAAATATTGATGAATTCAAAGAATGTTCGCAAAATGAAAAGAAGCAGTGTTGTGTTTCCACAAGAAGCAGTGTTCGCAAAATGAAAAGAAACAGTGTTCGTTAATGAGTTTCAGAACAAACCACAATATTAAATCTATTTGTGGATTCGGTAAATGTTCATGATTTTAAAAAAATATTGATGAATTCAAAGAATGTTCGCAAAATGAAAAGAAGCAGTGTTGTGCTTCCACAAGAAGCAGTGTTCGCAAAATATTGACGAATTCAAAAAATTGTGCATCCACAAGAAGCGGTGTTGTGCTTCTCGGAAAGAGCAAAATAGTGAAAACTTGCGACCGTGCTTCCAACTTCGATTTTTCTTCCGTTTTTGTTTTCTATCAGTTTTTTATTATTTTCCTCGGTTTTTCATGAAAAATAGTTCATCGAAATCTATTAACATGATACTAGTTTCGAAGATATCGACACGAGAAATCTAGTGGTGAAAATGGATCGAGATTTGGACGCATGGTTCAAGAGGTAAAACATTTTGAACAAATAAATATAGAAAGAATTTTAGGTTGTGACAAGTGACGCATATGTAGTGCGTCAGTTGTCTACGCCTGAGAACGGGAGAGTGACCTCGTAAGAGGCAACTCTTAACTTGTGATCTCGTAAATAGGGTCTTCCCTAATAGTGTGTGGATCACTTCCTTGGAAGGTCCTATGTGGCGCCTTCAGCGTCACTTGGGGAACCGGCGCCTGAACGCCCCTCCTCGTGGGCCAGCCCATGTCGAGCGCGGTTGACCATTAAAAATAATACGATCTAGTTCTTTTACTGCATGTAATTTCATCCACGAGTTTAGGAGCACGAATTTCGAGGCTCACAATCTTCCTAAGCACGCTCTTTCACACAGGTTTGGCTGCCATGTCTGGTCAGGCCAACCCGGGGATTTGAGTTGTATTCCTGTAAATGTTTGGATGTTTTGAATAAAGCTTAGCGAGAATATCTTAACACCAATTAAAAATAATACGTTTTTATTCAAATACCAAAAACAAGAAAAAGGGAACAAGTATAAAAAACCATGAATTCAAAAATGTTCATGGATTTTTGTAATAAGTTCAGAAACTTAAAAAAAGTTCAAGAATTTGAAAAAGGTTCAACAATTTTGAAAAAAGTTCATCAAATTTGCAAAAAAAAGTTCATTGAAATTTAAAAACATTGAATTTCAAAAAAATTCAACGCTTTTGAAAAACAGTTCATTGATTTTGAAAAAAGGTCAATGCTTTTGAAAAAAGTTCATCAGTTTTGGAAAAAAATCACCAAAATTGAAAAAAGTTCATCCAATTTGAAAAACAGTTCATTTATTTTGAAAAATGTTCATCGAATTTCAGAAAAAAGATCATCAATTTGAGAAAAAGGAGTTCATGTATTTGCAAAATGTTTCATTGGGCTAGGAAAAGAAGAAAAAAAGGAAAAAGAAAGAATAAAATACAAATAAGTTAAAGTGATAGCACATCCGTGCTAGTTGATGGGGTGGTTACACCAGCCAACCTTCAACAACGAGGTCGCAGGTTTGAATCATTCACGACACTTATTTTCTCTTTTTAATAGAAAAAGGAGGAAAGGAAATGGGCAGAGTTGGTTTAATAGAAAAATGAGGAAAGGAAACGGGTCGAGTCCAAGTAGCACACCTGTATGCGCCCGTTTGCAGAAACAATAAGAACGGGTGCCTGCAGCACTAAATAGGAACCGCCCACTTCCTTGTCCAACCCATTTTGTACTGAATTTTCTTAAAAATGTATATCCAAGAATAAGTACTACAACTTCCCACCAATTTTGAACAATAACTACACAACATAGTTGAAGTTGACACACGATTTTTTCTTTTTCTTTTTTGAGTTATAATACAAAGAAAAATGTGTTATTTTAATAATCAGAATTGAGTTTTAATCATATACTGATCTTTATTGTATCTATATGTTTATAAAGTATAGATCACTCGATAGCATATGAATGGGTGGGTAACACGTATCATCATGATCTAGTATAGTGTTAAATTAGTAGAAATCTTGGCAAAACTCATGAATAAGATAGAGAAATTTTGGTTTTGATTAAATTTGTGGTTTTGACAATCTTTTTACGGATTTGCTAAAACTCATTCGAATGCTTTTTTCTTTTGTCTCATTCACTTTTGTGGCCGTCGGATCAAAACGCCCCGCGATTCGTTTTTCTGAGCGACGCGAGCGTGCGCTGCTTGTCCCCCGTACGAGGAGCGGCTCATGTGCGTGAGCTTTACCCAGGCTTTTTACTTGCTTATTTGCCCGAGCTGGGCTATGTGGGCTTTTTGTTTTCCTCTTTCCCCGACCAAACAAAGAAAGATTTGCATGTTTTGTCATTTGTTTACTGTAGCTTTCAGGGGTAAGCTCTTTGTAAGGATTTTTTTCTTTTTTTCTCATGATTAATTGCTGTTTTAGTTTTTTTTTCTTATTTCACTATATTTAATAGAACTTTGTTTCACTCTTTTCTTATTTTTATTATATTCATTTTATTTCAATTATAATATTCATTTGTTACCCAAGATTGCAAATTGATTGTTTAGGTTTTATTTTTCAAAAATTTCCTATTATTATTATTATTATTTTAAAAGAATCACCATGCCAACACATTAATGAAGTTTAGATTGAAAAATAGGGTGTCGGTGGGACAGGGCCAGTCACATTGGACCACATTTTGTGCACCGCCTCACGCCCACGACCATCACAAGCAAGTTTATGGTACATCTTCTCAATCTTATGTACCTTTTTTTGTTATGTTTCTTTGCAAATATGTTTTGCTTTTTCCATCTTTTTTCCTAACACATTTTTTCACCTTTTCCCTTTTGTTTTTGTTTTGTATTTGTTGACATCAGATAGAAAGTCCCCAATAAAATAGTTCAACCAGTGAACTTGGCTCCAAAACGGGTTGTTGGGCTTTGCATCGGTATAGGAGATCTCATGAAGCTTGGATATCACATGGATCGCGATGGACGGATGGTCTTTGACAAAGATTGAGGTGTTTTTGTAGCCCAGGATTACCTCCAGGTGGACGATGTTGTCGTTTTCAACTTCAAGCAGAGCAATGCACATGGCATCAACATAACATGCGTCGTCATTGGTTTGAGGCCGGCACAAGGATAAGAGTTTTTGTGCTAGAAACAGTGTAACAGCATTTCCCAGAGCGGCCATTTTTTGTGACTTAGGCTATCTAGCTACCTTCCCTTTTTTATGTATTGTTGTTTTTCTAAACTATGTAAGCATTGGGATGGATGTTCTGAACTATGCAAGCACTGTGATGGATGTCTTTTGTGGCATGAGTGTTTTCCCATGCACCCCCTATGCTTTTTCTGTATATACAATGGCATGTGTAAGCAGAAGTTTATTATCCTTAAGTTGTTGTTTTTTTATCTTTTTTTAGTTGTAGTTGCAACCGCTGCAACCCGAGTGCAATTGCAACTCAGCACACCCAGTGCAACTGCAGGACATATGATGTGACCACAGCCATGGAGTCGGGTTGAGGGTTGTCGACGCCGACGAAAACAATACCATTTTTTTATTGTTTGTTAGGTTTTTTGTTGTACTTGCAACCGCTCCAACCCGAGCGCAATTGCAACTCAGCACACCCCAACGCAACTGCGAGACATATGATGTGACTGCAACCGGGGGTCGGGGGTAGGGTTGTCGGTGCCGATGAAAACGGTTCCATTTTTTGTTAGGTCCTTTTTGTTGTAGTTGCAATTGCTCCAACCCGAGCACAATTGCAACTCAGCACACCCTAACGCAACTGCAAGGCATATAATGTGACCGTAACCGAGGGTCGGGGGAGGGTTGTCGACGCCGTCGAAATCAGTTCTATTTTTTTATTTTTTCTTAGGTATTTTTCTTGTATTTGCAACCGCTCCAACCCGAACACAATTGCAATTCAGCACACCCCAGCGCAACTGCAGGATATATAATATTACCGCAACCAGTGGTCGTGGGGAGGGTTGTCGACGCCAATGAAGTCGGTTCCATTTTTATTTATTTTTTGTTAGATATTTTTGTTGTATTTGTTACCACTCCAACCCGAACACAATTGCAACTCAGCACACCCCAGCGCAACTGCAGGACATATAATGTGACTGCAACCGGTGGTCTGGGGGAGGGTTGTCGACGCCGATGAAATCGGTTCCACTTATTTATATTTTTGTTAGGTCTTTTTGTTGTAGTTGCAACCACTCCAACCTGAGCGCAATTGCAACTAAGCACACCCACAGCGCAACCGCAAGACATATGATGTGACCGCAACCGGGTCAGGGGGAGGGTAGTCGCCGCCGATGAAATCGATACCATTTTTTGTTAGGTTTTTTTGTTGTAGTTGCAACCGCTCCAACGCAAGCGCAATTGCAACTCAGCACACCCAAGCGCAACTGCATGACATCTAATCTGACTGAAACCGGTGGTCGGCGAAAGGGTTGTCGGCGCCAATGAAATCAGTACCATTATTTTTGTACACTCGTTTTTATTTGTAGTTGCAAGCGCCCCAACCCGAGTGCAATTGCAACTCAACACATTCAAGCGCAACTGCAGGACATATAATGTGACCGCAACAGGGGGGAGGGGGGAGGGTCGTCGACGCCGATTAAATTGGTTCCTTTTTTTGTTGTAGTTGCAACCGCTCCAACGCGAGCGCAATTGCAACTCACAACACCACGATGCACTGCAGGACATATAATGTGACAGCAACCAGTGGTCGGGGGGAGGGTTGTCGACGCCGATGAATTCGGTTCCATTTTTTTATGTTTTTGGTAGGTCTTTTTGTTGTAGTTGTAACCGCTCCAACCCGAGCACAATTGCAACTAATCACACCGCAACGCAACTGCAAGACATATGATGTGACCGCAACTAGGGGTCGGGGGGAGGGTTGTTGGCGCCGATGAAATTGGTTCCATTTTTTGGTTAGGTTTTTTTATTGTAGTTGCAACTACTCCAACGCGAGCGCAATTACAACTCAGCACACCCAAGCACAACTTCAGGACATATAATGTGACCGCAACCGGGGGTCGGGTAAAGGGTTGTCAATGCCAATTAAATCGGTACCATTTTTTGTATACTCGTTTCTTTTTGTAGTTGCAACCGCCCCAACTCGTGTGCAATTGCAACTCAGCACACCCAAGCGCAACTGCAGGACATATAATGTGACCGCAACCGGGGTCGGGGAGAGGGTCGTCGACGCCGATGAAATTGGTTCCATTTTTTGTTAGGTTTTTTGTTGTAGTTGCAACCGCTCCAACGCGAGCGCAATTGCAACTCACAACACCACAATGCAACTGCAAGACATATAAAGTGATCACAACCAGGGGGTCGGGGAAAGGGTTGTCGACGCCGATGAAATCAGTTCCATTTTTTTGTTAGGTTTTTTGTTGTATTTGCAACCGCTCCAACCCAAGCACAATTGCAACTCATCACACAGCAACGCAACTGCAAGACATATTATGTGACCGCAACCGGGGGCGGAGGGGGTGGGGGTTTGTTGCCGCCGATGAAATCGGTTCCATTTTTAAGGTTTTTTTGTTGTAGTCGCAACCGCTCCAACGCGAGCGCAATTGCAATTCAGCACACCCAAGCGCAACTGCAGGACATATAATGTGACCGCGGTCGGGGGGTCGGGGAGAGGGTCGTCGACGCCGATGAAATTGGTTTCATTTTTGGTTCGGGTTTTTGTTGTAGTTGTAGCCGCTCCAACGCGAGCGAAATTGCAACTCACAACACCACAATGCGACTACAAGACATATAAAGTGATCGCAACCAGGGGTCGGGGAAAGGGTTGTCGGCGCCAATGAAATCGGTTCCATTTTTAATTTTTTGTTAGGTTTTTTTTTGTTGTATTTGCAACCGCTCCAACCCGAGCGAAATTGCAACTCATCACACTGCAATGTAACTGCAAGACATATTATGTGACCGCAACCGGGGGTCGGGGGAGGGTTGTTGGCGCCGATGAAATTGATTCCAGTTTTTTGTTAGGTCTTTTTGTTGTAGTTGCAACCACTCCAACCCGAGTGCAATTGCAACTCAGCACACCGAATCGCAATTGCAGGACATATAATATGACTGCAACCGGGGATCGGGGGAGGAGGATCGTCAACACCATGTAATCGGTTCCATTTTTTGTTAGGTTTTTTGTTGTATTTGCAACCGCTCCAACCCGGGCGCAATTGCAACTCAGAACACCACAACGCAATTTGCAAGGCATATAATATGACCGCAACTGGGGGTCGGGGGGGGGGGGGGGTGGTTTGTCGGGCGTCCATGAAATCGGTTCCATTTTTCTGTATGCTCTTTTTTTCTGTCCTAAATGCAGACTTATTTTCTGTCCTAAATTGCATTGACTGGTCAAACCAAGCTAGTATGTGGACATCTGTACCAAGTAGTGTGTGCCTGTCACAACATTTTCGGCACAACACTGAGTAGTTTGGTTGGATGGTTGCTACTCCCTCCGTTCCAAAATAGATGACCCAACTTTGTACTAAAGTTAGTAAAAAGTTGAGTCATCTATTTTGAAACGGAGGGAGCAGTTGTTAGTTTGGCACGGTGACGCCGGGAGCCACGGTAACATTTTCGTAAAGAGGCCCACAAACGAAAAAGGCCCACAACCCAAAACAAACGACCCATAATTGACAAACGAAAAGGGAACAAGCGAATTGGCCTTTTATCTGTTTCCTGCGGGGGACAAAGAAATAAGCCTGGTTCGATCTGCCAAAGGAACGGGCTGGGACAACAACAACCAGCGTCATCAATATGTTTGTTATCTGACTGAGACCATTTTACATCTCAGTCGAATGAGTTCCAGGCGCTCCTATCTTTTTATCCATTGTTTGATTCACTCCTAATAAATGATTTTAAATGCTTGTTTGGTAGTATATTACAAAGAAAAAAATCATGAAATAGATGTTCTCGCTAATAGCTACTAAAGAATACATATAGTGACTTTTTGCGAAAAGGACTCAGGTCTATTAAAAGTTCATCGAAAATACAAAGCACCCCCATAATAAAAATTACATCATGGCCCCTGGACCACCGAATGACCACTGCCAGAGAACAAGTCGTCGTTCCTATATTGGAGCCGGTTTGACCTTGTTGATGACAGGTGGAAAGTCTTCGTGCACGTGCCCCTAAGGACCAGTGCTCCGGAGATGCAGTTGTCATTGTTGAACCCTTGAATCGATCTGAAGTACATAACACCAAATCTCGCCGGAAAGAGTCAATTGATTTGTGGCGACTTCACCCAGAACATTGTGCTCTGTGAGTGGTTGTAGTGGTTGGTGTTTGTGAGCTCCTCGCTTGTAATCTTTTGCTTGTTTCAAGTTTGTCTCCTGTGTAATCAACACCATTGTGTCCTAGGTAGTTGACGGCTTCATTATCTTGAAGTTGGCTTATTTTCTTTTTTACAAAAAGTAATAAACTATTTTTGATTAAGTGTAATAAACTTTAGTAAACATACATGCACCGGGAAGTATTCCGCAACATAATGCGGACTATTAAACTAGCAACTAGCATGCATATGTAGGGTAGGGAGAATGAGTCGATTGGCCACAAATCAACTGACTTTTTCCCAACTAAAATTAGATACATGCATGGCAACATAGCTAGTTCTATAAATACCCATCAGTCCTCTACAATTCTAGGGGCAATTAGAAATGAAATCAATCGCCTATCGATTGGCCACCTCTCCACCATACCTTTCATGCTTCTATCTAGGCCTCGTCATGGCTACAGTTTCCCAATCAGGTCCCAGTGTGCATGACGCCCGGCATTGACACCGGGTCCTGGCGTCA